>NW_012106520.1:979348-991414 GCF_000951045.1 Mandrillus leucophaeus
TTTTTTTTTTTTTTTTCAAAACAAGGTCTGGCTCTGTCACCCAGGCTGAAGTGCAAGCGGCACAATCTTGGCTCACTGTAACCTCCTAACCTCCATCTCCTGGGCTCAAGCCATCCTTCCACCTCAGCCTCCCGAATAGTTGGGACCACAAGCGCATGCCACCATGCCTGGCTAACTTTTGTATTTTTTTGTAGAGATGGGGTTTCGCCATGTTGCTCAGACTGGTCTTGAACTCCTGAACTCAGGTGATTCACCCACTTTGGTCTCCCTCCCAAAGTGCTGGCATTAAAGGAGTGAGCCACTGCATCCAGCATATATGCCTTAGTTCTAAACCAGCATTTTAGAGAGAAACGCTAGAGGCATGTTTATTAAAATCAGGAACAGGAAAGGGCACTGAGTGTCCATGAAGATAAGCCCATGTGTGGCGTACATCTCTGGCAATATGGCCACTCCATTTATGTGCCTATGTTTCCCCTCGTGGGGTGGCTGATGACAAGGGTTGGTTAATGTCAACAGGGGGAGTCATTTTGTCTGTGCAGTTATCGGTGCGTCTTCAGAAGTGGACGCTTTCCACTGAGCACAGCATGTACTTCAGAGATCATCCCTCTTTTTACCCATTCCCATATGCCCACCCAAATGCCTTTTCCCCAGACCTCCATGGCCTTCCAGGTCCCTGACACAGGTCACTTGCTGCTTCCCATGAGTCCAGATGTGTTTTTATCTTGGGCTGCTTTTCTTTCTACACAACACACATACCCAGGTGCATGCTCAATGTTTTGCCCATTGGGAAGGGTTCCTCTCTCTACTGTCTTTCAGGGTCACCCCCGAGTGTGGCTACAGTGGTGCTGCCATCCATCTGTGGCTTGAGCCAACCCAAGATAAGTCAATTTCACGCATTTTCTTCCTGCTTCAAGTGGTAGTATGAGGCCCTCCCCTCTTTGCATATATCCATTAGTGTGAGTTGAGGGAGGGGTACTGGTGGGACCATGGTGGATGACCAACGTCTGGCTACCTGCTCACGTGGCTCACCTGTACCCTGTTGTCCTGCTTGAGCTCAGTCCAGATGTATGATTTCCATTTTATGATAGATTGTCTCTGGGCTTCTCTGATCTTATGATTTAATGAGTTTGTCAGAAGCCAGAAGTCATGACTAGCAGTTCTGGATTCACAGGCACTTGCTGTTCCATGGTCAAACATTCAGTCTCTTCCAGGGCCCAGTAACAGACAAGATATCCTTGTTCCAGGTCCCCTGAGCCTGCACTGTGACTCTCCCTCTAGAGCTTGGCATCAACTCCTTACTGAATCTCCTCCACTATTGGTACCTTCAGCATCTTTGGGCCTGCCAAACCATATGGTCCAAAGCAAGGCTTCTTTGCCTGCAGCCTGGGACTGCGGCAGAGCTCCTTCCTGTCTAGGCCGCATTCAAAGTGAGGGGTGTTCTGTGTCACTTGGCATGTGGACTGGAAAAGTAGTCCTGAGTGTGAATCTGTTGCCTCCAGGATCCAGTGAGGCTTCATTCCTTGTGGTGAGGGATGCAAGAAGTAGCAATTTGTCTTTTGTTTTGCAGGAGTATCTCAGTATGCCCCGGACCACCATACCCCTCAATACCGTATTGATGAGGCAAGCCCCTCAATCTTTCTATGGTTTATCTCTCACCTTCCAAAGCAGGTCTTACAGAGACCTTACAGCATGCCTCCAGCATGTTTGCCACTTCTTGCTCATCCTGCTGGGAGCAGCATGATGTCATCATTTTAATATACCAATGTTTTGAGGGATGTAAAGAACTCTGCTGCAATCTCTTTTAAGCATAGACACTGTTGTTAGAGAGCACTTTAGTTAGAGGATGAATTATGTCCCCTGCAAAAGTTCATATGTTGAAGTCTTAATTCCCAGTACTTCAGAATGTGACTGTATTTGTAAAGGGCCTTTAATGAGGTAATTAATGTTAAATGAGGCCGTTAGGGTGGGCCCTAATCCAATATAACTGGTATTCTTATCAAAAGAAATTAGGACACAGATGCACACAGAAGGAAGCCCATGTGGAGACACAGGGAGAAGACGGCCATCTGCAAGCCCAGGAGGGAGGCCTCAGGAGAAACCACCCCTGCTGACACCTGGATCTCAGACTTCCAGCCTCTAGAACCTCTAGAACCTCTAGAGAGAATAAATGTCTGTTGATTAACCCACCCAGTCTGTAGTACTTTGTTATGGCAGCCCTAGACTAATATAGCGCTGATTACAATCATCAGGCAGCAGAAAAAAAATCTTCTTTCAGTGGATTACCTAAGAGACAGCATTTAAAATCACAGACTTAAGGAAGTACCGATACTATGTATTGTTTTTTATATATTTTTGTTTGTTTGTTTTGACATAGCGTCTCACTCTGTCTCCCAGGCTGTAGTGCAGCGGTACCATCATAGCTCACTGCAGCCTTAACCTCCTGGGCTCAAGTGATCCTCCTGCCTGCAGGTGTGTGCCACCATGCCTGGCTAACTTTTAAAAAAACTTTTAGTAGAGATGAAGTCCCCCTTTGTTGTCTAGGCTCCGATACTGTGTACTGGAATAGAGAAAAAGCGACGCCTATCAGTTCTTTGCTTGTAGTGGTGTTATTTATAACCAGACACTTTGATTATAGCTGAAATAGACTTTAGACATGATTGCCTAAACTTTCCAATGCACATGTGAGGAAATGGAAGCCCAGAGAAGTGACTTTTGCTGGAGTGATGCTATCAATGGTAATTTACTGAATGCTTTTCATAAGCTAACCCATTATATATCTAATATAATTTGTTTATTTTTTTTTCTTTTTTGAGACAGGATCTCTCTCTGTCACCCATGCTGGAGAGTCTCGCTCTTTCACCCAGGCTGGAGTGCAGTGGTGTGGTAATAGCTCACCATAGCATTGAGCTGCTGGGTTCAAGCAATCTTCTGCCTCAGCCTCCTAGGTAGCTGGGACTACAGGTGTGCACTACCACACCCTATTATGACCCAAGTGTGACCCCCATCATCCAGGCATGACCCTGTCATTTTTTTTTTTTAGAGACAAGGTCTTGCTATGTTGCCCAGGCTGGTCTTGAACTCCCAGCCTCAAGTGATCCTCCCACCTTGGCCTCCCAAGTACTGGTATTACAGGTGTGAGCCACTGAGCCTGGCACTAATATAATTTTTATAATATCATCAGCCTGATAATCTGCATTTTACAGATGAGGAAACAGAGGCACAGAAATCATGCGTGGTTTGCTTAAGTAGGTAATGGCCTTGGGATGTAGATGGGTCTGACTCCAGACAAGTGCTGTCAGTCACAGTGCTGCCCCAAGTTGCTCTGCAGTGAGGACCTTGCTCTTCCCACCCCACCCTCCCGCCTTTTCAGGAGCTGTAGCTTGAGTTAGGGAGTTTATAATTTAATAAATGGATTCCTTGAGGCCTTAGGACATTCAAATACCTGGAAAGGTTGGCTGTCTCCTCACTGATTGGGTCAGGCTCATAAAAAGGCAGAAAAAGTGCAAATATCTCCACCATAACATGTGTGTTTTTCGTTTTTTTTCTTTCTTTCTTTCTTTTTTTTTTGAGATGGAGTTTCGCTCTTGTTGCCCAGGCTGGAGTGCAATGGCACGATCTCGGCTCACCGCAACCTCCACCTCCTGAGTTCAAGCGATTCTTCTGCCTCAGCCTCCCACGTAGCCGGGATTATAGGCATGCACCTGTCTCTTATACACATCTAGATGTGTATAAGAGACAGCATCTGATCAGACCACATGAAACATGACAAAAATCAGAGTTACGTTTCAGACTAAGTGATGAAGTTTTCCATAAAACTTGATTTTGAGCAATGTTTTAAAGAAATTGAGTTTAAGAGAGAGAGGAAATTTGTGTATCCTTATTAGTCTAGATCCAGGGCATTAATGTTAATGGGGATTTCTTAAACTGTTGGGCATTTTTATCAAGAAACAGCAAAACCCAAACAATTTATCAGGCAGGCTTAGCAAACCCAAACAATTTATCAGGCAGGCTTAGCAAACATTTCAATTTAACAGATGTCTGAGTAGCTATCATGTGCAAGGTCAGCCTCTCTGTTAACTGAAAAATGGAGGTACCAATTGAACAAAGCTGCATGTGTGAAATATTCACTCTCCATCAAATAGGCCTCATAAACTTCTTCCTGAAGTGGGTGCCATCTAGGAACAGTTGGAGGGCTTAGTTGAAGTAGTGCTAAGTGTAACAGCATTTTATATGCTCTCATAGTTTCTGAACCGCACTTAAACACTCTCCTCTTGCCAGGCGCTGTGGCTCACGCCTGTAATCCCAGCTACTAGGGAGGCTGAGGCAGGAGAATTGCTTGAACCCAGGAGGCGGAGGTTGCAGTGAGCCGAGGTCATACCACTGCCCTCTAGCCTGGGCAACAGAGACTCCGTCTCAAAAAATAAATAAAAAATAAAATAAATAAAATAAAATAAAATCTCTCCTCTTTGAATTTGCAGAACACTGCATCTAGAGGCGGGAGGCTATGCTCCACCTCCCAAAGTGATTGCCAGTGTCTCTGCCAGGAGTACTTTGGGTATTCTTCATTAAGAGGCTAGATCCACGGTATTACTGTCCAAAGGAATTTCTTGAACTATTGCAGATACAAGCAGGAGAATGTAGAGCAAACATTGCTGATGTTCAACCTACTAGCAAACATTTCAATTCAATGATGTTGAGTCTCCACTATGAGCAGGGCATCTATTAACTGAAAAATGGAGTTATCAGGTGAACACCACCTCTACCTAACTTATCAACGAATATCTGGTATCTAACACAATGCCTGGCACACAATATGTATTTTTACAAGTGGTAGCTTTTATTATTCCCTGATTTCTTCATTTCTTCTTTTCTTTTCTTTTCTTTCTTCTTTCTTTTTTTTTTTTTTTTGAGACACAGTCTCACTCTGTAGCCCAGGCTGGAGTGCCGTGGCACAATCTCGGCTCACTACAACCTTTGCCTCCTGGGTTCAAGCGATTCTCCTGTCTCAACCTCCCTAGTAGCTGGGATTACAGGCTTACGCCACCACGCCCAGCTAATTTTTGTATTTTTTTTTAGTGGAGGTGGGGTTTCGCCATGTTGGCCAGGCTGATGTTGGCCAGGTGATCCGCCCGCCTTGGCCTCCCAAAGTCCTAGGATTACAGGCATGAGCCACCATGCCCAGCCCCTGATTTCTTCTTGTGTCTACTCCCACCCTCCCTCTGAAAATGTCCCAGAGCCCAAGAATCTATTAGCATTTTACTATAGCTTTGTTTTGGCTTAACATTGATCGTAACCTAAGGGCAAATCTGCTGCCACAGTATGGCAGCAAAGAAATGAAGTGTCCGGAAGAGCAGGGGAGAAATTGTGTTTCCTCCTTCTCAGAAGGTTCACCTTTCTATCTCACCTTCATCATTCACAAGAAGGCGAAAGGATGCCAGGAGCGAGGAGGATCTACAGGACTTTTGAAAAGAAATGTATTGCCCTTTGGCTGTAAAAACTGTGTCATGAGAACAGAAAGCCTTGGGAGAATAAGTCAGAAAATAGAGAAAAGGGGAAGGGAAAATAACTCCTGGCCTGCCTCCAATTCATTTAAATATTGCTCAGAGCTCAGCAGAGTGGGATGAGAGACACTGGCAAGAGGCTGTGCTGCAGTTAATGAGAGAATCTCAGGTGTCCTTATAATGGCACTGTTCTGGATCGCGGCTTGGATGGGCACTTCACATAAATGCAAGGCCATTTCAGGACTCCCCAGCTGCAGTCAGCAGGCCCTCTGTGTGCTTTGGCGTCTGCAGCTGGAAGGAAGCCTGCACAGCTCCCTTCTGTCCTCTCATTGTTCACAGGACAGCCATTCATGGGATCTATGGCGCACTCTGTGCTAGGGCAGAACGCCAGGGAAGAGCTGCCTGTCTTCAGTGCCCTCGCTGGGAACCACAGGCCAGAACCCGACCTTGCCATGCTTTGTGCTTCAGGCAGCAGGACCCCACCCCTAACAGAGTCTCAAGTCAGACACTAAGCGATGATCACGATTTGGGAACTCAGCAAGGAAAGAAAAGACATACAGCTGGAAAACAATGTGGGAAATGGCGGAGAAAGAGAGGAAGATAAGAAAGAAAGAGGGCTCTCCAAAGAGTGAGCTGACCTTTGGTTGTGACAGGTTCTCAACAGCACCAAAATCCATGAACTTTTCTTTTGAGGATTCAAAAAAGTTTATAATGAAAGAGAAATATTTCTAACTAAAGAGACAGTTTTCTGTCCTTTGGCAGATGGGGTTTGTTTGTTTGTTTGTTTTTGATTTCTCTGTTGTGCCTTTATATAACTAGCCCTTAGCAAAGGTAATAATCGTGAAGTAGATTACTACGTGTACAGCACACTATGCTTCTGGGCATTTACTTATAGCTTGATATCTCCCCAAATTGCTTTACCTTTTTCTTCTTAGCTTCAGCAGAAATTGCAGTATCTTGTCCCTTGTTATACTTACCTATGGTTTTATGTATTTATTTAATTTTTTAGATGGAGTTTCACTCTTGTCGCCCAGGCTGGAGAGCAATGGCGTGATCTCGGTTCGCTGCAACCTCTGCCTCCCAGGTTCAAGCGATGATTCTCCTGCCTTAGCCTCCTGAGTAGCTGAGATTATAGGTGCCTGCCACCATGCCCAGCTAATTTTTGTATTTTTACAAATCCTTTTACAAATGGTTTCGCCATGATGGCTGGGCTGGTCTCGAACTCCTGACCTCAGGCGATCCACCCGCCTCAGCCTCCCAAAGTGCTGGGATTACAAGCATGAGCCACCATGCCTGGCCTATTCTTTTTTTAAAATCTAAATTTTATTTTTAGAGACAGGGTCTCACTCTGTTGCACAAGCTGAAATGCAGTGGCGCAATCATGGCTCACTGCAACCTTGAACTTCTGGGCTCAAATGCTACTCCCACCTCTAACTCCTGAGTAGCTGGGACTATAGGCACATGCCACCATGTCTGGCTATTTTAAAATTATTTTATTTTATTTATTTATTTATTTTTTGTAGAGACAGGGTTTCACTATGTTGCCCAGGCTGGTCTCGAACTCATGGCCTCAAGCAATCCTCCCAGCTCAGCCTCCCAAAGTTCTGGGATTACAGGCCACTGCACCTGGTCTGGTTTTATTCCGGGAGGCAAAAGTATTTTACCAACATAAATTTATGAGCCATCAGAACAACTTGTGAGTTAGTTCAGATTTGAACTTTGTTTTATAGAAAGTCACAAACTTTGAGACATTGATAAATCCAGTAACACTGGCTTAATCAAGAAGAGCATTTTATGGCACGGAGTAGGTAGGCATTAAAAATTGCCTTTCAAAAAAATTTTGGACACACTTTTAGAAGCATAAGTCTCATTTTAAAAAACATCAAAAGAAACAAGAATAATTCAAAGCACAAAAGTTGGTGCATTGAGTTAATATTTGTGATCTTCTTCCAATAAATTCATCCTTAAAAGTCCTACAGGTAGTTGAGTTGAAGTCTCCTCAAAGTCAAAAGGAACCCAGACTGCAGTTTTGTTTCATGAATGAATAGCTATCTTTTGCCATACATTCATTTACTCAATCATTCGATAAGCATTATTGAATTATTGCCAATTACAGGCCATTGCATCTTACTTTTTCAATTTTGGGGGCTAACGACTTTATTGAGGTTGAATTCACGTACCATACAATTCCTCCTCTTAAAATGTACAACTCAGCCAGGCACAATGGCTCATGCCTATAATCCCAGTACTTTGGGAGGCTGAGGCGGGCAGCTTACCTTAGGTCAGGTGTTCAAGACCAGCCTGATCAACATGGCGAAATCCTGTCTCTACTAAAAATACAAAAATTAGCTGGGCCTGGGGGTTGCATGCCTGTAATCCCAGCTACTAGGGAGGCTGAGGCAGGAGAATTGCTTGAACCCAGGAGGCGAAGGTTGCAGTGAGCCGAGATGGCACCATTGCACTCCAGCCTGGGCAACAAGAGCGAAACTCTGTCTCAAACAAACAAACAAACAAAACAGTACAACTCAGTGGTTTTAAATATATTCAGTATTGTACAAATATCACCAAAATCAATTTTCATTACCTCAAATGACCTTCCAAATTTAATGTTTTCTCAAGGTAAAATTGTTGGCTTTCCCATATTTTTAGTAAGAGATTAGACTTTTCACTTACCATTTCTAAGTTACATTATGGTGTCACTTGACTATTAAAGTTTAACCCTCTTAAATGCTACTTCAATTATTTTCTTCCCTCAGACTTGAATTGAATTTTTTATATGATCTAAGGAAGCAGAGGGTTTTACATAATAACTAAATGCATACCTATGAAGGGTGCTTGATCTTTTCTTTAATTTTTTATTCTTGGGAAATATAATCACATAAAAATTACCATTTTAACAATTTTCCTTCATTTTTTCACTTCATTTCTCAAAATATTACAACTCTCCCCACCTCCCAAACCCACGGTCAATTCAGACTGAGCATCTTCTTGTACAGCCAAAAGCAGAACAAAGCGTCAAGGAAAGGAGGGAGCTGGACTGCAGCTTAGCGGAACCAGAGGCCAGGTCCGCTTGTGCTCTTGAATCCCTGCTGCCCAGCAGAGCGCCTGACATAGCTGGTGACTAGAGGAGGGAATATGGTGGTGGATCTCAGCCAGGAAGGTTGGGAAGCACAGCAAAATCCCAGGGAGGACCAAGTCAAGCCCAGCAGGCTCTCCTTCCTCCCACACTGTTCTGGCACAGTTCCACCTCCATATTTTGAAGAAGTTACCCCAGATGATTGAGTTATTGTGAGGCAGGAAAACATTAATATTGAGTATGTGCTATGGGTGGGGCCTATATTCTTTCTGTCATTTAATCTTGCCAACATATCTGGTAGGTATAAATATGTCCACATTCATAGGTGAGCCAACAGGCTCAGGGAGGCCAAGGACTTACCCAATGCCACGGGCACACCTCACTCAAGCTGGAATTCAACAGCACATGTCCCCTGTCCGGCCTTAGCATTCCATACTCTGCAAATAAACACTGGACCCCTCTCCCTGCACCAGCCCAAACTCAGCAAGCCAAGTAAAACTCCCTTCCTCCCTCCCTAAAAAGCCCAGCTTTCTTCTATAGATGTGCACATTTCATAATATTTGAATTCAGTGTCTGCAGTGCTACAGAGAGTAAATTGTGCATACTATGGTTTTTCCTAGACCAGATTGACAGCAAAGGCTGCTGAGCTATGAGAAAATCAAGTCCAGGCAAAAGGAGTTAGAATTACTGTGATTTTTACCAGACAATAGCCAGCATCAGTTGAGCTCTCTAGAGCCCATCACACTCTTGTTTTATTTATTTATTTATTTATTTATTTAGAGGCACAATCTCGCTGTGTCACCGAGGCTGGAGTGCAAAGGCGCAATCTCGGCTCTCTGCATCCTCCACCTCCCAGATTCAAGTGATTTTCTTGCCTCAGCCTCCTGAGTAGCTGGGATTATAGGCACGCACTACCACACCTAATTTTTGTAGAGACGGGGTTTCACCATGTTGGCCAGGCTGGCCTTGAACTCCTGGCCTCAAGTGATCCGCCCACCTTGGCCTCCCAAAGTGTTGGGATTTCAGGCATGAGCCACAACGCCCAACCTACCCTCTTGTTTTAAAAGAGGCTGTTATCAAAGCTGAATGTTGTGAACAAAGCCTGATGCATAAGCATTAATCTGAGTGAACCAAAATAAACCACGTTGACTAAAGTGAGTGTAGACTGAATGGTCTCACAAGCTTATTCTTTTATTTACAACCTACCTCCCTGTCTCTTTTCTTTCCTTCTTCCCACATGGAACACTGAGGAAGAGCCTTGGTAATTCAAGGCCAGGCCTGCCCCCAGGACTTCTGACCCCAGCCTACTCCAATACCAGCCTCTTGTCTCCACTTCCCTCCCCATTATGCACACTGCTTATTGGTGTTCAGCTGGTCCCTACTGCCCTTTCCAGCTTGCACATAATGGCCTCACTAGTGGGCCATGGAATTAATTAGTGGGAAGTGACCAATATTAAAAATTTTACCTCACAGTACATCTCACATAGAAATGGTTTATTTATTTATTTATATATTTTTTGAGACAGAGTCTTACTCTGTCGCCCAAGCTGGAGTGCAGTGGCACAATCTCAGCTCACTGCAACCTCTGTCTCCTGGGTTCAAGTGATTCTTGTGCCTCAGCCTCCCAAGGAGCTGGGATTACAGGTGTGCACACCACTGTGCCCAGCTAATTTTTGTATTTTTAGTAGACACGGGGTTTCACCATGTTGGCCAGGCTGGTCTAGAACTCCTGGCCTCAAGCGATCCACCCGCCCCAGCCTCCCAAAGTGCTGGGATTACAGGTGTGAGCCACTGCACCTGGCCAGAAATGGTTTTCTTATATACTACCCTTTGTTGAGCCTCATATGTAATTTAAAAATTTGGGGGAACATTTCTGAAATCAGGAGAGGACAGGACTTACAATGGGATGGCATCTTGCCAGAGGGTGGTTGTGACATTTGACGTGGGTTGTTAGTCCAGGTGGCAGGACTGCATCACTCCCATCTTCATCAGCTGGGCCAGAAAAACACTGAATGACAATTTAAGGAAAGAATATAAAGCATGAAAGTCTCTGTTAACACCTTCTGCTAAGATCAAGGTTTTGGGGAGCACAGAGGGGAATAGTTAGACACTGACGACCAACTCAAAAAGTTGGACTCAGTGTGAGGAAGTTTTAGGAACACCAATACTAGTGGATTTCACTTATATCATAAAAACAATGTACGGTCTAAAGGAAAGGACTTTAAATAAGCACAAAATAAGTTGGGTGTGCTGGAGCGCGTCTGTAGTCCCAGCTACTCAGGAGGCTGAGGCAGGAAGAGTGCTTGAGCCTCGGAGTTTGAACCAGCCTGGACAATCTAGTGAGGCCTTGTCTCAAAAAAAACAGCAAACACAGACATAAAATAAAATTAACTTCTAAGTGAAGACAAAGCATTCTTCATCATCTAATTGACAGTTTGAAAAAATGGTACATAAGATAACAGTGCATCTTCTAATCAAAGGAGTCTCAGATTCAGTAAACACAGCACATGTGTATGTCAGGACACAGTGTGAAGTACATTTGTTACTGTGGGTTGAAGTCTACAAATGTGGGTTGAAGTCAACAAGTGTGAAAGTCCCTGCTCTAGGAACCTTCATTAAAACAAATACATAAAACCAAAACGAAACCAACGAGCAGACAGAACAATTATTTCTTGCTTCCATGCCACCTTCAGTAATCTCTTCATCTCTGCTCCCCTCAGCTGCCTGAAGTTGTCTGCAACCCCAAAACCTCTCTCTACTCTTCATCTCCTTTTTTTTTTTTTTTTTTTTGAGACGGAGTCCTGTTCTGTCACCCACAGATCTCAGCTTACTGCAGCCTCTGTCTCTTGGGTTCAAGTGATCCTCCTGCCTCGGCCTCCCAAGTAGCTGGGACTACAGGCATGTGCCATCATACCCAGCTAATTTTTGTATTTTTTTGGTGGATCTGGGGTTTCACCATGCTGGCCAGGCTAGTCTCGAACTCCTAACCTCGGGTGATTCACCCACCTTGGCCTCCCAAAGTGCTGGGATTACAGGTGTGTGCCACTGCGACCAGCCTAACGTGGTTAAATTTAAATGAATAAAATAAGAAGTTCAGTTGGTCAGTTGTATGAGCAATATTTCACGTGCTCAGTAGCAACACATGGCTAGTGGCTATTCTGCTGGACAGCAGAAGTTACAGAACATTCCCATCCTCATGGCACATTCTGCAGGACAGGACAGAACTCCAGAACATTCTTATCCTCACATCACATTCTATAGGACAGGACAGAGCTGTAGAACATTCCTCTACTGCAGTCACATTCTACACAAAGGCACACAACAACATAACAGTCCCCTCCTCACGTCACATTCTACAGGAAGGAGCAGATGTGCAGAACATTCCACAATCACAGCACATCCTACTGGGCTTGCTCTCTCTAGACACTAGTTTGCTGTTGCTCGTGTTTTACAAGCATCTTTTCACATTCTGTAGCATGCCTTTTCATT
>NW_012106520.1:994866-996094 GCF_000951045.1 Mandrillus leucophaeus
GACTAATCTTTTAATCCGTACACTTAAAACACCAATCTGGGCAATAACAAAATCAGAAGCCTACCATGCTCAATACATTTTCCTATGCCACCAAGACATTTTAAACATGTAAATAAAACAAACAGAAAGGTGGTAATCATATCCTTAGAAGCTGAATCTTGAATACAAAAACTTTAAATTGTTCCCTGTTTCATCTTTATTCATTGCTTTAATTTTCTTCCATTTGGCCAGTCTCTTGCTAAATTAACATTACAGTCCGATTTTCTGAGTCTGTCATTCTAAGAAATTTCAGCTGGTTATTTTCACATTTTATTAAAAATTTTGTTTTTCGAGACAGGGTCTTGTGTTGTCTCTCAGGCTGGAGTGCAGTGGTGTCATCATGGCTCACTGCAGGCTCAACCTCCCAGGCTTATGTGATCCTCCCAGTTCAGCCTCCCAAGTAGCTGGGACCACAGTAGTGAGCCACCACGCCCTACTATTTTAAAAAAAAGTTTTGTAGAGATAGGGTCTCACTATGTTGCCCAGGCTGGTCCTGAACTCCTAGGCTCAAGTAATCCTGCCTCAGCTTCCCAAAGTGCTGGGATTACAGGTGTGAGCCACCATGCCTGGCCTCAGCTGCTTAAACACTTCCTCACCTTACACACATTTCAGAGATTTATCATTGTGGTTCAGAATAACAAAATATTCTGAAGTTTCTCTCTTTTTTTTTTTTTTTGAGATGGAAACTCGCTCTGTTGAGTGCAATGGCATGATCTCGGCTCACTGCAACCTCCGCCTCCCTGGTTCCAGTGATTCTCCTGCCTCAGCCTCCCAAGTAGCTGGGATTATAGGCATGCACCACCACGTGGGCCCAGCTCATTTTTTAATATTAGTAGACACAGGGTTTCACCATGTTGGCCAGGCTGGTCTCGAACTCCTCACCTCAGGTGATCTGCCCGCCTTGGCCTCCAAAGTGCTGGGGTTACAGGCATGAGCCACTGCGTATGGCCTGAAGTTTCTTTTAGCCATATATTATTTAGGTCTGTTCTTACTGCCAGGTCCTAATCCTGCTTGTTTCTGCTAGTTTATTGGGCAGAGGGAAGCAAAAGTCTTGTAACTTTGGCCGGGAACCTTTGGTTACTCCTAACCTCAGTTCCGTCTTTACCTGGTACTGCAGGAATGAAGGGAGACAACAGAGTAGGGACAAAAGCAGGAGCTCTGCAGCCAGAATGCCCAGGTTAAAATCTGG
>NW_012106520.1:996964-998583 GCF_000951045.1 Mandrillus leucophaeus
ATCTCTACTAAAAATAAAAAAATTAGCTGGGCATGGTGGCAGGCGCCTGTAATCCCAGCTACTAGGGAGGCTGAGACAGGAGAATCACTTGAACCCAGGAGGTGGAGGTTGGAGTGAGCTGAGATCGTGCCATTGCACTCCAGCCTGGGCAACAAGAGTGAAACTCTATCTCAAGAAAAAAAAAAAAAAGAAATTTCCTCCTATTTCAAGGTCACAGGGATACCCTTTTAAGTGCCTCATAGTTATATGGCCTTCTTCTGTTTTTCTTCCTTTGTTGGCTACTCCTTTCTGACCTCTGAGTTTTAGTGGACTCCACAGCATACGTCTAAGTTCTTATCCCTTCTCTCTCTATCCTGTTATCTTTGGTCATCACATTTATTTGCAAGGCTTCAAATTCCAATTACATGCCAGTGACTCTTGGGGAAGATATTGTGCTTGACTCCAAAATTCACTTTTCCCCTAGTATGTCAGGATTGGGGGACCGCCCTCAACTTATTATAAGCCAGTATGACTATACTTTGTCAGGGACTGGTTCAATGACTGAAGGCCTAATCCAAACTGGAGAGGTTTAAGGGGCTGTGCTTAAGAGTGAAGAACAGGAGCTCACACTCACCCTAGACATGAGTGAGGACTGGCCCTAGTTGCAGTTGGTAGCCCTCTCACAACCATGGGAAAAGCCAGCCACAGAAGAGGGCACAAGTGGGGTATAGAACAGAGGTAGGCTCATAGTGAGTTGCACATGAAACCCTCCTGAGCCCTCAGATTTTCCATTATGTGAACCAGCAAAATTCCTTACTTAAAAAGGCCACCTGGAGTCAGATTTCAGTCCCTTGTAGCAAAAAGCACTCAAACGGAAACAATTCCCAAATGAGCACAAGCCCAGGCTTCTCCTGAGCTCCAGGTATGTCTCCCCAAGTACCTATCTGCTATCTTCACGTGGTTCTCTGACAAAGCATCTCACACTTAGGAAGCTGAAAACTGAACTCTTGATCCTTTCCCCTGAACCTCCTCTTGATCCATTTCCCTGAACCTCCTCTTTCTGTAGTTGTGCACCATGATACATGGCAACCCTATCCAAGTTGCTCATAACAGAAAGATGCGGGTCATCCATAATTCTTTTTTCTCCTCCCTTCCCACATTCAACCCTGATACAACGTCCAGCTAATCCTACCTCTAAAGTGCTCATTGGACCTGTCCATGCTCTCCACTTCCATTGTGATCCACATCACCCTTGTCCCTCCCTTTTATGACGATTGTAACCAGTCTCCTTGCTCTCATTCTTACGTCCTCCATTCTACGTTCCTTACAGTTGCCAGTGATTTAAAAAAATTAGTAATTATTTTATTTTCTATAGCATAGCAGTAAAAAGAATGGGCTGTGCAGCCAGATGGGATAGTTATGTATTGCTGCATCTCTCCCTCCCTCCCTCCCTCCCTCCCTTCCTTCCTTCCTTCCTTCCTTCCTTTTGACAGAGTCTCACTGTTACCCAGCTTCAGTGCAGTGGTGCAATCTTGGCTCAGTGTGGCCTCAACCTCCCAGGCTTAGGTGATCCTCCCACCTCAGCCTCCCAAGTAGCTGGGACTACAGGTGCATGCCACTACACCCAGCTAATTTTTTTT
>NW_012106520.1:998792-1000755 GCF_000951045.1 Mandrillus leucophaeus
TTTTTTTTTTTTTTTTAATAGAAACAGGGTTTCACCAGGTTGTCCAGGCTGATCTCAAACTAATGGGCTCAAGGGATCTGCCTGCCTCAGCCTCCCAAAGTCCTGGGATTACAGGTGTGAGTCACCTGGTCACCTCATGGCTTCTGTGGTCAGGGATCTGGGCATGCCTGAGCTGGGAGCCTCTGCCTCCAGGCCTGCCACAAGTCTGCAATCAAGGTGTCAGCCAGGGCTTTGGTCTCATCTGAAAGCTGAAGTTGGGCAGGATCTGCATCCAAACTCACTCAAGTGGTTGGTGACAGGATTCACGTCCTTATGAGTTACTGGTTGGAGGCCTCATTGAGTCGATTGCCCCACGGGCTGCTGGTATCCATCATCAGCTGTGCCCTGACGTGTTTGGCACAGATCAGGCTCAGTGAATGTTGAGTTATCCTGATGTTAAAGTGGAATTGTGGTTGTAAATCTGCTGTCTCTGTCCTCCTGTCACTGGTGATACCCAGGGATAGGCTGGATCACATCACTGTCCTCTTCAACATCCTGCAATGGCTTCCATGCCATTGAAGATAAAACCAAACTCCCGCTGGTGCCCAAGGCCCTGCCAACTGTCCAACCTTCTCTTACACTGCCTCAGTCCCACTGGGCTTCTTTGAGTGCACCACTCTCTTTCTCATTTTGGGGTCTGCACGCCATTCAACTCTGCCTGACTAACTCCTACTTATCCTCCAGGTATAAGCTTAATTACTACTTCCTCAGAGAAGCCTTCTTTGAATACTTAATCTAAATTAGATCCCCTGGTATATATTTCCACAACACACTGGATTGTACTTACTATAGTTTGAAATTATATCTTTATGGTGTTTTTGATTAATACCTGTCTCTCAGCCGGGCTCGGTGGCTGACGCCTGTAATCCCAGCACTTTGGGAGGCCGAGGCAGGTGGATCACTTGTGGTCAGGAGTTCAAGACCAGCCTGACCAATATGGTGAAACCCCATCTCTGCTAAAAACACAAAAATTAGCCGGGCATGGTGGTGTGCACCTGTAATCCCAGCTACTTGGGAGGCTGAGGCAGGAGAATAGCTTGAGTCTGGGAGGCGGAGGTTGCAGTGAGCCAAGATCGCACCATTGCACTATAGCTTGGGTGACAAGAGCAAAATTCCATCTCAAAAAACAAACAAACAAACAAAAGCAAAAACAAAAACCTGCCTCCCTCTCTAAACTATAAACTCAAGTCAGGGACTATATCAGTTTTGCTTTCCACTATATTTCTACCCATGGATACAATGTCCACTCATAGTAGAAGCTCACATTTTTTATATGCAAATTTCTTTTAGGCTAGGTGCAGTGACTCAGGCCTATAATCCCAGCACTTTGGGAGACTGAGGTGGGAGGATTGCTTGAGCCCAGGAGTTTGAGACCAGCCTGGACAATATAGTGAGAGACCTCATTTCTACAAAAATTTAAAAAATTAGCCTAGCATGGTGTGCAAGTCTGTGGTCCCAGCTACTTGGGAGACTGAGGTGGGAGGATCACTTGAGTCTAGGAGGCGAAGGTTGCAATGAGCCGTGTTCACACCACTGTACTCGTCTGGGCAGACAGAGTGAGATTCTGTCTCAAAAAAAGATTAAATAAATATTTCTTTTAGAGATTTCAGTCGATCATAGCTAAGTTAATACATTGTCCTTCAATTGGTCAAATTGGCAAGAAACATTTGTGTTCCTGGCCGGGCATGGCGGCTCATACCTATAATCCCAGCACTTTGGGAGGCTGAGGCAAGTGGATCACCTGAGGTCAGGAGTTTGAGACCAGCCTGGCCAACATGATGACACCCCGTCTCTTCTAAAAATACAAAAATCAGCCAGGTGTGATTGTACATGCCTGTAATTCCAGCTGCTTGGGAGGCTGAGGCAGGAGAATTGCTTGAACCCGGGAGGCAGAGGTTGCAGTGAGCCAAGATCATGCCACTGC
>NW_012106520.1:1005495-1025825 GCF_000951045.1 Mandrillus leucophaeus
GGGTTTTTGAGATAAAATAAGTTAATTTTCATAAACCTCTTGGAGCAGTTTCTGGCCCATGGTAAGTACTACCTACATGCTTATTAAATATCCTTATTTCTTTTTTGGAGGTTTTTAAAAAATATTTTTCTATATCTATGGCTATACCCTCCTGCTAGAACCTAAGGATACTGAATCTATGGAGCATATTCAAGACCTGTGACTATTCCATGTCAGACGTGGAAGAGTAACAGAGCATTGCTGCGCATTAAGTGTGTCGTCTACAAAACGGTGCAAGTCCCAAACGCCTACCCTTTGGAGAAGAGAGTGCAATCTCTAGAGTGTGACCGCACCTTCAAGCACTCGAGTGGACACAGGCACATGCACACATCCCTCTTGATACTTCTGGGAATTTGGGAGAGTTTTGATGGGCAGTCTATAAAGTCAAACTATCCTATATTAAAATATGTTCCTTTAAAAAAACGCAAAGCCCACTATGCTCATGAAGAACTTGAAGTTAAATCACAAGGTATGGACATGACTGGTGAGGTGAAGACTCATCTCATACAGTTTGTGTTTAATGGAGATTCTGCACTAACCGCCCCCCACACACAAAACCTTTCCAAATCATCCTGTCAGAGATATACCTTCACTTCAGAGAATAATTCCGTCCAACTTAGAGATTTTGTTGTTTCTGGTAATATACCACAGCATCTCGCCTAAGAGTTTGCTTATTACAGATCAGAACACATTTGAACACCAGGCTTTACTTGCAGAATACATGGACGGTGATGCCATCAGGCTACTACCAAAGGACCCTTCTTCCAGTGTCTCAAATACATGGATTTTATAAATAAGAAACATTTCTGATTAATCGGCGTTGTAGGTTCAAGTAAAAAAAAACTGGCTAGAATTCTAGTCTTCCTACTTAATTTCTTAATGATTCTTGGTGTCCTTGTCAGAAAACTGTTTTTTTGTTTGTTCTGAGACAGGCTTGCTCTGTCTCCCAGGCTGGAGTGCGGTGATTTGATCTTGGCTCACTGCAACCTCTGCCTCCCAGGTTCAAGTGATTCTCCTTGCCTCAGCCTTCTGAGTAGCTGGGATTGCAGGCGCCCGCCAGGCTAATTTTTGTATTTTTAGTAGAGACGAGGTTTCGCCATGTTGGCCAGGCTGGTGTCAAACTCCTGACCTTGGGTGATCTGCCCTCCTTAGCCTCCCAAAGTGCTGGGATTACAAATGTGAGCCACTACACCCGGCTGAGAAAATTATGTTTTGAAGTTCACTTTACTTTGAATGAGTCCTTTATCTGGAATTGTTCCATACATAGTTTGAATTTATTTAACAGCCCAGTTCTTATGCCCCTTGGAGATTTTATAGTGGGGTCTTTGAAGGAAGCGGGAAGTAGGATCTCATCAAATGACTCTAGATGGTAAAATACACGTTGTCTCCAGTCAGCAACTATCAATCTTGGATGTACAAATAGCATTAAATGCCATCAATAATCCAAGTGAATACTAACGGAATCATGATTCAAAGTAAGCTAAACAGAATCCAAGAACAGATAAAAATGCACCTTCGTTGGGGACAGTGTGGCCTAGGTAACCGACGGGTTATTGCCCTGATGAGAGGTGAGAGGTATACCATCCCAGGACGGAACACTCACCCGCCTGTCCTCAGAGTTGAAATGAGATGCCAACACTTTTTTTTTTTTTTGAAACTAAATACATTTTAATAGAAAACAAAATACAAAATAACTCTTTTCAGAAAACAGAAATATTTAATCCTTTTTCCACAAATTAGAACTTGCTTTATCCTCAGAGCATAGTTTGATATGCGTGCGTACATACTTACGATTCATTTCACAAAGTGTTCATTAGACTGGTATTGCAGTGCAGGACGTGGGAGCAGTTCATTGCAGGAGAAAAAGACGTGGAAAAAGCCACACCTCTGAATGGTGATTCGGAAATTCAACATTTTTCTAATTCTATCTTGTTACTTATTACTCCAAATTATTCTTTATCATAATCTTTCTTTTGAGGGGAGAGAATTATTAAGAGAAGTGCAGCTATGGAAAGAATTTTTCTTTCCCACCATCACTGCAGGAGCCCAAAATGTTCTCAATCAAACCCACCCACCCGCTTCCAGAAACATGTCAGCCGGAGTGATCAATCTGTCACCCGAAATTTCCCTTTCTCCCAATACACTGTGCTACCAAATTCTCTGAATTCCCTGAACCTCAAAATTCCAAGTATCAAAGCCAGTGCCAGGAGTCAAACCTGAAAGATTAAAAGCAGAGAAGGTGCCCTCTGCCAGTGCTAGGTTTCCTCATCTCAATAATAATAATAATTATAATTATAATAACAATAATTAAAAAAATCCTGGTTCTCTGTAATTACGGAAAAGGAAAGACTATTTGCCAGGATCATCCCCTCCCCTTTCCTCGTTCCCGCCCCGCATCCCTCTGCCAACAAGGACTTCCCTCGCACCCGAGGGCTGGACCACGCGTGACCCCTGTGGCACCGCTTCTCCTGAGGGTGCTCTACAGCCACCCTCTAACCAAACCCAGGCCCGGTCAGATGGGGAGAATGAGGCAGAGACAGGAAGGTGCTCGCATGCGCGAGGTCACGGTAGGATCTTCATGAGGACTTGTGAGTGACCTCCAGGGCATCCTAATTATTGGTCACTCATCATTGCCTCGCTTCTGCCCCCCTCCCCAACCTTGGCCTTCAACACTGCGGGGCTGAGTGATGGGGGACCTGCCCGGAAGGAGGGCCCAGGAGAGAGGGGAGGAGGGGGCTCTTTCACAGTCAATGATTCAATCTCAGCTCATTAAAGGATTGCAACTGGAGGCTTTCCACCGTTACCCCAGTCCGTTCCCACAAAGTTAAAAAATTAATGTTCCTGATTTTCTTGTGTAATTCCAGTCACCAGAAGAAGGTTACAGGCCATGAACTGCACGCTCAGGACGTTGCTCATCTGCCCGGTGTACACGCCCACGAGCTCGCTGGAGGAGCCGTCGGCAGGTGCACTGCCGTAAGTGTTCCTGATGTCCCAGACGCGCACCGAGTTGTCCATGGAGGCAGAGGCAATCAAGCCGCTGTCTGGACTGAAGGTGAGGCTGGTGATATTGTCTGTGTGGCCTCTCAGCTCTTTATAAAGGGTCCCAGAGGCCAAGTCCCACAGCTTCAACCGCTGGTCCTCGCCAGCAGATGCCAAGTACTTACCGTTGGGAGAGAAGGCTAGAGAAAGCACGGGGCCGCGGTGGCCTGTGAAAAGCCTCACCGAGTTCCCCTGCTGAGCACTCCACAGCCGGACGGTCTTGTCGGTTGAGCCCGTGGCCAAGTAGTTTGAATTAGGGTGGAATTTGACACAGTCCACATCTGCCAGGTGTCCTGCATATATCCTCAGCGGGTACGTCCGATCAAATGACCACAGCCTGGCGGTGCGGTCGTGGGACCCGCTGGCGAAGTACAGGCTATATGGACTGATGTCCAGATCCCACACAGGATAGGCATGTCCTTGGTACAACACAGTGTTGGTGAAACTCCCCAGATCCCAGTATCTGATGGACATGTCTTCAGAACAAGAGAGCAACCCTGAGCTGTCCGCGAGGAACCTCGTGCTGTACACTGGTCCGCAGTGTCCCCGCAGTATCTTCATCTCTGTGCCTGCATTATCATCCTCATCATCCTGGGAACATTGGGGTGGGGTGGGAAAATAAACACAAGAAAAAAACGTTCAGTGGTCTGACAAGGAAAACAAGTCCAGGAGAAAAAAAAGCAGAGAACAGAGACTGCTTGGGAAATAGCATCTATCCAGCAAATGACAGTGGCCTTGCCCCAGGAAGATAACTCATAACTGAATAAAAGTCTCTTACGACTTACAAATTGCTCTCCTTAAATTCACCTTGCAGCTCAGACTATATCAGATTAAAAGATGCAGAAATGCAAGGCCATTACAGAGTGATGACTGTGGACCTTACCCTTCGATTGAGGATAGCTTGTATGGTTACTTCTGATGCGTGCCATTTGAAAATGTTTACTTTCGAATTTCTGTGAGGCTCTTAGATTCTTCTATTCTATGGGCATTGCCTTCATCCGTCAGTTTTAGCTGCTTTATAAGCCATACTGCTCTCTGTTTTTACTCCATTTAACTGACAACAATATTTTGTCAAGTCCTGACATTAGTCCCTTACTCCCATGATGGGGGTTAATGATGCATGCAACACATGAAGGCAGATGTGGTATCACTTCAAGAGTTTTGTTTTTTTTTCAGACGGAGTTTCGCTCTTGTTGCCCAGGCTGGAGTACAACGTTGTGATCTTGGTTCACCACAACCTCCGCCTCCTGGGTTCAAGCGATTCTTCTGCCTCCGCATCCCAAGTAGCTGGGATTACAGGCACGTGCCACCACGCCTGGCTTTTTTTATTTTTAGTAGAGATGGGGTTTCTCCATGTTGGTCAGGCTGGTCTCCAACTCCCGACTTCAGGTGAGCCACCCGCCTTCCAGTGTCTCAAATACATGGATTTTATAAATAAGAAACATTTCTGATTAATCGGCGTTGTAGGTTCAAGTAAAAAAAAACTGGCTAGAATTCTAGTCTTCCTACTTAATTTCTTAATGATTCTTGGTGTCCTTGTCAGAAAACTGTTTTTTTGTTTGTTCTGAGACAGGCTCGCTCTGTCTCCCAGGCTGGAGTGCGGTGATTTGATCTTGGCTCACTGCAACCTCTGCCTCCCAGGTTCAAGTGATTCTCCTTGCCTCAGCCTTCTGAGTAGCTGGGATTACAGGCACCCGCCAGGCTAATTTTTGTATTTTCAGTAGAGACGAGGTTTCGCCATGTTGGCCAGGCTGGTGTCAAACTCCTGACCTTGGGTGATCTGCCCTCCTTAGCCTCCCAAAGTGCTGGGATTACAAATGTGAGCCACTACACCCGGCTGAGAAAATTATGTTTTGAAGTTCACTTTACTTTGAATGAGTCCTTTATCTGGAATTGTTCCATACATAGTTTGAATTTATTTAACAGCCCAGTTCTTATGCCCCTTGGAGATTTTATAGTGGGGTCTTTGAAGGAAGCGGGAAGTAGGATCTCATCAAATGACTCTAGATGGTAAAATACACGTTGTCTCCAGTCAGCAACTATCAATCTTGGATGTACAAATAGCATTAAATGCCATCAATAATCCAAGTGAATACTAACGGAATCATGATTCAAAGTAAGCTAAACAGAATCCAAGAACAGATAAAAATGCACCTTCGTTGGGGACAGTGTGGCCTAGGTAACCGACGGGTTATTGCCCTGATGAGAGGTGAGAGGTATACCATCCCAGGACGGAACACTCACCCGCCTGTCCTCAGAGTTGAAATGAGATGCCAACACTTTTTTTTTTTTTTGAAACTAAATACATTTTAATAGAAAACAAAATACAAAATAACTCTTTTCAGAAAACAGAAATATTTAATCCTTTTTCCACAAATTAGAACTTGCTTTATCCTCAGAGCATAGTTTGATATGCGTGCGTACATACTTACGATTCATTTCACAAAGTGTTCATTAGACTGGTATTGCAGTGCAGGACGTGGGAGCAGTTCATTGCAGGAGAAAAAGACGTGGAAAAAGCCACACCTCTGAATGGTGATTCGGAAATTCAACATTTTTCTAATTCTATCTTGTTACTTATTACTCCAAATTATTCTTTATCATAATCTTTCTTTTGAGGGGAGAGAATTATTAAGAGAAGTGCAGCTATGGAAAGAATTTTTCTTTCCCACCATCACTGCAGGAGCCCAAAATGTTCTCAATCAAACCCACCCACCCGCTTCCAGAAACATGTCAGCCGGAGTGATCAATCTGTCACCCGAAATTTCCCTTTCTCCCAATACACTGTGCTACCAAATTCTCTGAATTCCCTGAACCTCAAAATTCCAAGTATCAAAGCCAGTGCCAGGAGTCAAACCTGAAAGATTAAAAGCAGAGAAGGTGCCCTCTGCCAGTGCTAGGTTTCCTCATCTCAATAATAATAATAATTATAATTATAATAACAATAATTAAAAAAATCCTGGTTCTCTGTAATTACGGAAAAGGAAAGACTATTTGCCAGGATCATCCCCTCCCCTTTCCTCGTTCCCGCCCCGCATCCCTCTGCCAACAAGGACTTCCCTCGCACCCGAGGGCTGGACCACTCGTGACCCCCGTGGCACCGCTTCTCCTGAGGGTGCTCTACAGCCACCCTCTAACCAAACCCAGGCCCGGTCAGATGGGGAGAATGAGGCAGAGACAGGAAGGTGCTCGCATGCGCGAGGTCACGGTAGGATCTTCATGAGGACTTGTGAGTGACCTCCAGGGCATCCTAATTATTGGTCACTCATCATTGCCTCGCTTCTGCCCCCCTCCCCAACCTTGGCCTTCAACACTGCGGGGCTGAGTGATGGGGGACCTGCCCGGAAGGAGGGCCCAGGAGAGAGGGGAGGAGGGGGCTCTTTCACAGTCAATGATTCAATCTCAGCTCATTAAAGGATTGCAACTGGAGGCTTTCCACCGTTACCCCAGTCCGTTCCCACAAAGTTAAAAAATTAATGTTCCTGATTTTCTTGTGTAATTCCAGTCACCAGAAGAAGGTTACAGGCCATGAACTGCACGCTCAGGACGTTGCTCATCTGCCCGGTGTACACGCCCACGAGCTCGCTGGAGGAGCCGTCGGCAGGTGCACTGCCGTAAGTGTTCCTGATGTCCCAGACGCGCACCGAGTTGTCCATGGAGGCAGAGGCAATCAAGCCGCTGTCTGGACTGAAGGTGAGGCTGGTGATATTGTCTGTGTGGCCTCTCAGCTCTTTATAAAGGGTCCCAGAGGCCAAGTCCCACAGCTTCAACCGCTGGTCCTCGCCAGCAGATGCCAAGTACTTACCGTTGGGAGAGAAGGCTAGAGAAAGCACGGGGCCGCGGTGGCCTGTGAAAAGCCTCACCGAGTTCCCCTGCTGAGCACTCCACAGCCGGACGGTCTTGTCGGTTGAGCCCGTGGCCAAGTAGTTTGAATTAGGGTGGAATTTGACACAGTCCACATCTGCCAGGTGTCCTGCATATATCCTCAGCGGGTACGTCCGATCAAATGACCACAGCCTGGCGGTGCGGTCGTGGGACCCGCTGGCGAAGTACAGGCTATATGGACTGATGTCCAGATCCCACACAGGATAGGCATGTCCTTGGTACAACACAGTGTTGGTGAAACTCCCCAGATCCCAGTATCTGATGGACATGTCTTCAGAACAAGAGAGCAACCCTGAGCTGTCCGCGAGGAACCTCGTGCTGTACACTGGTCCGCAGTGTCCCCGCAGTATCTTCATCTCTGTGCCTGCATTATCATCCTCATCATCCTGGGAACATTGGGGTGGGGTGGGAAAATAAACACAAGAAAAAAACGTTCAGTGGTCTGACAAGGAAAACAAGTCCAGGAGAAAAAAAAGCAGAGAACAGAGACTGCTTGGGAAATAGCATCTATCCAGCAAATGACAGTGGCCTTGCCCCAGGAAGATAACTCATAACTGAATAAAAGTCTCTTACGACTTACAAATTGCTCTCCTTAAATTCACCTTGCAGCTCAGACTATATCAGATTAAAAGATGCAGAAATGCAAGGCCATTACAGAGTGATGACTGTGGACCTTACCCTTCGATTGAGGATAGCTTGTATGGTTACTTCTGATGCGTGCCATTTGAAAATGTTTACTTTCGAATTTCTGTGAGGCTCTTAGATTCTTCTATTCTATGGGCATTGCCTTCATCCGTCAGTTTTAGCTGCTTTATAAGCCATACTGCTCTCTGTTTTTACTCCATTTAACTGACAACAATATTTTGTCAAGTCCTGACATTAGTCCCTTACTCCCATGATGGGGGTTAATGATGCATGCAACACATGAAGGCAGATGTGGTATCACTTCAAGAGTTTTGTTTTTTTTTCAGACGGAGTTTCGCTCTTGTTGCCCAGGCTGGAGTACAACGTTGTGATCTTGGTTCACCACAACCTCCGCCTCCTGGGTTCAAGCGATTCTTCTGCCTCCGCATCCCAAGTAGCTGGGATTACAGGCACGTGCCACCACGCCTGGCTTTTTTTATTTTTAGTAGAGATGGGGTTTCTCCATGTTGGTCAGGCTGGTCTCCAACTCCCGACTTCAGGTGAGCCACCCGCCTCGGCCTCCCAAAGTGCTGGGATTACAGGCGTGAGCCACCGCGCACAGCCTCACGTTAGTATTAACACACAACTATTAGTTCAGGCATGGTGGCTCGCATTGTAGTCCCAACACTTTGGGACGCCAAGGCGGGAGGATCACTGGAGCTCAGGAGTTGGAGACCAGCCTGGGCAATATAGGGAGACTCTTTACCAAAAAAATTTAAAAAATTAGCTGGGCATGGTGGCGCATGCCTGTGGTCCCAGACACTTGGGAGGCTAAGGTAGGAGGCGCCCTTGAGCCTGGGAAGTCCAGGCTGCAGTGAACTTTGATGGCACCACTGCACTCCAGCCTGGGGGACAGAGTGAGACCCTGTGCCAAAAAAACCCCAAAACAAAAACAAATACAAACAAACAAAACCCAGAACCATCAGAGGAGTTTAGCCAAAATAAAACCTGGATGTTTTAATAATTAACAGTAAGCTAGAAAGGTACAGTTACTAGTAAATCACAGCCCCCACTGCCTGGTGACCAGCCACAAACTGCTTGGTGTCTCAAAATAAATCAGAATGAAGTTTTTAAAGTGACTTTCTGGAGGGTCTCAAAAAACATTTCCCCCAAAGTAACCAAACAAGGCGTGGATTCAGAAGTGCTTTAAGCAAAGCCAAGCGATTCATGTGATTCTTCAAAATAATTTCCTGTGTGTGAGGACAGAAAAGACGGCAACTAATGGTACTCGGAAAGAGTCCCCTTTCTTGGTCCCCTCCCTACAAGTATACCATCTGTTTTCAAAATTCATTTCCCTTTATTCCCTCACAGATAAACTCCTCAAAACTACAGCTGTCTCTTCTGTCCCAGAATTCATCAATTAAAATGGGTTTTAATTAAATACCAGAAGAAAGGAGTATGATGAAGATTCCTGAACCAGTCAGCTTTGTTGGTTCATTGCGGCAGCCTTAGGTTCTTGTATAAGAAAAGGGCACCCTTTTTTTCCTACTTGAAAATGGTTAAATTCAAAATAAAATGAATGCCTCCCATGTGTACATATTTAAGAAAAAGTTGAGAGAAAATAAACACTGATGTTCATGAATATTCAAAATGGCTATTCCAAACACTCAACATTAAAAATACATAAGTATTTGGGAGCTGAAGGTTCTACTGAGTGCTACCAAAAATATTAGTAATTTTCCTTTCCAAAGAAGTTACAACAACACTTTAAAATTTCAAGAATGACTCACTGCTCTACACCAGAAAGTTTATATAAAGGCTGTGGGAACAAAAATGACACCAGATGAATTAAACAAAGATCCTTTGAAAGTTAACTGTGAATTAAAGGACATGTTACTGCCTCTGAGGGGTAAGTGGTCTTCATTTGGAACAAGAAGCTATGGAAGTGGCCTTCACCTCCGCAGTGGTGAAGGTATCACAGTTGGAGATGGAGAGGTGCATGGGCTAGGAGCATGGGCTGGGAGTACAGCTGGCGCTCCCCAGGGATCTTGATGATAGTCCCGGGCTGGTGGAAACGTGCCCAGCTGACTCTGTAGACCAAGGAATGGAGAAACCAGAATGTTCCTGCTGGCTATCACTGTCAGCCCTCTGCCAGGACCACAGCTTAAAATAACCCAGCCACATTTTCTGTGTGGCTCAACCAGTCCCACGCAGGCCTCAGCGCAGTCGAGCAGCTGATTTACAAGGGCCCAACCCCATGGGTTCTCACTTCTCTCTCCTGCCGACAGGATAATACCATACCCTACGATTCAGCCTGAATACTCCACAGTAATTGGGTATGCATCCCAAATAGAAATGTTTAATTTGTAAAGCAAATTCATGTAATAATAAATCTTATTATGTACATTATGAAACATACATGAAATAGAAATTTAAAAAGAAAAATAAACAGAAAGAGATCACGTATCATCTCACGCCCTCTTGTGCTGTAGTTTGCTGCCCTTGCTCTGGACTATGGAGCCCCTAAAACCTCAGATTTGTTATGGCTGTCTGCTCCTGGACTCGGTGGCTCCAACTACCTCAGAGCTCACACTCACGTTTCCCCCAGACCAGGGGTCCTTTCTTGGGGTCTGGAATTTAGCCTCCATCTATTCTCTCATTAGCTGTCAGTGGAACAGGAAGACATTAAATTTGGCTGGACTTGTGAGTGGATCAGACTTGGAAGCAAGTGAATTACTGCTACCTACGTGAGAGATGACAGCAGCCTGAACTAGAACAGAAAAGTCGGATACTGGCTAGCATGAATCGACATGTGCTGTTCGTGTAAAATACGTATCAGATTTCTAAAACTTAGGACCAAAAGAGATGTATGTAACAGATTTCATGAATAATTTTTTTATATTGCTTATATGCTGAAATAACTTGTTCATATTAGTTTGAATGAAATACATCATTAAAATTAATTTTAACAAATTTTTAACCTTTTTAGATGTGGCCACTAGAAAAATTTAAATTACTATAAGGCTCACACCATATTCCCATTGGATAGCATTAATCTAAATGACAATTTTATACACAGATTATAGAATTGAGTATTGATGCTAATATTGCCTTCTTTACTTTTCAAACCTAAAGAAGACCAGATTGAGGGGAAAACCACCAGACATATAAATGAATTGCACACAGCTGTTTTATTGCTGAGTTAAGGTGGTAGGTGCCGGTAGTGGTGAGGGTAGCACACATAGCTGAAAAGAAAGAAGAGCAAATCCTTGGTTTGGTATCTCTGTGGTTTTGCCATGTTGCTTAAATATTAAAAATACATAGGTATCAATCAACAGGGGTAAAGGTTGGACATCATTTCTTTTTTTTTTTTTTTCTATCACCCAGGCTGGAGTGCAGTGGTGCGGTCTCGGCTCACTGCAATCCCTGCCGCCCGGGTTCAAGCGATTCTCCTGCGTCAGTCTCCTGAGTAGCTGGGATTACAGGTGCCCGCCACCACGCCCGGCTAATTTTTGTTTTAGTAGAGATGGGGTTTCACCATCTTGGCCAGGTTGGTCTTGAACTCCTGACCTTATGATCCACCTGCCTCAGCCTCCCAAAGTGCTGGGATTACAGGCGTGGGCCACTGCACCCGGCCAGATATCATTTCTATCTCCATTTCATATAGAACAAAAGATGGAGAATGAAGGTTTCACTTTTCATCTCAGTGTCTGAAACAGGAGGAGGGCTGCTCATACCAAGGTGAAAAGCAAGGGACTGCTATGTCACTTAACACCTTTCCAAAGGTTAACCTAGATGATCTTCGAGTGGGAGACAACAGAAGCTACAGGACAGTGCTGTGAATTCAGTTTTATTTGGCATAATTAACAGAAAATTTTATGCTTACATAGAAGATTTTAGTTACTGTTTTCCTTTTTTTTTTTTAAACTGAGATATAATTACATACTATATAATTGTTTCAAAGTGTACAGTTCAATGATTTTTAGTACATTCACAGAGTTGTGCAATGATCACCACTATCTAATACAGAACATTTTCATTACCTCACAAAGAAATGCCACACCCATTAGCGGTCACTCTTATTCTCCTTGCCCAGCCCTTGGCAACCACTCCTCTCCTCTCTGTCTCTATGGACGTGCCTATCTGGATATTTCCTATGAAAGGAATAACAGTAGGTGACCTTTTATGACTGGCTTCTTTCACGTAGCATAAAGTTTTCAAGTTCATCCATGTTGCAGCCTGCATCAGTGCTTCATTTCTTTTTATGGGCAAATAATATTCCACTGTATGCACACACTACATTTTATTTATTCATTCATCTTGATGGCCATTTGGACTGTTTCCATTTTTTGGCTATTGTGAATAATGCTTCCATGAATATTCATGTACAAGTGCCTGTGTGCACATGTTTTCCATTCTCTTGGATATATGTCTCGAAGTGGAATTGCTGGGTGTGAACACCATTTCAAATACTGTTGAAATACTGTATTCACTGATTTATGTAATAGTTATTGCTTCAAAAAGATGAAAGCAGAGAGTGCAAGCTGGCTTTTTAATCTGACTTACATAGTGATTTTGTACTTTCTATCATCTCATTAATCCATGTGGCGTCACCACTTGCTTTTACCTCTTTGGTTTCTCTAGTTATATGAGTTTGTGGCTCCTGTATTAAGAGTCTCTCTTTTTTTTTTAAATATTCAATCTTTCGTTTCAAAATAATAGTCTGTTTTAATTATGCACTCTACAAGGGAAAAAGAAAAGTCCAAATTTTCACTGGAGAAACATTAAACACCAACTATCATAACTAATTTATGCCTGGCTTCCCCCCCAAATACTTGTCAGAAACCAAAAAGAAAACTTCCCAAATTGCTGTGATAAAATGGGCGGGCAGGCAGAAATCCCACACAGGAAGCCCCTCAACAACAGAATAGGAGAATCTCAGCTTTGGTTCTTAAGTTTAAAAAAAAAAGTTTATTCTTAAAAAAGGCAGAGGCTAGCTAGCATCTACAGTACTTTCAGTACGAACAAGGATGGAAAGCCAGAAATGCTTAAACAAAACCACCATTCCAATGACATCTTTTGCTCTCTTCTTGATGGGACATCCAACTGTTTAAGCCTGAAACACAAATGTCACCATTGATTCTTCCTCTCCCTTATCCCCTACAGTAATCGAATAACTGAGCTCTCCTCTAGTCTGTCCATGTCTCCTTTGCCACTGCCACTACTCTAGTTTGGCTGCCGTAATTGCTCACATAAGACAGTATCACCACATCACTTCCTGTCTTAGCCCCTCTCCTAACTCCAGCCATAACTTAATTTCTTTCAGTTCCTGGAATTCCGCATGCGGTTCCTCACTTCTGAGTCTTCAGATACACTCCTGATACCCGGAAATATACACAGGACAAGTCACAGAGCTAGTTATCAGTAGTGGCCAGAGTCTTAAAATGTTTTATTTTGGTCTACGGTTATCAGATATCATAATGCTATCTTCCTTAATATTAATTTTTAATGCACAGAATATCCACTCTGTATCATCAAAGCTAATAAGGTCAGTATAAATAATTATTTTTTGTATTTACAGAAAATTGAAAGCAAATGCAGGCAGTATTCCTCAGTTTTATCAGAAGAACTCCCAAAAAGAGAACTGTCTCCAAGGAAAAGAGATGTTTGAAAATTCAAATACAAATGTAATAAAAAATATTTTGGAGAGTACCATAAAATTCTAGTAAAGCTTCTACACAGGAATCTAGACTCTTTACTTATCATAAAGAAATCCTTCAATTACACTATCTTGGTTGCAAGAATCAAAAATTCAAAGGCCATCCTAACTGGAAGCGGACTCAGAAAACAGGAACAGGAAAACACTGGTTTAATTTAGGGTACCCAATATTCTTAACATCCTTATCATTAACTGTAATTTAATTAGACTGATTTTTTTGCTCCTTAATTTTTCAACATTGTGTAAAGAATTTTCCATCCAAAGTAATGTGAGGCAAAGCTACCTGAATGTCAGTGGTGATAAGACAAAAATATTTTGGCCCACAGCCAGTGGTCCTGAAAAAGGGCCACTCTGAAGGAAAGTTAATTCTGTGAAGTTTAATTTCTATCTTCCTTGGCCCACATTTTTTCTAAGGTAGTGAATTTTGGTGACCTGAAACCCAAGCTGCGCCTGCCCTTTTCAATGACTGTCCTAAACCGTTACAAATCAAACAAGATTGAAAACTGACTGACGGGGAAGCTGGCAACTCTACTCCTTGTGTTACTTCTCCAAGTGGGGTCTGGGAACACCCTGTGGTACCTCGAGCCACAGGATATGCACTGGCCTCAGAAAGCCAATACCATCCAGTGTGCTGAGGGTGCAGGGACGCCAGTGTTCTTACTACTGTTGCTGACACTGTGAAATGGCACAACCTTCTGTGGGGAAAATAATATTCATCATAGTTTACAATGCAGGCCCTTCGACTCAGTCATCCTACTACCGATTATTTACGCCTGAGCAAATGTGCACACACATAAGAGTATATTTACTGCAAATCTCAGCTAAAGTCAATATTAGCTAAAGTTCTTTCATTAGGCTTAGTGTTGTTATCCACATTTCACATAGTATAAATACTGACCATTCACTAATAACGTTAAGTTAATGTTGCTATAAATTGTTTTGGCATCTTAGGTTAGGCGTGTGCAGGAATTCAATGGCTACAGGTTACATGGCATTAGTGTGGCTTCCGCTGTAGGATGAGGAAAATTAGGAAGTCCATTCTAAGATATGTCATGTTTGTAAGGACATTCTAACGAAATTAGGAAGGCAGGTACAGGGAAGAAAAAAATGGTATTCATACCTCCTCCTCCAGAATATCACAAGCCAAATGGATGCGGGACACGTCTACTTGATGGGGCTCTGATTTTAACTTCTTGGATCGTAAACTCCAAAGTTTTATACAGGAGTTGTCAAACCCAGCAGCAAGCAGCTTGCTATCGGGGGAGATTTCTGCAGTGTTCAACAGCTGCTCTGTGTTATAGAAGGCATAGAAGCAGATGGTAGTGAGGGAGGGAGGCCCATCCTTGACACGCTTAATGCTCTCCTGTAAGACCTCTAGGGCAGCCTCGTTCTGCAGAATAGGGCTGGGCATGTCAGGGGGCTCCAAACCGTTGTTCTCACTGCGGGAGGAGCTGCCACTGGCATATAGCTGATAGTCTGTTCTCTTGGCAGGCTGCACATCAAGATGAATATGTAAGGTGAGGACTTTGCACAGGGCAGTATTGTTGTCACTTTGGAGGTAGCGGATAAGGTAGTTGTAGCTGTCTTCTTGGAGACGGACCACGTACTTGTTATCTAGGAATGCTCGAAGCTTGAAGTTAGACAGGATGTCCTGGATGGTTTGAGTGGTCTGTAGCTGCTCAATGACATCCTTCTGGCTAGCATTCTGCAGAAACATTCCATGGAAGCGGCTGTAAAAACTTTCCACTGTGCTCTTCGGACTGTTTTGGACCAGGTTGAGATGGAGGTAGACAAAGAGAGGATAGAGGAGAGGCATCACTTCGTGGCTATGCTGGGAATCAGAATCTATAATGAAAGAAAACGAGGGCTTTATAATCAGCATAATCTTACAGAATAATGTGATCCCTCCTGGGGATCACCACCATCACATAACGCTTTCTTGCCAGGACCCCATTTTTAAGAGTACTGATTGAACTATAAGCCCAACACAGGATTCTGGAATTTCAAGGCCTTTTGATTGAAGAAAGAGCATGAACTCTGAAGTCCAGCAAATCAGGGCCTGAAGCGGGGCACAACTCAGGAATTCAATGCCCAGAGTGGTTAAGTGACTTGCCAGAGTTCACAACAATACAGTGGCTTGTATCCAGGTCTTCAAGATTTAGTATTTTTTCCCAATACATCAGTGTTTCTTCAAATTGGGGACCTCAGATATCTGAGGGTACTTGGATATATTCTTGGAAGACTGAGTTCTTCACAATTTTTAACTTGATGATAATGTAAAAAATAATTAACACAGTATATTCAGAATTATCTGGATGTCCGCTTAACAAGTTAAGTACTGACAAGTGATTTTAGTGCTCTAGTTTGTGTTTTGTAATTACGTCTGGCATCCACTGTCTCAAGTAAAATCAAAGCACTTACTTTAGTGGGTTCATTAACATGTCTGGCTATACAGGCTAGCGTGTCCCATGTTAACATGACACCCTTTATCCACAATTGTCTCATCAGCATATTCACTCTGATTTTGCTGGTTAACAAATTCTCTTTTGCAGTGATAATTTACAAGTAAGACCATTTTATGTCATTAAGACTCAACTACTTACTAATTTGAGAGTTTAGCACCATGAAACTATAAGACAGAGAATGTTATTTAAAAGGTGTACAGCTTGAATTCATGGGTGAATGAGAAAAGAACAGAGGTATATTTGACACCTAAATAAGTGCTCAAGGCATGCTGTGAGGGAGCAAAGGCTTCGATGTGATTCATACACAGTGGGGAGAAAGCAGAGCCTCTGCAGGGCAGAAGCCCCTCAGGGAGCTGAGACCAGCCCGTATCACAGTCACCAGTGCTGTCCAGATGCCTGCTTGCAGCAGCAAGTTAGTTCTGGCAAAATCCATTCGTTACATTCACTCAGTGTTATTTTCAACTTTACTGCTTTTGAAGTTTTGCTTGTTCCTTATCTGTAATGAGTCTGGGTTTCGTAAAGAAATATAATAACCATAAAGGTTTTATATCTAGTATAATGTTTGTACATATTTAAATAAATCAAAATAAAAATGTTTTAAGTCAGCACTTATGTTTTGGTAGCATTTTTTTTTTTTTTAATGAAAAGACATCAATACAGGGTTTAAGACTGAGGAATACTGCATCAGTGAATCTTGCCCCCTAATTTGATGATAAAAGACATCTGCACGTTATTTCTGCTTAACACCCTATTTCACTTTATCACAAGGTGAATGAATCTGCTGTACAATATTCATAATATGCATTTTAGAATAAATGTAACCCAACTCAAATACATTATTTATAAGATGAAAAATTACAACCGTCCCACTGAACTGGAAGTTAAGACAGCTACCCAGCCACTTTGGGCTCCTCACACCTCTGAATCAATAGACAAGGAAAGGAGTTACAGTGTTAGCTGGGGTGATTGATCCTGCCCAAGAGGAATTGGAACTACTACACAATGGAGGTAAGGAGGAGTAAGTCTGACTTAAGGAGATCCCTTAGGACATCTCCGTACCCTGCCCTGTGATTACGGTCGATGAAAATGACAACAATCCATACAGGACTGTGAATGGTCCACGCACCTGAAGAATGAAGGTTTGGGTCACCAGGTAAACCATGATCAGCTTGCAAGATGAGTGCAAAGGGAATACAGAATGGGTAGTGGAAGGAGGCAGCCACGAATACCAGCTACCGCCATGTGACCAGTTACAGAAATGAGGACTGTAATTGTTGTATTTTTTATTTTGTTATGAATGTTTGGGTGTGAATATCTATATATAGATATACAAAAAGCAAGTATCTTTGTATTCTTTCCTTTCTTGTCCCCTTATCATATAACATCGGATTACTGACTTTATTTTTTTCAGATGGAGTCTCACTCTGGTGCCCAGGTTGGAGTGCAGAGGCGTGATCTCGGCTCATTGCATCCTCTGCCTCCTGGGTTCAAATGATTGTCCTGCCTCAGCCTCCCAAGTAGCTACAGGCATGTGACACCATGCTCAGCTAATTTTTGTATCTTTTTTTCTTTTTTTTTTTTTAGTAGAGATGGGGTTTCACCGTGGTGGCCAGGTTGGTCTTGAGTTCCTGACCTTAAGTGATCCACCCACCTCAGCCTCCCAAAGTGCTGGGATTAAGGGTGTGAGCCACTGTGCCAAGCCAGATTACTAACTCCATATCACAGTATTTAAGTATTAAGTATTGCTTACCTCACAGTATCGAAATTATAGAATATCATGGAGAGGAGTAAACATCATCCAAGGACTTTGCATCCTCCTCTAGGGAAAAGGTTAGTGTGTTTTTTGGTTGTACACAGAATAATTTTATCAGGTTAGGTGGAAGTATGAACTTGTTATTCTCTTTATTTGGTGATTAAGTATGGAATAAGGAGATGCATATGAGTGTCAAGTTAACAAGGAGTGGACTTGCAAGGTTACTTTTACATGTCAAACTGTGGGTGGGGCAGGGGGGGCACGGTACACAGTCAAACATTATTTTAAATGTTTCTGTGAAGGTATTTTTTTTCTCTTTTTAAGATGAGATTAACACGTTTAAGTCAGCAGACTTTGAGTAAAGCAGATTACCTTCCATAAAATGGGTGGGCCTCATCCAATCAATCAATCAATCAATCAGTTTAGGCTTTAATAGAAAAAGACTTATCTTCCCCTAGTACAAGGAATTCTGCCAGCAGAGAGCCTTTGGATTTGAACTGCAACACTAACTCTTCCCTGGGTCTCCAGCTTGCTGGCCCGCCCTGATTTTGAAAGTGCCAAGCCTCCACAATTACATGAAACAATTCCTTAGAGTAACACCTCTATATATCCATCCTGTTGGCTCTTGGCTCTGTTTCTTTGGAGAACTGTGACTAGATTTTGGTATTTCTTTTTCCTTTGTATTCTATTAGGATGAAGGATTGTTCTCAACTCCTTAGAAACAGAATTTCTGGCTCATTTTCTAAAATGAGAGACATTTTAACTGAGTAAGTTTAGAAAAAAACCTAGCTATCAAGAAATAGTGATGTACTACTTTAAAACTTACTGAAATTCACTGTTGCTTCAGCTCATAGTTTCAAAATTGCTTAATTGCTCTCTCGTGTCTGAAGAGAACAGTGTGCTGGGTATAAAACAAAACAATTGATCAATTTGGAAGAAGGTGAGATTCAGAATTCCAACTCCCATTTTTAATTATTCCCTTGCAATCATAACATACTCTATATTTTACTGAAAGTGTACTCACTTAAAACATATTTTTTTCTAACTGCAAAAGTAACAAACATATCCTCTGAAAGTACATTTTTTCTTCCTTCTATCTATCCACTGAAATGTAATGAATGCCTACCTGGTGCCCAACTCTACTGGTGGTAAATGAGAGAACAATGGAGTTTTTCACGAGTTCATGGAAATTAGTAGTCCACGGAAATTGTTTAATTTAGTATCTACTAAATTAAACAAAACTAATCCTGTTGGTCCTCATTCTCCTCTACCTTTCTTCAGGGTTTGGCTCTACTGACTGGCACTCCTCTGTCCTTTATCCTGAAATCCAACACTACTTGGTCCTGCCATCACTCCCTTTTTGGTTCCTCTTCCTCCTGTCAATCCTCAAATGCTCATTTCACTCTAAAGAATTAACACTGGGTGTGTGCCTCCTAGGAGGCAGGCACTTTACATTCATGATCATGTTTAAGAGTCACAGCTGGCCCTGGTTCAAATCCAGAGGTTGCTTGACTCCAAAGTCTGTGTTCTTCCCACTACACCTCCTGAAGAAAGGACCTATGGCAACAGGTGAGCTCACAGAATCTCTCATCTACAGACAACCTGTGGAGGAAAAATACACTCAGGTGGATACAGATACAGATACTCTTATATCTTTCCCTAGTATCTTCCTTTGAGATTTTATCATTTCTTAAGACTTTTAATTTGCATCTCCATATAGCTGATGCTACACGTTCTTTATCACAAGTCTTTACCTTTCTCCTAAATCCTAGCCTCAAATTTCTCACTGCAAGCTATGCAGTAGGATGCCACTGTCATGACAATTTAAAAAACATAAACCCTTCTGACTTATATCCTTTCAATAAACCTTCATCTCCACTCCAGTCTTAAAGTCTGAGCCATTGCCACTTCTTCTTCCTTTACTTCTGAGCCTGGGAGATTCCACCTTGGTGATTTAACTATGAAATAAAGCTCCTGCCTTGCAATTCCACAATGCTGTCAAATTCTGGTCCTTTCTCACCTCATTTCTCAACATTGCCAAGCACTTAAATTAACAGTCAGTCTCCTTGCCATTCCTCTTACAAATAATTTTACAAACTGCTTTCAGACTAATATTCATTGATCTTCAGCCTGAAAGTCTTATTCTCAACAAAGCCTTAATTATTCCTGTAGAGTCGTCAAGCCTGCCTTTTTGCTCATGTTATTTCTTACCCAAATCACTCCTTTTCCTCCTCCTCTTCCAGTCTACTGAAACTCAGCCTATCCTTCAAGTGCTGACTTAAATCCTACCTCCCGCTCAGGAAAGCCTTCCCTGACTACCCCCAACCAAATCACTTTCTCTTTCCATTCTGAATGCAATTCCTATATAATTCAGAAACCGATCTCATGCTGGTCTGTGAAAATGCTTCTGTGATATTCAAATTTTATTTAAAAACTTTTACCTATAGTGTTTTTATGTTAGGACTGCTTCTAAAATAGATTAATGAGTATATCTTATACTTTATCTTGATGTTCAGGAAATAACTATTCATTTGATTTGGTTATAAGATCTTCAGAGACCTGAGGGTAGAGAAAAATATTCCAGGAGCAGCAGTCCAAAGTGATCAACATATATTAACCCCTTTTAAATAATGATCCTTTAAACCAAAGGATTAAAGAATCAAATTACAGACAAAATAACAGACAACTTTCTCAGTTCAGAAACAAAGTAAGAACCTAAAGGAAATGGCTGATAGATTATAATCTTTTGAAATGTAAAGTTTCGGCCAAATAATCCTTGTGGTAGTAATTTTTAATGGTAAAAGAT
>NW_012106520.1:1025875-1045053 GCF_000951045.1 Mandrillus leucophaeus
TTTTTCTTCCTTCTATCTATCCACTGAAATGTAATGAATGCCTACCTGGTGCCCAACTCTACTGGTGGTAAATGAGAGAACAATGGAGTTTTTCACGAGTTCATGGAAATTAGTAGTCCACGGAAATTGTTTAATTTAGTATCTACTAAATTAAACAAAACTAATCCTGTTGGTCCTCATTCTCCTCTACCTTTCTTCAGGGTTTGGCTCTACTGACTGGCACTCCTCTGTCCTTTATCCTGAAATCCAACACTACTTGGTCCTGCCATCACTCCCTTTTTGGTTCCTCTTCCTCCTGTCAATCCTCAAATGCTCATTTCACTCTAAAGAATTAACACTGGGTGTGTGCCTCCTAGGAGGCAGGCACTTTACATTCATGATCATGTTTAAGAGTCACAGCTGGCCCTGGTTCAAATCCAGAGGTTGCTTGACTCCAAAGTCTGTGTTCTTCCCACTACACCTCCTGAAGAAAGGACCTATGGCAACAGGTGAGCTCACAGAATCTCTCATCTACAGACAACCTGTGGAGGAAAAATACACTCAGGTGGATACAGATACAGATACTCTTATATCTTTCCCTAGTATCTTCCTTTGAGATTTTATCATTTCTTAAGACTTTTAATTTGCATCTCCATATAGCTGATGCTACACGTTCTTTATCACAAGTCTTTACCTTTCTCCTAAATCCTAGCCTCAAATTTCTCACTGCAAGCTATGCAGTAGGATGCCACTGTCATGACAATTTAAAAAACATAAACCCTTCTGACTTATATCCTTTCAATAAACCTTCATCTCCACTCCAGTCTTAAAGTCTGAGCCATTGCCACTTCTTCTTCCTTTACTTCTGAGCCTGGGAGATTCCACCTTGGTGATTTAACTATGAAATAAAGCTCCTGCCTTGCAATTCCACAATGCTGTCAAATTCTGGTCCTTTCTCACCTCATTTCTCAACATTGCCAAGCACTTAAATTAACAGTCAGTCTCCTTGCCATTCCTCTTACAAATAATTTTACAAACTGCTTTCAGACTAATATTCATTGATCTTCAGCCTGAAAGTCTTATTCTCAACAAAGCCTTAATTATTCCTGTAGAGTCGTCAAGCCTGCCTTTTTGCTCATGTTATTTCTTACCCAAATCACTCCTTTTCCTCCTCCTCTTCCAGTCTACTGAAACTCAGCCTATCCTTCAAGTGCTGACTTAAATCCTACCTCCCGCTCAGGAAAGCCTTCCCTGACTACCCCCAACCAAATCACTTTCTCTTTCCATTCTGAATGCAATTCCTATATAATTCAGAAACCGATCTCATGCTGGTCTGTGAAAATGCTTCTGTGATATTCAAATTTTATTTAAAAACTTTTACCTATAGTGTTTTTATGTTAGGACTGCTTCTAAAATAGATTAATGAGTATATCTTATACTTTATCTTGATGTTCAGGAAATAACTATTCATTTGATTTGGTTATAAGATCTTCAGAGACCTGAGGGTAGAGAAAAATATTCCAGGAGCAGCAGTCCAAAGTGATCAACATATATTAACCCCTTTTAAATAATGATCCTTTAAACCAAAGGATTAAAGAATCAAATTACAGACAAAATAACAGACAACTTTCTCAGTTCAGAAACAAAGTAAGAACCTAAAGGAAATGGCTGATAGATTATAATCTTTTGAAATGTAAAGTTTCGGCCAAATAATCCTTGTGGTAGTAATTTTTAATGGTAAAAGATAAGTATAAAGTAATCAATATATAAACCAAAATAATACACCTGGCCTTACACACTGAGTTATCCTAGTTTTTATCTAGCCCCCATAATGGTTAGCATTTTAAAGCAAAGAATCTATATTTACTATAGTCTACAGTTGGAGAAAATGGTCAAAATATTACAGGAAATAAGGGTTACAAAATCAAACCCTCTGGGGGGTTACCTTATCAGTTTCATGGTTGTTGGGTGATAGAATTCATAAGTAGAGAACAGTCTGTTTAATAGTACAAAAACGAAAAATCATGAAGATTAAGGCTTTAGTAAAATAAGTCTATTACGTTTAAACTGAAAAGAAGGAAGTTTCATTAATTCTGCATATCATATAAATGTTAACTATTTCAGGGCAGTGATCAATTTCCACTAAAGATAAAAAAAAGAAAAACTGAATTTATAGTGTTTCTTTCATTCAGAGGTAAGAACTTAGAGATACTTTTTATCATTGGCATTGGTTTCTGAGGCGTTAAACAATTTTAGGAAAAATTTAACTCAGTTTTTAGAAAGTTATTTTACTCAGTTAAAAAACTATGATATTATTCTCTCCATGACAGATTTATTTTCACCATACTAGTGGTGCGGAAGCTGGTTTAGAAAGAAATGTCTTGGCTGGGTGTGGTGGCTTGTGCCTATAATCTCAGCACTTTGGGAGGCCAAGATGGGAGGACTCCTTGAGGCCTGGAGTTTGAAATCAGCCTGGGCAACATAGTGAGACCCTGTCTCTACAAAAAAATTAAAAAAAAAAAATTAGGGAAATTATCTGGCTTCTTTGAGCCTGTCTCCTTCATTCATTCAGCCTGTATTTATGTTAAGTGCTGACTACATGCCAGGGTAGATACTGTCCTAAGATATATTGATATGGTCCCTGCCCTCATGGAGCGTATAGTCTAATGAGGAAAACAGACACAAAGGTAAATCAACAAATGTGTAATTTTAACAGAGATATATTCTGTCTCATGACAGTGAGATGGCTTTTGTCATGGATATGACTTATTTCCATTATCAGTGACACTCAGATGACCCTAATGACATTACATACATTTTTGTATTTTTTAATCATTGAAGCATAGGTATATAATAAAATAAACTCAATCGCATAATTTTATTGTTACAGAATTGCAATGATTTTTGCAGTGAAGTATTAATACACTTGGTTGATTGATAAAGTGAGTTATCCTAGTATAAATTTTTATGTTTACATCCCTTTCCCATTTATCTTCTGGGGCTCTTAATGTTTTTCTTCCTAATATGTGGTATAGTATCTTTTTTATTCTTATATCTCAAGTGGTCATTCTGCCACTCACAAACTGGTCTAAATGACAACTTTTAGTATTTTTGCCTGTTCATTCATAAGGACTATTTACTTGCACTTTTGGAAATAAGGGGCAAAGCCCATTGTGAAATGTACTACATTATTAGTAGAGATATAATGTACATTTCAAATGTGCTGTATTTAAGGATGTTTCTCTGCATGGCTGACAGTTTTTACTTATTCAATACAGGTCACAAGTCACTGTGCTGAAGGCCATGAATAAAACACCCAGAGCTCTGCTCTTGTAAACTTAAACCTCATGATTGAACTCTTCAGGAATTCCAATAGACCATAAGTTTGAATGCAAGAACTGTGTTAAGAGTACCTTCAAATCCCTAGTATCTCATACCAATCGTGGAATATAGTTGGTTCTAAGATAAATTTGCATTACTCTATTTTTTTCTTTTTACTGCTCCTTGTGGAGCAGGGCTAACTCATAAGCAGTGTGCCCAGAGTTGGTCTGTATTACTCTGTTTTCTGAATAAGAAAAGGTTCTAGAGCTGAGTACTTACCAGTGAGAAAATTCCGCAGTCGTCCAAACTGTACTTCATATTGCTGGGGTTCTGCCTGGCAAGGGGCTGCAGACACTATGTTGGCACAACCAGATTCTGATTGCACTAAAGAGAAGACACACAAGACAGGGCAGGAAACAGAGAGATGATTATTAATCCAGTATGTGGCAGGGTGGAGGAGGGTGTTGTGCACACATGCACAGCAACTGACATTTCAGCAGGTTTCCAAAGTGTGCTGGGTCTTGGTTAAATACAACAGACTGATGACACTTGTTTCTCTCCCCTCCCTCCTGAACTTCAATAAAATGAGGGCCAGGGAAGGAAAGGCATAAAGCACAGGACAAGGTGAATGAGAGAAGACAAGCACATAAATTCATGAGATTTATCAGGAAATGTTTGACCCTATGTTCTGACATTTCACAGGTGCCTGCGTGTGAGTTCACTGTCAACCACTGTGCTGGGCACTGAGCGGGCCCCTTCAATCTTGAAATTCACGTCTTCTAGTTCTGCGAAGTTTTCTTGAATCATTTTGATAATTCCCTATCTTCTGAGACTCCTACAATTTCAAGGTCGGATCTCCTGAACCAATCCTTTCATTTTTTTCTCCTATTATTCCATTTCTTTGTCTTTTTGCTCTACTTTCTGAAAGCCTTCCTCACCTTTTGGCCCTTCTACTGATTATTTCCCCCTAGATTACTTATAATACCTAATGAGTTTTTATTTTTTACTATCATGTATCTAATTGATAAGTTTTTTCATTCTCAACATTCTTTTTTTTCCCCAAACAGGCTATGATTTTTGAATCCTAAGTATCTGAAACAAGGTATTTTTGAAGTTTTCTTCTGTTTCTTTCCATCTGCCCTTCTTATGAGATATGTTTCTTCTAGGGTTCTATGGCCCCTGGCTGTCTTACAGTGAGGCGCTCTGGGTGGTGAGGCTCATCCTCCAGGGTGACCAGGGTGAGCAATGCCCCAACATCACTGTCTTTTGGTATTTCTTCTTGGGCAAGTTGGACTCCCCAGGGAAGGATCGTTTACTTGCCTTCCTGGAGCATGGGTGCCTGGCTGCAGTATCCCGGGCAGATGAATTGGTGCGGGGGAAACAAGGTTGGAGTCTCAAGAGTCAGTATGTAAACACACACTTCATCTCCAATCTGTGAGTTTATGCTTTCTAAAAACAAAAACCAAAAACCATTTTCTTCCTGTTTACAAGAGGAGTGGGGAATACTGGGGAAAGAAGGTGGCTAAAAACCAAGGGAAGCCACCTTTAACCGTATCCTGAATGAAACATGAATGCATTTTGGACAAATGTAATGTGGATGGAGAAATGGTGATGAATGCGGCAGGACTGAGGGAGCCATAACAGGAAACAGGTAGAAAGGGAATCACAGGTGAGAGGAAAGGCACCCTACTCCAGGAGAAGGAAGAGAAGCCAGAAGCGAGGACCTGCTGCAAGCCTGCATGCAAGGGCGGGGCTCCTCCTCCTCCTTCTTGCCCCCACCTTTAGTTATTCTGTCACTAAATCCTACAGATTCCTAAAATTTATCCTCTCTCTCTCCACTCCCATTACCACTTCCTCAATTGAGGCTGTCTTCACCTCTCACTGGACTGTGTCTTCTAACTACTTTCCCCAATTCTAACCTAGGCTGCCTTATCAATACTGCCACTAGACTGATTTTTCTAAAATTCACATTTGAAACCTTGGATACCCTCCTCCAATTTGTTCCCTGGTAAATATCTAATGGTTCCTTTGCAACTCAGCTCACTCCTTCAACTATTTACTGACCCCCAACTATGTCAGGAATCACAAGGCCTTTTGGGGCGCCTTCCTTGGCTTGCCAGCCTAATTTGATCTTTTGTGCTACCACTGAACCTCCCCCGTCACAGAACATACTATTTCATGCTCTTCTTCAATCACTGACTTACCTACCTCACTTCCCAACTAGAACACTTAGCTTCTCAGAGCTAGGGTCAAATCGTAGCTATCTCTAGAACTTTTCAGCACGTGGGCTAGAGCAGATGTTCACTAAATGTCTGCTGAAAAAAGACAGAATTCTTCAGATTACTTACTTAATGGAAAAATCTAGGACAAAATCTTCCGATAATCGTATTTCATGTTTCTCACTTTTCCTGGTGGTTTTCCAGCAACAACACTTTGTCCTAATAAGCTATTCTATTGAAACTAAGACAACTTAGATGAGCAAAGTTCTTGAAGACTGTTTAATATTGTTCATTCCGACTTTCTATCAACAGCAGCAAGAATTACTGCTGCCTGGTTCCAAAGGATGCAGGGCAGCAGATTTTTGAAACAGCTGGGATGGCATGTTCAGAAAGAATTACTTTACAGTGGGATAGAGGTGTTGTAAATGGACTCCCCTATTCGAACAATAAGGCACTCAGTATTCTATACCAAGCCCATAATCTGTCCCTGTTTTGGTTAAGGGTATCTCTGAGGAGTTTGAAGGGAAGGAAGAACAGGTGTATCTGACCCTGAAATACGTGGCGGCAGGCTGCTGACTAGGCTTCTGTTAGTGTTTCAGAGGGAGTCAGGAACCACTCCTTTGAGAGCGTCCTCAGGTTGTTACTGTCCTAGCACTCTCTTCCTATGGCAATGTCAATGAACCCCGGGTCCTTGACTTTGAAGGTATATGAAAAGAGGGCGCTGAGGTAATTGCTGCTGCTAGGATGGAGGATGAAACCATTAAGAAATGGAGCAGGTGGTGACAGATACTTGGAAGAGCAGAGAAAGTCCAGGAACAAAGAAGAGAGAAGAATGTAGCCTGAGCATATAAGAAAGGGAACCAGGACTGAGCTGCAGAAATCACTGCTAACTCCACCTCCACACACAGTCATTAAAGTAGTTTATAATCACCCTAAAGCATCCCAGCATTTTTCCCCCCCCAGAATCTCTAGTAAATAAGTTCAGTAAAAGCAAGTCCTGTTATGCTGGGTGCAGTGACTCACACCTGTAATCCCAGCACTTTGGGAGGCCAAGGTGGGAGGATCACTTGAGGTCAGGAGGTTATGACCAGTCTGGGCAACATGGTGAGATCCCATCTCTAACAAGAATAACAAGCAAAAAAAAAAAAAAATTAGCCAGGTGGTTGTGCATGACTGTGGTCCAAGCTACTCGGTAGGCTGAGATGGGAGGATCACTTGAGCCTGGGAGGTTGAGGCTGCAGTGAGCTGTGACTGCATCACTGCACTCCAGTATGAGTGATGGAGAGAGACCCTGTCTCAAAAAACAAAAAACAAAAAACAAAAACAAAAACACAAAAAAAGAAGAAGAGAGTCATATTACATAGAAACATGAACTCACAAAATAGCTAACAACTACAGTTGGCCCTCCGTATCTGTGGGTTTCACATCCATGGATTCAAACAACTGCAAATCAAAAATTTTTGGGGGAAAAAAAAAACCAAAGTCCTAAGAAGCAAACTTTGAATTTACCAGGTGCTGAATACCATGATGAATCCATGTGAATGAGGTGATATGTAGGCATTGTATTAGGAATTACAAGCAACCTAGAGATGATTTGAAGAATACAGGAGGATGTGTGTAGATGTAACCTACTACGCCAAATATTATACCACGTCTTATCAGGAAGGGACTTGAGTGTCCGTGGATTTTGGTATCCATGGAGCGGTCCTGGAACCAATCCTTTATGGGTACTGAGGGATGACCGTACTTGTTAATCCAGATGGAGTCAACTCAAGTTTTTCTAAAATAGAATCTGATTTCAAAACATTAAAAAACAAAAACAAATTTAAAAAACCTCAGGAATGTGTCTATAATAATAATATTTCCAACTATGGATCCTGAAGTACTAATTCATTCAACAAACCTGACTTCCACATGTGAAGCTCCATGCTGGAGGAGAGGGGACCTGTGCAAGAAGGGGACAGAGGGAGACCCTGTCCCTAAGGGTTTTGTAGGTTAATTGTTTACGGAAGCAAAAAGTTGCACATACTTTCAGGTACAGATAAAGTAACTGAATGGTCCTGAGGAAGGAAATGACTTTAGCCAGGAGAACCACAGAGGTTATCAGAAGTGGCATGTGAGCATGGCTCTGAATGACAGACAGGGCCTCTGAGGCCAACATCATTCACTTAACGTAGCTCACTGAGGTTTTTGGTCAGTCTGCTCTCTCTGGCACTGTCTTGAGAAGAGAAGCAATCCCACATGGATATTGACGTGAGTTCTCCTGCTCCAGGTTCACCCCACCAGACAAACCCCCACCATTACCGGTTAGATTGGCCGCCATCTCTTCAGCAGTCTGTGACAGCCGCAGTCCTTGCTTCAGGGGACCGTCTGAGTCCACGTACTGCCGGCGTTTGAGGTAGCAGGACACTGCCATCTGAATCTGCTCGGTACGCACTCGTTTCATGACCTTCGAGGGAGGCAACCACAGGATGCAGAGACATCAGGGGCCTGGGAGAGCAACCCATCCAACTGCACCATCGCGGATGGGTAGGATACGTGGGAAAGGAAGACCAGCCATGTGGCTAAGTGGCCTAGTTAAGACGCAAATCTGAGTTCCCTAATACCAAAGTGGTATACTCTTCCATTTTGTCTGTTTCTCCAATGACAATACAACGAACTTCAATTATAGAAAATACGAAAAGCATTGATAATAAAGTCCTTAGATCACCCCCAAACGCTGTTTAATACCAAGATTCCAATCAGCCCCATGAAACTTTTCAGTAGAGAAGCTAACAAAGAGCAAACAGGGCCAGTCTGAAATTTAGGGCCTTTGATTTCTCCTGCCTACTCTGTGAGAGAGGTGTTAATTAGCAGTGAACTAGCCAAAAAAGCAGGCAGGAGGCAGTGCCAACTCAAAGACCACAGAAACTGGATAAATAGATGTTAACAAAGTATGAAGTTAACAATGGTGAAGGGGATTGTGATATTTTTGCTTAACAGCCAGGAAAAGGCTGCCAGCTCCAAGCCAGGGATTTGCAAAATGTGTTTTCATTTTAATTGTATATTATTTACCTTTTTCACTCTTTATTTTAAACCACAGGTACAGAAAGGTAGCACAACACTAAGAGGGTATGTTTATGTGTTAGCATATGTCTCATAAATTCCTGCAAGAAAGGAAAAGAAAGTGGTAGGAAGTGACCTGAACAGAAGTAAATTATTTTTGAATAATTCAAGCTAATTTGTAGGTTCACAAAAATAAAAAAAGGGAAAAAGAAAAAAAAAAAAAAAGAGGCACTGTTTCCTTTGACTATTGAGTTTATTATCAAGAATGACAGGAACCCCTAGTATTGCCATGGCCTCAAACACTACTTTGTCAGAAATAAATACTGCAGTCCAGATGACCAAAGACAGCTGGATGAATTTTGTGGGTTCACTGCTGTCATGTAAAACATACTTTCCCCTCCAGGACCAAAATATTGTGTCCATTTTGGAATGCATTTCATGTACGCATACACACACGATCATCCCAACCAAAGCAACATTCTCTAAATCAAGGTTTCCCAGTTGTTTTGTGTGGGAGATCTGTTTTTGATCATTTATTTGCATGTGTTTAAGTTTCAGTTACATCCATTATTATTCTCCTTTGAGAGTTCTTTCATTCTTTTATTTTATTTTTGAGACACTGTCTTGCTCTGTTGCCCAGGCTGGAGTGCAATGGCACGATCTCAGCTCACTGCAACCTCCACCTCCTGGGTTCAAGTGATTCCCTGCCTTAGCCTCCCAAGTAGCTGGGATTACAGGCCCACACTACCACACCTGGCTAATTTTTATATTTTTAATAGAGATAGGGTTTCACCATGTTGGCCAGGCTGGTCTCGAACTCCTGACCTCAAATGACTCACCTGCCTTGGCCTCTCAAAGTGCTGGGATTACAGGTGTGAGCCACCATGCCTGCCCTTCCATTCTTTTTTAAGACATAAAATTCCATCTTTTCCAGAAATCTATTTATTTATTTTTATATTTTTAGTGGAGAAGAGGTTTTGCTATGTTGCCCAGGGTGGTCTCAAACTCCTGGGCTGAAGCAATTCTCCTGTCTTGGTCTCCCAAATTGTTGGGATTACAGGCATGAGCTACCATGCCTAGTCTTATTTTTCTTTAAACATAAAAAAATTATTTGTATCTAATTTTCGTCCAACTGCAGTTTCTTTTAGTGTGTGGTGAATAACCGAACAAATGTTTTGCCTAGTGACTGTAGCTAACACACTGTCCCAATACCATTTGCAAGTAATTATTTCCTTCTAAACTGATTTGTGGGAGCCCTTTAAAAATAATACTCTGAAGACCCACTTTTCAGTTCCCTAAAAGTCATACAACACAGCAAACTGTGAAGGCTAGAGACACAACCACAAATATATACACATATAAATATAAAATGTCAGGACATTTTATATATATATTAAATCATATGCATAGAAAGATTACATTATCTGTGCATTTTTTTCTTTTTTTTTTTTTTGAGACGGAGTCTCGCTCTGTCGCCCAGGCTGGAGTGCAGTGGCCGGATCTCAGCTCACTGCAAGCTCCGCCTCCCGGGTTCCCGCCATTCTCCTGCCTCAGCCTCCCGAGTAGCTGGGACTATAGGCGCCTGCCACCTCGCCCGGCTAGTTTTTTGTATTTTTTAGTAGAGATGGGGTTTCACCGTGTTAGCCAGGATGGTCTCGATCTCCTGACTTCGTGATCTGCCCATCTCGGCCTCCCAAAGTGCTGGGATTACAGGCTTGAGCCCCCGTGCCCGGCATGTGCATTTTATTTCTAGATTGCCAAAGAGTTCAAAATATTTGTTACAAAGAAAGGGTACTAGGTCTGTGACAGTTAAAAAGAAGGGACATTGTGGTTGTGAAGCAGTGACATAATGAAACACAGTAATAAATTTCTAAATACTGAACTCTCTTCTCACTATGAAATTCACCTTGCTTGTGTATGGTGTGTTATTCTCTCACTGTATTGATGACTTGGGTTACTTTTTAATTAAGTTGTTTTATTAAATTGCTAATCCAGGGATTCTGATACTTCTGAGAGTGGGGTCCCTGCTCCCATTCTCTGTGGCCACTGATCAGCACTGCTCTACTAGCGATCCTCCAACCTGGCTAGACATAAGAATCCCGTGAGTGTGTGGACATGTCTAAATAATTCCAGCCCTGCAGATTCTGGTTCAGTGTTATATTTAGATGAAAAAAGTTAAATGCACACAGAGGCTGTGACAGTACTGTCCTTTCCCGTGTGGCCCAAAGTCAAGACGAGTCAATCCAACCAGTGCCTCTTCCCATCACTTGCTAAAACTGCTTTTCACCTAACTTCAAGAGCTCCTAGTCTGTGGACTTTCCCAAGCCAGCCCAATTCCCTACTCTAGCCGAGACTGAAATCTTTCTGACTTCTACACTGCCGATCTTTTGCTGACTTGGGAATGCATGCACGTATCGATGTACATCCTTGAGCATTCTAGGCAGATGGGCCTGGATCTCTCATATCACCTCTGACAGGAAAAACCCTTGCGTGTGAAAGACACACAAATGACTGATAGGGAGAACAGACTCTGTGATGACACAGTGTCCTCAAGGTGAGACAATATACCTTTGTGTCTGAGGAGGAAGGGAAAAGATGTGAAGTTATAAAAGAGTAAATAGAATGGAGTAGAATGAATGATAGTCAACACTGACTATATTTAAGATTGCTAGAAGCTAGTTTGTAAAACTGATTCTAACAAATGTGCTTAAATTAGCTGCCCCAAATAGCAGTTTCTCTGAGTCCAAACTACCATTTATGATAAGGGCACTTCCCTGAGTGGGGGTGGTGAGCCAACTGTAGGGCCATGGATCTTAAATACAGGAATTCTGGCAGTGACTCCCTTGCATAACCACGCTGAACTCAAATACTAGATAACGGCCCAATCAACTTAGCTGGGTTTTATTCCAATGTACCTATATTTCAAGTGACATGGATAATTAATGAACCTGAGATAACTCGGTCCCCTCCACCCAGATTGATTCCCAGAGTTCTAATATCCAAAAGAAAAAAACTCTCCTTAAACTAGATCCAAGTCTCTGGAGAGACTCATACATGAGACGAACAGTGCAATTTCGTTACCTGCCTAGCTTTTCCTATAATTATAAAATCTTTCAAACTGAAATTGGATTTAGATATAATTATACTCTTTGTTACCATTTCAGAATTTCTCATAATTTTCAATTTATATAAAATACCTAACTTTCAGAGGTAAAAACAGATGTCAAATACTCTGCTCTTCATATCACATTGTTAGTATTTCTGGAAATCAAAATGAGGATTTTGACACAATGTATATCTATTCTCATATATCAACACTTGCCAGATACTTCAACCAAGTTGCTATATAAAATCCCACACGATCATTTCAATGTAACAACTATGCAGGGAAAACCACAGCCACACTTAACATTTAACTACAGAAATATGGGGAGGTGGAGATACATGGAACCCAGGCATTCTCTTAAGATGCTGTCAGTGTGGAACTCTAGTCTGGTCAATCCCTTCAGTGGTTACACACTGCATCCTATCCCTCCACCCCCCTCCTCTTAGGCTCTAATGTACACAGATGGTAGAGGAGTACTGGGAGGCACCCTCACCCACCACATCACAGGTTCAAGTACTACACAGTTCCATGAAATGCCAAAAGAGTACTACCTGGCTCCCCCACCCCTCCCCCTGCCCCAATAAGGTGGCAGTTTTGAGTAAGGGTGAGTTCAAGATAAATTCAGGCAAACTCACTACACAATCCTCACATCAGCTCTTCAACTGAGACTTCTGACTGTTGGCCTTTTTTGAGTAATTGTACTTTTTTCCCAATGGTAAATTTACGCTAACAGATGAAAAAAATTATTTTTGCATTTTTTGTAAAGTATCTACTAGGTAACTTAAGTTATTAGTTCTCTTCACTCACAGCAACTAAATGGTTGTAATATCTATCAAAAGATCAGTCTAAGTTGGACCTAAAACCCTAGCTTTGCATTAATCATCATGATAAAGTATATTCAATTAGCTTTGTGAAAATATAAATCATAACTGAAAAATAAATGAGCCATAGTACTTTCCGTTTCAGTCATACCTCATATAATTTAAAAATTATGATAGCCTTTCATATTCAATTTTTGCTCAGACTGACAGAAATATACTTGAATTAGAAGCTGTGTTTTTTCCCAGGGTGTCCTAAGAAATAAAATGGCACATGGATAAGGCCGTAGCTGGGCTCAGGATGTAGTGAAGAATGTGGCATTCTGGTGGGGATGGCAGCAGTGGTAGAAAGTAGGTGGAAATCACGAAATCCAGCAAACAGATGTCATGAGAAATAGATTTTCTCCAACATCAGCTGATGTTCCAGAAGTCTTGTTTCATCAGCTACTTACCCTACAGCCTTCCACCTACGCTATGCTAAACCTTCACCAGTCTCTTCACCCAGCCAGCTGACCCCGCTTCTGACCTCAGCAGGCTACTGAGACTTAGGATTCCTTAACTCTTGTCTGATCTAACCGGTCACTTTCCAGCACCACCCTTCATGATCTCTCAGCTGGATGTGATGCTGCTGAACTCACCTCCTACTTGAAACTCCCTTGGTCCCTCCCACTGCAAGCCTCTCTTGTGGCTCTGCCCTCCCAGTCCCGTCTGCCACTGCTTCTTCACATTCCCTGCTTCACCACACCACTATGCAAGACTTACAGTCAGATCACCTTCCTGAACTCAGTCGATTAACAGACATTTCCACCTGCAATACCTCTACCTTCTCCCGGTTTTCTTAGTCGGCTTAATGGTGCCATTATCCACCATTAAAGCAAAAACAAAACAAAAGAAAACCAAACCCCCAAAAAGCCAGTCATGATGTTAAGATTCTGTTCTCTCTCACCCTTACTTCGGAGAGGCCACCAACTCCTATTCTAAATGGGAATTCTCTCTCAACTTAAAAAAAAAATGTGGCTAGTGCAACTCAACCATTTCTGCCGCCCTATCTTGACTGTTTGCTATTTGACAGCACAAATGCTTCTCTCTCTCTCTCTCTCTCTCTTTAGAGGAGTGGTCTGGCTATATTGCCCAGGCTGGTCTCCAACTCCTGGGCTCATGATCCTCCCAGCTCAGCCTCCCAAGTAGCTAGGAACACAGGTGTATGCCACTAAGCCCGATTCTACAAATCACTTCTCAACTGGACTATTCCAATATTCTTCCACCTTTAGGCCCTCATCATATGGTCCTTTGAAAAGCAGCCAAAGTACATTTCAAATCTAATAACTACACCCAAGCCTAAATCACCCCAGCCCTCAGGCAGGTTGTCCCCTCTTGCCATCACTCTTCCTCAGTTCCCCTAAACAGATGGAGAGTTCCCTGAGGACAGGGCTTATCTTTGAAGCTCATCTTAAAAATAAAGTGAGTGCTATCTAGCTTCTTGGAATTCTTGAGAGTTTATTTTAAGCTCATGATCTTCTTGAATTTCTACTTTAATACTGTTTTACAGCACAGAAAAATTGCTTTTATACAAATCTTATTAACGTGGAAGAGTGTGGCACAATCTACAGAATGGCTTTCTACACTACTTACTGTGCTTGACTACATAAAGAAAACTTTCACAAATACTTTACTTGCAAACACCACTGTAGACAGAAATAGGCTGTCCTGTTCTCAAAATAAGGGGTAGCATGTTTTCCTATGTTTATCACTGTTCCTGAAACTGAATTCAAATGCAATACATGAGGATTTGGAGATGCTTCATTAAAACATTTATGTGTGTGTGTGTGTCTCAAAGTGGATGGAATGATCTTCAATTTTTCATATCAGAGCAGTACTGTCCAAGAGGATTTTTGACAAATGACGGAAGTGTTCTAAGTCTGCACTGTTCACCATAGTAGTCACTAGCCACACAGGGTGACTGGGCAACGAAAATAAGACTAGTGCAACTAAGGAACTGAATTGTTTTAATTAATTTTAATTTAAGTAGTCACATGTGGCCAACGATTACTGTATCGGACAACAGAGTTCTACAGCATGACATTACCTGGTGAAACTAATGTATCAGCATCTTAGCTTAAAAAAGTTAATTCACAAAGTTTTGCATAACACTTCTGCTTACTAATGACAAAGTCTCCAAAAGTTAGTATTTTGTTTTAAAAACACAGCTACCTTTTATTATTGCCAAACATTGTAAAGTTATTAAATACCCATTCACCTTGATACACCTTACTGGGGGGCTATCTTCTTCGACTACTAAACAATTATAAATGGAAGTATTTTATAGTGTTTTCTTTTTTTTTTTTTTGAGACGGAGTCTCGCTCTGTCACCCAGGCTGGAGTGCAGTGGCCGGATCTCAGCTCACTGCAAGCTCCGCCTCCCGGGTTCCCGCCATTCTCCTGCCTCAGCCTCCTGAGTAGCTGGGACTACAGGTGCCTGCCACCTCGCTCGACTAGTTTTTTGTATTTTTTAGTAGAGATGGGGTTTCACCTTGTTAGCCAGGATGGTCTCGATCTCCTGACCTCATGATCCGCCTGTCTCAGCCTCCCAAAGTGCTGGGATTACAGGCTTGAGCCACCGCGCCCGGCCTTTATAGTGTTTAGAAACACTGACAACATACATCACTCTTCAAATCTTCTTCAAATTAAAAAATAAGGAAAAAGACAATTTGCTTCAGCAGAGAAACAGCAGCAGCTAATTTCTTTCTGTAAAATGTCCCACTAAAAGGTAAGCCCAAACCTATGACCACGTTTCCTTTGCAATAAGAAAATTAAAAAGAACACTTTTTAGTCAACTTTAATTTAAAAAAGGAGAAACTCTGAGGGTTATAGATGAAAATTAAATGTCTAACTATAATCTCTATCAATTTACACATATCTAAAATATATAAGGCAATATATGAATTCACTAAACAAATTCACTCCAGCTATTCATGAATATTTCAAACACCAGTGTGTGTGATGAATTAAGTCACTATGAATCATCAAATTCCATTTCCAGAGCACTTTACCTTTCCCATCTACTAAATCAGTTACAATAAGGCACTTCTTAAATCCATATGCTGTTGCTGGAAATCTCAACCCAAGCCATCAATGCCTGTTCAGGTGAGCAGAACGTCTTTTCATTCACCATCATATATGTGCACACACACATATATATGTGTGTGTATATATATGTGCATGCACGCACACACGCTTTTTTTTTTTTTTTTGGCGATCTGGAAAAATTATGTGTGGCATTTAACACTTGCACTTTGTGATACTCCCCACCCCTATCAGGAATAATGACCTAATCTTTCCTATTTTTTGGTTTCACTTATTTGGTAAGATTGAATAAATATCCCAAACACCACCGTGTTGTTCAAAATAGACTGAGAAAGAGTGCCCTGTAACAGGGGAGCCCCAAACATGAGACTTTTGGGGGAAAACCTTGCTTGTGATCAAGCATATACAATACATACTTGAAGATGATTTTTAAGAGGGAAGGCTGCCTGGTTTCTTCATGCCTTCTGTAAGTGCTGTCTAAGCTTTGAGATTTGGAATAAAATATCCAACTCTACCGCCATTTTCCTTTTGAAATCACGGGCAGACAGGGAACATCCAAGACTTTTTAAATTTTAATAAAAAATAAAAGTAAAATAAAAGTCTTTTTATCTTGAAACAAGGTCTTGCTCTGTCACCCAGGCTGGAGTGCAGTGGCACAATTATGGCTCACTGCAGCCTTGACTGAGCTCAAGGAGCTTCCTGAGTCAGCCTCCCCAGTAGCTGGGGCCACAGGCATGCATACCATCACACCTGGTTAGTTAAGAAAAAAAAAAAATTTTTTTTTTTTTTTTTTTTGGTAGAGATGGGGTCTCACTGCGTTGCCCAGGCTGGTCTCAAACTCCTGTGCTCAAGTGATCTTCCCAAAGTGATGGGATTATAGGCATGAGCCACCACACCTGGCCCTACTTTCAACATAATACTATACTACTATAGGCACAATCTTTCCAAGGAGCTAATCTGATGTTATCTCTGCTAAGCTTAAAAACATTTACTGCTGGCTCGAGCCTATAATCTCAGCACTTTGGGAGGCCGAGGCGGGTGGATCACCTGAGGTCAGGAGTTCGAGACCACCAGTCAACATGGTGAAACCCCGTCTCTACTAATACAAACATTAACCAGGCATGGGGGCGCGCGCCTGTAGTCCCAGCTACTGGGGAGGCTGAGGCAGGAGAATCACTTGAACCCGGGAGGTGGAGGTTGCAGTGAGCCAAGATCACGCCACTGTACCCCAGCCTGAGCGACAAGAGTGAAACTCCGTCTCAAAAAACAAAACAAAACAAAATACTTTCAAATGCCTCCACTAGAGTGAAGGATAGAAAAATTGAGTGTCTACTGTGTCATTTCCAGGTTACTCTAATCTGCCTTTGTTTACCTCACTGGACCAATCCTTGGTTCTCCTTACTCTACTGGTGGGTCACGCTCCACCTTCTCCCCTCAGGGGCTCTCCGGTAGTTGGAGTCACTGCCACACTGGCACTGCAACCTGGTTTGACTAAATCCCACCCACACTTCGCAGCTCAGCTTAGTCATCTCTTCCTCCCAAAAGCTTCCTTGATCACAGTCCCTTCCACATTCGGACCCAGGGAACAAATCTGTTATCACGGAACTCAACCCTACTCTTGTCTGTTTCACACACTACCACTGCGAATACTTAACACTGAGCATACCCGGCGCTAAGAGACTTCGGGCACTTAAAATTAAGTGCTTTACACAGATTGCCTTCTTTAAACTCACAACAAACCTGACGTAGGTAACATTCTTCAGACGGGAAAGCTGAGGCCCAATGAAGTCACACAGTGCCAGGATGGGAACTCAGGCCATCTGGCTGAAGTGTCTGAGCTCTTACCTTCTATAGCATCTTGCTGCTCAAAGGATTCTATATATGACCAGGGGCTTCCTGAGAGAGTACAACAGTGAATGCTTACTAGATGCTTGTTGAGAGAATGATCAGAACACTTACTACCTGAGAAGCCACCAGTCACATACAAAATAGGCTGGAAACTTGACTTCTAGTACTGTCCATTGAGTAATGCTGGTTTAACAGATGATCCCTAGAGTACCCTTCCAGCAAAATAAATTAGCAAAAACAAAAATCCCCTTTCTTTCCCCAGAGATGTCCTTCACAGGTGCTGACATATTGCTTGCAAAGTCAAAAACCAGTTACTGAGTAGTTAAGTGAGGCCTTTACCTAGGTTCACAGTGACAGAAGCTCAATAAGCCTCACATTTAGAGGCAGGAGCAACAAAACTATTCCAAGATACACTAGTCTAATCTGTTGATGACAAAGAAAAATACTCAAAACAACCCCATCTTTTAATTTTCTAGCTTAACACTGATTTTTAAGGCAGGAAGGATTTACGATTCATTAAAAAATTAGCATGTATTCCATTTAACGCAAAAAACTTAGGACTACAGGGAACCTAGAAGGTATCTGGCGAAAAGGAAATCATAATAGCTAACATTTAGCCATTTTCATATACATCATTCTTTTTCTGGGTACCTTTAAAAAGGAAGTTTTTTGGGAGGCTGAGGCGGGAGGATTGCTTGAGCCCAGGCCTGGGCAACATAGAGACATCCTATCTCTTAAAAAAAACCAAAAAAACAAAAAAACTCCACGTTTAAGTTATTCCTCATCATTGCATTTTATAGATGAGGAAACTACAGTTCAGAGAGGTTACGCAGATGGCTACATGGTTTCCATCCTAGGTCTACTGTCACCAAGCTCTATCCACTACATTATGCTGTTCCAAAGTTTAAAGATGTGGCCAGATGCACTTAACCTATTAGGCACAAAACTCCCTTTCCTACTCCCACTTCCAAGTAGAGCTGTGATCAGGAACTGGGGAACAGCCTCCGTGTCCTCTCCTACATCCCCAACTCAGGTGTTGGCACACTTGAATCGCCTAATGTAAGACATGCTCCGCCCTTACTGTTCCTCTCAGCACAGCTCCCAACTGCTTGTTAGCAGGAGTCACCATTCCGAGATTTCAATCTGCAAGGTCAGTTTAGGTGCAGTAATTTAAGACAGACACCGCATGGGACTGGCACTCACCTTCTGATCCCAGAACCACAAAGACTGCGAGATCCGCATTACAACGACTTTCACAACTGATGGGAGAACTGCATGTAGCGTTCCTGCACTCCACTTCCGCTAAGTCTAAAATGACACCACTGTTTCTAACCATCCACTCACTTCGGACCAACGCCTTATCGAATACATTTTCAAAAGCCTGGCAGCTTCGCGAGCTGGATGGTGAACCCGTCCCACGCCATGGGCGCACCAACCTTACCTTGCTGTCATGAGGCTAAGAGCCCCGAGAGACACTTTGCAGCTCGGCACTCTCCTGCAGCAGCTAGTCTAACTCTGGCTCCCCCGTGTCACACGCGGAGATCGACTCCACACCCACCCACGCACGATCACCATGTGCAAAGTTGAATCCCGACTTCGCCGCAAAGACATTTCCTTTTCCCCTACGTGCAAGGGAGCTGTGGAGCCGTGCTCCCTGCCTGGCTGTCGGGAACTGGGATACCTTCCCCGCGGGCGCCCGCCACCTCCTCCCCGAGCCCGGCATCCAAGCCGCAGGACCCACCCCTGCGCAGGAACGCG
>NW_012106520.1:1045691-1084072 GCF_000951045.1 Mandrillus leucophaeus
CGTCCTCCGCCGTCTACCCGGAGCTGTCTCGAGGTCAGCCCCCTACCGGGCCCGGGTCCCGAGGTGAGTCCCCACCCGCGGTGAGCTCCTACCTGCAGCCAGGTTCCGATGTGAGTCCCCCACCCGGGGCTGGTCCTGAGGAGAGCTCCCTACCTGAGGCCGGGCCCGGGATGGGGGTCCCCCAACCCTGCCCAGTTCCGGTGCCGCCAGCAGACTCTGGGCGCGAGCCGACTGGGCACGCTCCATTCGCGAAGGCAAACTCCCTCCTGGCATCTAGCTGCTCTCCCCTGGTTCTTGTTGCTTGGTCTCTTTCTGCTGGGCAGGGAGTGCTGGCAGGGCTGTGCTGTCCGCCCTGGACTTCGCATTGCCCGGTAAGGGCGGTTGCAGGCCCGGAGAGCCGAACTCTGGCGGAGCTGGGGAGAGCATCTCGGTTGTCTTTGTAGCCAGTTCAGCAAACACCTGTTATGCACTTTGTAGCTGTCGCGGTGGCGGTCTATGGTATTGAACTTAGAAGTCAGGCATCGTTGAATTCGTTTTGGACATTTTGACGAAATAGGAAAACTGACAGCACTTGATGGTTCTTGTTCTCTGCAGTAGAGTGAAGGATAATTTAATTTCTAAAATGAAAACGTCTTAACGTTCCTTTTCTCTATAACTTTTAGGAAACTCAAAGCCAAGTTTACCAGTATTATAGTAACTGTAGGTGTTTGGTATGTGTGCTATCCCCGAGACCTAACGGTGTTTTGTTTTCTATTTTTAGTCTTTTCCTTGTGCAAGTATCTCTTGTATCTTTTTTGAAGTGTGTATGTGCGTTGTAAATTTATACATGACTGAATAAAAGTCTTAGCGGAAGGTTACTGTTGCAGCTGAAATAACAGTATTCCTTTGGGGATTTCTTTTTCACTTGGAGACACATTACTTTCTCCAGATATTGCTTATGTATCTTTTCCTCTTTCAATTTGAAACCATGTATGAATGACTCTTTCCACAAGTAATGTAAACAATGATATTGGCCTTGTTGAATTCCTGCACACTCACCTTTGTGGAAGAGATGTTTGATCACAGTTGGAATACATATAGTCCATCTTCTGTGTGTGCAGTCCATCTTTTGCTTGCTTTTGTCTGAATTTCCCCCAGAAAATTCATGGAGTCAAGCATCTTGTATGTAGATTTACCCCGACAAATCTGTTGATTCATTAAAAACTTTTAAAAGAATACATATTAGGTAAACAATAAGATGCAATATTGTTGGCTTTCTGGTGCCTCCTCAGTCTGACCTTGTTATAGTATTTTTTTTTTCCATTGTTTTTAAATTGTAGATAAAGCCTAGCCATGGCTGCTGTTTATTCTGGCATTTCCCTTAAGCTTAAAAGCAAGACAACCTCCTGGGAAGATAAACTAAAACTAGCTCACTTTGCTTGGATTTCTCACCAGTGCTTTCTTCCAAATAAAGAACAAGTAAGTTTAATGTGAAACTCATATTTTTACAGTCTGTCAAGATAATTATCACTTGTGTAATTTGGATATTGACAATTGGTTAAAATAAAAAAGTAGAGAAAAAGTTGGGGAGGGAACTTTGTTGGAAGTTAAATGTAATGACAATGAAAAAAGTAATCAGTCAGGTACTTCATTAATACTTTTTTATTTTTTTTCTGTTAAAAAACCTCATTTAGGTTGGGGGCAGTGGCTCATGCCTGTAATCTCTCTTTTGGGAGGCCAAAGCAGGAAGATCGCTTGAGGCCAGGAGTTCTAGACCAGACTGGACAACATAATAAGATCTCATCTCTTAAAAAAAAATATAAATATATATGTATATAAATTAGTCAGACATGGTGGCATCTGCCTGTAGTCCCCACTACCTGGGAGGCTGAGGTGGGAGCATCCCTTAAGCCCAGGAGTTTGAGGCTGCAATGAGCTATGACTGTGCCACTTTCACTCCCAGCCTGGGCGATAGAGCAAGACCTTGTCTCTTTAAAATAAATAAATGAACCCACCGAATTTAGCATTTCTTTTGTTTGGAGACATTAGATTACAAATTAAGTATATGCATTAATGAACACATGGGTAATTAAGTTACAGAAGTTAGGTTCTAAAAATCCATTGATAGCTGCATTTGCTTATAAATCTAAAGTGATGTTTCATAATCGGTTGGTGGTGCTTTGCTAAAAATCCTCAGGATTGGATAAAAATTGAAGGTTGGGAAGTAAAGAAATGTTAATATTTGTATAAAGTCATTTTAGAAATAGGCTAGGTACCAAGAAAGGCATTGCATTTTGTTAGAATTTCTCAGGCTTTTTAGGCTAAAAAATAGTTGGCATGATAAACACCAGGATGACAAGCTCATGAAATTGGATTAATACATATCCAGTTCCTGTTGTCAAAGAAGACAGCACAGAATGCGTCCAAGGTGGATGACGTGTGAAGTGATGATCAGGTGTGGTGCGGAGAGCAGCGGTCATAGCCAGTGCTTTCTACACCTGGCTGCACGTGGGAGTCATCCTGGCAGCATGGCCATCACCTGGCAGGTCTGCCCAGGGTGAAACAAAGGGGAGGCTCTAGCAGCCAACTGGATCAAAGTTTCTGCCGTTGTTATACTGAGAGATTTTATTCCTTCTGGCACCTGTCAGTGTTCATACTGTTATTGACAGTTCTGGGATCATGAGCTGGGGCCTCACCACCTTTCTTCAATGTTTTGTGAATAAGGAAACATGACACAGTAATGGAACCTGTATAGGCACAGTCCTCCTTTTCATAAAGCACTTGTGTGATTTCATATCAACTGTGTCTGTCTCCCAGATGATGTATAATATTAACAGTATTAGAGGTTAAGCTGCAGGCAACGTGGGGGAAGCCAGGACACAAATCCCAGACTTTCGACTCTTACTTGCTTTTTTGCTTTGTGTGTCTGATACATTCTGTGGTCGTTCTGAGCAGTCTTTGTGTTTCGAACTTTTAAAACTTAGTTGCATATCTCAGAGATACTGCAGGTTTGGTTCCACATCACCGAAATAGATCACAATATTGTGAGTCACACAAAGTTTTTGGTTTCCTAGTGCATGTAAAATTTATGTTTATACTGTACTGTAGTTTATTAAGAATGCAATAGCATTATGCCTAAAAAATGTACATACCTTAATTTAAAAATATTGCCCAAAAATGCTATTGGTTATCTGAGCCTTCAGGGAGTCATCATCCTGGAGGGTCTTGCCTTAATATTGATGATCTGGGTGGTGATTGCTGAAGGTTAGGGTGACTCGCAACTTCTAAAATAAGACAACAGTGAAGTTTGCTGCATTGATGGAGCTTTTCCTTTCATGAAAGACACAGCATTTTACCCACAGTGGAACTTCTTTCGAAATTGGACTTCTTCTCAAAACCTGCCACTGCTTTATCAAGTTTAAGTTCTATTCTCAATCCTTTGTTGTCATTTCAGCAATGTTCACAGCATCTTCACCAGGAGTAGATTCCATCTCAAAAAACCACTTTCTTTGCTCATCTCTAAGAACCAACTATCCATTCAAGTTTTATTAGTCCCGTCTTCAGGCTCCACTTCTAATTCTAGTTCCCAGGCTGTTTCTATTATATATGCAGTTGCTTCCTCCACTTCAGTCTTGAGCCCGTCAAAGTCATCCACGAGGATTGGAATCAGCTTCTTCTAAAATCCTGTTAATGTTGATATTTTGACCTCTTCACATGATTCATGAATGTTTTTACTGGCATCTAGAGTGGTGATTCTTTCCAGAAGATCTTCAGTTTGACTTTCTCCACATCCAGCAGATAAATCATTATGGCACCTATAGCATTAGGAAATGTGTTTCTTAAATAATAAGACTTGAAAGTCAAAAGTACTCCTTGATCCATGGGTTGCAGAATGGATGTTGCGTTAGCAATCATGAAAACAACAACATTCATCTCCTAGTCCATCTCCATCAGAGCTCTTGGTCACCCAAGAGCGGTAATCTTCTGATAGGAATCGTTTGGTTCCGATCGGTCTCAACACGGGCTTAAAATCTTCAGTAAACCATGCTGTAAACGGATATGGTATCATTCAGGCTTTGTTTTTCCATTGACAAAGCACAAGCTGAGTAGATTTAGCATAATTCTTAAGGCCCCTGGGATTTTGGGGATGGTAAGTGAGCACTGGCTTCAACTTAAAGTTACCAGCTGCATTAGACCTTAATAAGAGAGTCAGCCTGTCCTTTGAAGCTTAGAAGCTAGGCGTTGACTTTCTTCTTTAGCTATGAAAGTCCTAGATGGTGGCTGGGCACAGTGGCTCTTGCCTGTAATCCCAGCACTTTGGGAGGCAGAGGCGGGTGGATCACCTGAGGCCAGGAGTTTGAGAACAGTCTAGCCCACATGGCAAAACACCATCTCTACTAAAAATACAAAAAAAAAAAAAAAAAAAAAAATTAGCCGGGCGTGGTGGTGGGTGCCTGTAATCCCAGCTATTCGGGAGGCTGAGGCAGGAGAATCAAACCTGGGAGGCGGAGGTTGCAGTGTACCGAGATTGCACGATTCCACTCCAGCCTGGGCGACAAGAGCGAAACTCCATCTCAAAAAAAAAAAAAAAAGTCCTCGATGACATCTTCCAATAGAAGGCTGTTTTTCTACACTGAAAATCTGTTTAGTTTAGCCAACTTTGTCTGTAATCTTAGCTAGACCTTCTAGATAACTTCACCTGGAACTTTTATGTTACGAAGATGACTTCTTTCCCTAAACTTCATGAACCAACCTCTGCTAGCTTCTAACTCTTTTCTCTGCAGCTTCCTTACCTCTCTCAGCCTTCATAGAATTGAAGAGAGTTAGGGCCTTGCTCTGGATTAAGCTTTGGCTTAAGGGAATGTTGTGGTTGGTTTGATCTCCTATCCAGACCACTAAAACTTTCTCCATATCTGCAATAGGGTGTTTCACTTTCTATCATTTGGTGTTCACTGGAGTAACACTTTTAATTTCCTTCAAGAACTTTTCCTTTGCATTCACAATTTGGCTAAGTGGCTCAAGAGGCTTGGTTTTGGTCTATCTCACCTTTCAGCATGGCTTCCTTACTAAGCTTAATTATTTTTAGCTTTGGATTTAAAGAGACATGCAGCTATTCCTTCCACTTGAACACCTGGAGCCACTGTAGGGTTAATTGGCCTAATTGCAATATTATTGTGTCTCAAGGAATGGGAAGGCCAGAGGAGAAGGAGAGAGGGGAAAATAGCCGGTCAGGGTAATAGCATTTTGGTGGAGCAATCAGGACGCATAGAACATTTATTGATTAGGCTTACCGACTTAGAAGGACACAGTTCATGGCACCCCAAAACATTTAGAATAGTAACATCAATGATCACCGGTCCCAGAGCACCATAACAGATAGAATAAGAATGAAAAAGTTGGAAATACTGGGAGAATTACCAAAATGTGGCAGAGACACGAAGCAAGCACATGCTGTTGGAATAAAGGATCTGATGGACTCACTTGGCACAGAGTTGCCATAAACCTCCTATCTGTAAATGCAATATCTGTATCCACAAGGCACAATAAAATGAAGTATGCCTGTATAATCTCAGAAAAGGGGGTAAGACGTGTTAAGAGTTTCACCTGAAACTGTTAATTTGCCCTAACAAGACAAATTTGTTTCCCGTTCTTATCCTTTAATAATAAACATTTTAAAATACCTGAACACTTAAGTAATATTACCAAAGGTAAGTTTTAAAGGAGAGGTTCGCCCCCGTGGCAACTGGATTTGGTTATACCTGTAATGTCCCTTTGTTGTCTAACATCTTTCTCTCTTAGCAAGTAAGTTTATTGTCAGTGTATGTTTCCTTCAAATTCAGGTGTTACTTGACTGGGCAAGACAATCATTGGTTGCCTTTTATAAGAAAAAACTTGAGCTGAAGGAAGATATTGTTGAAAGGCTTTGGATCTACATAGATAACATTTTACATAGCAGAAAATTGCAGAATCTCCTCAAGAATGGAAAGACCATTAATCTTCAGATTTCCCTAGTCAAGGTAATTCACTCTTCTGTTGTCCTGTTATGTGTTGCATGCATCTCCATTGATTTCTTCTTCATGCTGGAAACTTGTTTTAGTGTCAGTTGTATGAAGATATAGGAAATATTAAGGTAGGGGAGAAGGATGTAATATTATTGGAATTATAATAATAACTGTTGAATGTGTATCATAGGCTGTAAGCATTTTGTTATTTAATATTCAAAAAAAGCTTAGAATGATTTCATAAACAGGTCATTGATTACCTTTTTAATTGGAAAAGGTAGCTAGCAAATTATGCTTCTCTGATTTGTTTTTCTTCTTCTTCACCTTTCTTTTGGCCTGGAGGGAGATCAAAGGCCAAAATCCGGACAGAAATTTCCTCAAAGGTTTTTTTTTTTTTACCCCACTATGGCCTTTGAGCCACAAGTGCCACTGGTGGCTTGGCCGGCAACTCGGGGCCTCCGCAGTTTTTGACTGAAAGTGATTTTAAAGTCTCGGATCAGAAGTAGGAACTTCATTGTCAAAACTGAGTGTGTTTATACACCACGAGAATAGCTAGATACGATAAAAACTACTACTAATTAGCACTTAATGTGTGCTAGACTCAAAGAAGTTTAGCTTTCCTAAAGTCACATGGCTAGTTAGTGGCAGAGCTGGGATTTGAACCTCACTCTGCCTGAGTATAAAGCCTGGGCTGTGAAGTCCTAACACTGCCTCACCCTCATGAGTGTGCAGGCAGAGAGAAAATCATTAGAGGCTAGTAACGGAGAGGAATGAAGGTTGAGCTGCCTGATGGCACATAAGGCTTAACAGTTCTTGAGATTATGTTCCAAACTGGGTCACTTTTAAAAATAATAAACCAGTGGTCACCAAAGTGGCTTGTTTCAAATGGTCTTTTGGAATATGGGAAGAAAATCTTAGAATGTCTCCTTGTTTAAAAAGCGATACTTAATTTTTATTTTTATGTGTGCTTCATAATTATATTAAATGTTAGTGCTGTAGCATATGTGCATAATTTATAAATAAATTACACTTATTGAGTATAAATGCAGGAAAAATCGATGAGTTGTATAATCAAAAATTTGGAGATCACCGTAATAGTGCATTGATGTTTAAGGATTTGTCATCTTTGTTACAGCTTTTCCAGGGTAACTTTAAAAGTCCACGACCAACAATTACTTGAATAGAAATAATAATACCTATCTCATTGGGGTACCTGATAACTTAGCACCTGGGATAGGTTTGGTTCTCAGGTTCCATAAGGCTGGGAGCAAGTCACCTAACCTGTGAGTGAATGAATCTGCCTGGTTCTCATAATTTCTGGTGTTTGTGAATTTTGGAATTTTGAGAGCAGTAGACAATAGATTTGCTGAATAATAAGCAGTAGCAACATAACATTTGCTTTCCTTTTTAAAAATTTTTTTGAGATACAGTCTCTGTCACCCAGGCTGGAGTGCAGTGGTGTGATCTTGGCTTACTGGAACCTCTGCCTCCTGGGTTCAAACGATTCTTGTGCCTCAGCCTCCTGAGTAGCTGGGACTACAGGTGTGCACCACCATGCTCGGCTAATTTTTCAGAGATGGTGTTTCACCGTGTTGACCAGGCTGGTCTCAAATGCCTGGCCTCTTGTAATCTGCCTCGCACTCAGCCTCCCAAAGTGTTGGGATTACAGGGCATGAGCCACCATGCCCAGCTGCTTTCCTTTCTAAAAGAGTGTCTTTTGCTTTGGCTTTTTTAAATAGAAAAAGTATAATTGACTATAAACATGTATTTTTTTTTCTTTTTTCAGACAGAGTCTTGCTCTGTCACCCAGGCTGGAGTGCAGTGGCTCAATTCCAGCTCACTGCAACCTCCACTTTCCCGGTTCAGGCCATTCTCCTGCGTCGGCCTCCCAGGTAGCTGAGATTACAGGTGTACGCCCGGTTAATTTTTTCATTTTTAGTGGAGTCGGGTTTCACCATGTTGACTAGGCTGGTCTCAAACTCCTGACCTCAAGTGATCCGCCCACCTTGGCCTCTCAAAGTGCTGGGATTACAGGTGTGAACCACTGTGCCTCGCCTATAAACATGTATTTTGGACCACAAGATCATAATTCAAGTGCTACTTTCCTTCTGCCTGGTAACATCTAAGCTCAGTTGCAGGTTTAGGGTCCAAGGGAAAGTGATATTTGGCATTTAAGCCCCTTAAAACCCAGCTTTAAAAAAAGGGACAACAAATTTACAAAGGCACAGATCCTTTTCTAGATTTGCATTGGTGGAAGATGGATGTGTGGAGGAATTGAAACAGGTGCTTTGCCTTATTTTGATGCACTAAGCTTATGTCAAGTTCATTGAAATATGGTAATCTGGGCATTTCTTTCTTACCAAGATGAGGGTAAGGGGTGAGTTTGTTGATTTTTTTTTTTTTTTTTTGATACTTTTCTTGTGTATATGGGTTTAAGGTCAGTAATGAATTTCCTTTCTTTCTTAATGTTCAGATCATAAATGAAAGAATAACTGAGTTCTCTCTTCGGGGTTCCCAAAGAAACATCTGTGCTGTCCTTCGATGCTGCCAGGGCATCCTGTCAACCCCTGCCCTTGCTGTCATCTACACGGCCAAACAGGAGCTGATGGTGACCTTGCTGAGCCAGCTTTGCTGGTCGGCCTGCAGGCAGCCAGAAGGAGCCGTGGTAGCCCAGTTGTTTGAGGTCATTCACCTGGCCCTTGGCCATTATCTCTTGATCCTGCAGCAGCAGGTCAACCCAAGACGTGCCTTTGGGGATGTGACTGCTCACCTGCTCCAGCCATGCCTGGTCCTGAGGCACTTACTCTCCGGGGGCACTTGGACGCAGGCTGGCGAGGGCCAGCTGAGGCAGGTGCTGAGCCGGGACATCAGAAGTCAGATTGAGGCCGTGTTCCGAGGAGGAATTTTTCAGCCTGAGCTGCTGTCATCCTACAAGGAGGAGCTCTTGGACCAGCAGCAAGGGGATGTGAAAGCGGGAGCCATGAAGAACCTTCTGGCTCCCATCGACACCGTGCTCACCAGGCTGGTCAGTGCTGGCTACTGTGCAGCATCCCTTCATACCTCTGTTGTGGCCAATTCAGTGGCCTTACTGTATAAGCTCTTTCTAGAGTCTTATTTCAAGGAGGGAAACCAGCTTCTCTGCTTCCAGGTTCTCCCCAGACTGTTTGGTTGCTTGAAGATTTCACACCTGCAGGAGGAGCAGAGCAAAGCCCTGTCCACATCAGATTGGACCACAGAGCTTTTGGTTGTGGAACAGCTACTAAACTCAGTGGCCAACAACAATATCTACAACATCGCTGCCGACAGGATTCGGCACGAAGAGGCTCAGTTTCGCTTTTACCGGCATGTGGCTGAGCTACTGATAAACTATGCACAAGCACCCATACCAGCCTGGTTCCGCTGCCTGAAGACTTTGATCTCTCTGAATCATTTGATTTTGGAGCCAGACCTGGATGACCTGCTGGCTTCGGCATGGATCGATGCAGAAGTAACAGAGTTTCGAACCAAAAAAGCCCAGGAGACGCTTATTCATACTGTCTTCCAGACTTATGCCAAACTCCGACAAGTGCCACGGTTGTTTGAAGAAGTTTTGGGGGTGATCTGTCGTCCAGCTGCTGAGACACTGAGGCAGCCTGTGCTGGCCTCGGGCCCCTCCACGGTACTGTCTGCATGCCTCCTGGAGCTGCCTCCGAGTCAGATCCTGGACACGTGGTCCCTTGTGCTGGAGAAGTTCCAGTCTTTAGTCTTGCCCTATTTGCAGAGTGATGCTGACATGGCCCTGAAGTCACTGTCACTGAGCTCGCTGCTGCACTGCATCATGTTCAACATGAGGAGCCTGGACAGCAGCACGCCCCTGCCCATCGTCAGACGGACGCAGTGCATGATGGAGAGGATGCTGAGGGAACTGGTGCAGCCCCTGCTGGCCCTTCTCCTGGACCCCCTAGGCCCAGAGCCAGAGCTGTGGCTGCAGAAGGTCAGTGACTCTGCACTCTTGCTTGCTTACACCTGGGCCCAAGTGGACGCTATGTTAAGTTTGAACTGTAGCCAGTATCACTCTATGTCTGGGGCCCTTATAGGTGTTGCTGTGGAGATCTCGAACGTCCCTTCATTGCTCCCAGGTGTAGAAACACAGCATTGGAAGAAGATAGAGAAGTTTACAGCCCAGTTCAGCTCTCTTGGTAGATATTGCTTGGAACAGCTGTACCTGCAGAAAATGAGAAGGACTTTAATGCACACTAGTTTCCGGTCTGAAGAAGCCCTCCGAAGTTTGAGGTGCGATGCTGCCTTTATTATTGGTTCCAGCAGAAAAAGCTTGAATCAGAGAACGATGGCTTCCTGGGATGGCCAAGTTGGGACAGTGAGTGGACTCACATACCCTGTAGCACACTGGCACTTGATTGTGTCAAATCTCACCATTCTGATATCCTATCTGTGTCCAGATGATGTGAGATACCTGGCCAGTGTCCTGCTGAGAACTTTACCAATGGGCAAAGCCCAGGAAGGCTCAATAGAGGAAGAGGCATACGTCACACTGGAAAAAATTTCCAAAGCCATCCTTCATAGCCCTCTCTTTCCAGAGATGCAGTCCCTTCATTCTGCTTTCTTAATGTGCGTAACCGCAAGATGCTCCAGCATTCTGTGTTCTGGTGCCCAGCGTGACTCAGGTCTTGTCAGTCAGCAGCTTCCCTGGCTTTTTGAAAAGGACCACATGGTTGTGGGTCATTGGGAAAACAGATTTGCAAAAGCTGGACCCGAAGGTTTAGAACCTAGAGGAGAAATTGCCAAGAACTTACTATCCCTGGTCAAGAGTGACTTCCCCATCCAGCTGGAGGGAGAGCAGTTGGAAAGCATCCTGGGGCTTTTGGAAGTGATTTCTGCTTTACAGCTGGACAGCCTCTTACCACCCTATCATGTGCATTATTTTCTTCTGTTACTGTCCATGGCCATCACCAGACTAGGATGCTCTTGCTCCTCCTCACTGGCTCTCAAGTTCTTGATGACTTGCTACCAGCTTCTTGGTTACCTGCAAAAGGGGAAAAGTGCTCGCTCTGTGTTCAAGATCATGTATGGTAGTGATATTTTTGAGATTGTACTGACTTCATTGTTCAGAGCTAGTGGTAGGTTCCCTATTGAGATGGATGATCCCACTTGGCTGGAATTCCTCCAAGTGATAGGTACATTCTTAGAGGAGCTAATGCAGATGCTCATCCAAATGAAGCTGAGCTTGTTGCTCAATTTTAGAAAAATCACCACATTCCTCTCTAGTTCCAAACCATACATGGAAGCAGCTTCTGGCAAACAATTGGAAAATCAGAACCCCCAGGGCAGGCAGCTCCTTCTGGTGTCTTTAACCAGGTTGTGCCATGTCCTGGGACCTTTCCTCAAAGAGCAGAAGCTGGGCCAGGAGGCCCCAGCAGCACTGTCCGAGCTGCTGCAGCAGGCTGTGCTGCAGACGGGAGCTGTGCTGCAGCTCTGCTCAGTGCGAGGGGCCCAGGGCTGGCACCTTCCCTCCGTCCTCATCTCATCCGTCAGCACGCTCTTGGAAGCCGACCTCGGTCAGCACTGCAGGGATGGAGGAGCCAACATTTCCCACGTAACCGACAGGACGCTGCTCTCCCACGCTGCCCTCTACCAGGGTGTTTACTCTCAGATACTGTTGGAGCTGCCAGCTCTTGCGGGACATGATCAGTCTTTTCGGGCAGCCTTGCAGTTTTTGACTCTGTTCTTTTTGGCCCCAGAACTCCATCCCAAAAAGGACTCCGTGTTTACCTCCATGTTTCATTCTGTGAGAAGAGTTCTTGCAGGTAAGATATTTTCTCTTGAGCTAATTCTGTGTTATAGAGGTCTAGTTTCCACTGCTCCCCTTTTTGGAACTGGGAATAAGTGAGCACGTGATGTGTTCAAAAGGTACCACATGTGGACAGTGAGAAGATCTCTCTCCTAGGCCCAGCACGCACAACTTCATGCCCTCTATTTACATTCTAGGCATACATTAGCAATTACCGCTACAAATAGTTCCCTACTTTCTGTGCAAACAGCAGCCTCCTCCGTATGGTGCTCTGTACCTCAGTTGCTTACTTCTTTTGGAGGTTGTTCTGTGTAAGTTTTTAGTTTTGAAATCTGCTCCTCTTCAGCTTTTTAGCCTTTAACTTGTCCTGGCTGCAATGAGATACATAGATACCTGCATCCTTAGTAGACTCTTATGTATCAGACTTTCAATGCCATAAATTGACTTAAAAAAGGTATAAAAATGTTTTATATCTTTTTAAAAAAGTACAAATCCGAGCCAGGCGTGACAGCTCACGCCAGTAATCCTAGCACTTTGTGAGATTGAGGGGGCAGATTGCTTGAGTCCAGGCAACATGGCAAGACCCCATCTCTACAAAAATTGGCCAGGTATGGTGGCATGTGTCTGTCGTCCCAGCTACTCAGGATGTTGAAGTGGGAGGATCACTTGAGCCCAGGGAGGTTGGTGCTGCAGTGAATCTTGATCCTGCCATTGCACTCCAGCCTGGGTGACGCAGTGAGACCCTGTCTCATTAAAAAAAAAAAAAAAAAAAAATTCAAACCACTTAATGTCTTTTTTTTTTTTTTTTTCTTTTTTTGAGACAGAGTCTCGCTCTGTCGCCCAGGCTGGAGTGCAGCGGCATGATCTCGGCTCACTGCAACCTCCACCTCCTGGGTTCAAGTGATTCTCCTGCCTCAGCCTCCCAAGTAGCTGGGACTACTGGCATCCGCCACCACGTCTGGCTAATTTTTTTGTATTTTTTAGTAGAGACAGAGTTTCACTGTGTTAGCCAGAATGATCTCGATCTGACCTCATAGAGAGTTTCACTGTGTTAGCCAGGATGATCTCGATCTGACCTCATGATCTGCCTGCCTCAGCCTCCCAAAGTGCTGGGATTACAGGCGGGAGCCACCGTGCCCAGCCAAATCACTTAATTTCCAAAGAGCCTCTTACAGTTCCTTGAGGGCAGGACTGTGCCTGCCTTAGTTCACACACACAATCACCCCCACCCCGCCCATATTGGGGTGCTGCCAGGTACAGGTGCTCACTAGACCAAGGCTACCTACGATGTCATCAGAGTGTTTGAGTCTGAAGGCAGCCTTCCAGGCAGCAAACTAGGACCTCATACACAGTCCCAAAGTGAGAGAGCTCATGTCTTCCTGCACAGAGTCGACCTTTACAGCCCCCTTGGTGAAAGGTTAATGGGTTACTAGGCAGCCATTAAAATTATAATTCTGAAACCTCTTATGAAGACAAGGGCTAGAAATCTATAGAAAATATTGTTAAGCAAAAAAAGTACAATATGAAATGTTAAATATGCCACAGTTACAACTATGTAAAATATATATTCATGCAGAAAAGGGCTAGAAAGGCATCCAAAAATTAAAATAATTATTGCATTAACATGTGTTGTATTAGTGCAGTGTAATAGGTTGTGATTGTTGCTATTTTCTTTTTTTGTACCACTTTAATGTTGCATTTTAATAAGAATAAATCAAAATACTTTTCTATGATTTAAACTTGCCATAAGCAGGGAATAGATGATAATGTTTTTGGAGGCCCATTTAGAGTTTGTTGAGGTTTTCTTCTAAATATAGTGAAAGACGATTAAGATTTGTTACCTTTATTAGGGTATACAAATAAAATACACTTTTACTCCTCCCAAACAAACAGTTAATGGAAGAGATTTCTTCTTTTTCAAGATGGCACACACCACAATTGTGGGGGGTATTTTCTTTTTTGTTTTGGTGGTAACAAAAGGGCTGGGGTCAGGTCAGTCTTTTGAGGTGAGGTCTGCAAGTCAGCCAAATCTGACCCTCGTTAATGTCACGTTAACGTCCGTGTTAAGCACATGTTAAGGTCTGTGTTTCTGGGTGGAGAAGCTGTGACGGATGGGGCCACAGGCGTGCCTTTCAGTACGTGAGGGTTAAATGGGTTCTCGCAGAAAGTAGAGCCATCTGGTCTGCCTGTGCCAGCGCCAGAACTGAAGTGCCACGGGCCAAATCACGCTGCTGTTGTCTCCCTTTCAGTAACTGTCTCTGGCTGGATTGTGGATTAACCGAAAGGCTCTGATATTACATTGTTCTGTCTTACTGTGTCAGGGTGTCTTTTAGTGAATGGTGTTCACCTTCTTAATGGGGGCTAAAATCGAGTCTTTTATTAAGCCTGATTATAGTGTTCTAAGTGACTGGCCCAAGAAACGGCAGCTGGTGGTCTGAAGCTCTGCCCTTGTGCCCTTTAGTTAAACAGAATATTGTGTCCTCCTTTTCCTCTTCAACCCTGCTGAGTTGAGGCAGTCTCTTTTTTTTCGAGACAGTCTCGTTCTGTCACCCAGGCTGGAGTACCGTGGCACAGTCTTGGCTCACTGCGACCTCTGCCTCGCGGCTTTGAGCGATTCTCTTGCCTCGGCCTCCCGAGTAGCTGGGATTATAGGTGTGTGCCACCACACCCAGCTAGTTCTTGTATTTTTAGTAGAGATGAGGTTTTACCGTGTTGGCCAGGCTGGTCTCGAACTCCTGACCTTAAGTGATCCGCCTGCCTTGGCCTCCCAAAGTGCTGGGATTACAGGCATGAGCCACCGTGCCTGGCCGAGTTGAGGCAGTCTTTAAGTCCTAACTGTATGTCCCTGAACTTTTGGTACCTTATTTCCCCAGGGACAGAGCCCCTCGGTCACAGCGTGGTCAGGGTTGGGCAAGGCCAGACTGGTACACTGTGCCCTCAGTTCATGGGCCTGGGGTGTTGCTGTGTCCAGGCCTCTTCCATCTGAGCTGTTAGACACTGTCCAGGGAAGTGCCAGAATTGTGAGTGCTCCGGAAGAAATGCCAAATGAGGAGTGGCCCAAGGCTTTGGGCAGGAAGAGGGAGTGTGAAGAGGGACCCCAGCCATGGAGTTCTCCCTGTGTCCTTAAAGGTGGCTCAGAGGTGGGCTTTTGAAAAGAATGCCTTCTGATAGTAGAACAGAGGGCCTGAATTCAATTACAGAAACCAACATTTCTAAAAATGCTTCTTGGCTGGGAGTGGTGGCTGGCATCTGTAGTCCTGCACTTAGGGAGGCTGAGCCAAGAGATCACTTGAGGCCAGGAGTTTGAGACCAACCTGGGTGAAAAAGCAAAACCCCATCTCTACAAAAAGCCCGTGCGGGTAGCATGCACCTGTGGTCCCAGCTACTCCGGAGGTTGAGGCGAGAGGACCCCTTGAGCCCAAGAGGTCGAGGCTGCAGTGAGCCATGATTGTGCCACTGCATTCCAACCTGGGTGATGGAGTGAGACCCTGTCTCCAGAAACATAAAAAAACAGTTAAAATGCTTGTATGTTTGAGGCTGTGTCCTGCTCTGGAGATGAGTGAGGTATTGATTTTGGCCTTTGTAATTAAGTAAACAGACATTCACACACATCACAGGGTAAAGGTGGGGGAGACGCCGTAAAGTGAACCAGAGCTATGGGACTCGGTGGAGAGGCCACATACAGGCCACGTGTGAGTGGCCCTTGAAGCGTAGCTAGGGCAGGTGGAAATGGGAGCCTTTCGTGTGAGGGCACTGTGTTGTGAACTCTGTGGCCTTTTTTTATTTGCCAGCCACAGGAGTTGGTGCTGTTATGCCCACTTCGCTGATGAGGGAGTTGAGGCTCAGATAAATCATGGGTCCAGGGTTTTACAGCTTATGGGAGACTTGGATCTAGATCTTTACCTCCCAAAAGTCCACTTTCCCCCAATGCTGTAAATAGTAAGCAAAGACGGGAAAGCAGGACGGTATTCTGGCAATGTGGAATAGGCAGGTGGGGCTGAAGCACTGGCTGGAAAGATGACCTGGGGCCAGATGATAAAGGGCCTTGAGTGCCCTGGCTTTGGGCGTTATTGTGAAACTGTGGGCCTGAGGACACTGGGGATGATGGGAAACAGCTGGGTGACTTCCTGACCGTCATCCAGGCCTGAAAAATGGAGCTCTCTTAATCTTTATGACTTTCCCATCTGTTTAAAATATCACCCACTCTTGCACCCCTACCGATTTTATAAAAGAAACACAAATAAAGTAGAGAAATAAAATACTGTTGACCCTTGAACAACATAGGGGTTAAGGCACCAACCCTCGGCACAGTAAAAAATTCCATGTATATCCTTCTGAAACAATTCTATTTAAAAAATCTTATATTACTTTTGACTCTCCGGAAATTTCCAAACTACTGATAGCCTACTGTTGACCAAAGCCTTACTGATAATATAAACAGTCGATTACCACGTTTTGTGTATGTATTTATGTATTCTTACAATCAAATAAGCTAAAGAAGATGTTATTAAGAAAATAATAAGCAAGAGAAAATGTATTTGCCATTCATTAAGTGAAGTATATTATCATCAAGGTCTTCATCCTCTTCATCTTCACATTGAGTAGGTTGAGGAGGAGGAAGAGGAGGGGTTAGTCTTGCTGTCTCGGGGTGCCAGAGGCAGAAGAAAACCCATGTGTAAGTGGATCCATGCAGTTCAAACATTGTTCAAGGGTCAGTGGCACAAAGCAATAATCACTGTCTTCTGTGGTTCGGAGTTTACCTCCTAAGCATGGCTGTCGTCTTCTGTGTTTGTGTGTGTACACACAATGCACAGGTGCAGCTGTGTGTGTGAGAGCATGGCATCACACTAAATACGTGTACCTGCTTTTTCCACCAGTGCTTGTATCACCATGCCCCTAACTTGGTGATGTTTGATGGCGGCCACAGCTGTGCGCAGTTTCATCATGTGGCTACTTGGTAATGTATTTCACCTGTCTGTCACATCTTAACAGTTTTGGTTTCTTACCCACACAGATCCTGAAATTCCTGTTCGGGTCACTCAGGATATTGAGCCTCATTTGGGAGCCTTGTTCACCCAAATGTTAGAGGTTGGGACGACAGAGGACTTGAGGCTGGTGATGCAGTGTATTCTCCAGGGACTGGACGTCAGTAACATGTGGAAAGCAGATGTGCAGGTGGGCGGCTTCTCCCTCCTTGTGTGGCAGGCTCAGAAATCATGTCGGCTCAAATGGGAAAACTGATTTGAGATGTGCTGTCACCCTTAAAACTAAACAAATTCTAACTGGTAGAGACTCTAGGCAAAGAGGGAGTCTGTGAGAGGGAGCCCTGGCCTGTGGGACAGCCCAGGCTGCGGCGTAGGGAAGGCCTTAGTTTTCAAACGGGAAGTCTTCAAATTACAAGTGTGTGGTCTTATTATGTCAAGTACTAAGTGTTACACGTTCATAAAACTGATACATAAAAAAGTTAAATTCTGCTCATTCTTTGCTGAAGACCTCTCACACCATGCTTTTCGAAACATGTGGCCTGATTGGGCCATACTGCCCTCATGCCAGCATCTGAGAAGCACCTCAGTTAGCCTGCCCCTTCAGTTCTGACAGAAGTCACCGATACAGCCTGCATGGTGTTGCACTTGCTGAGTGCCTTTGCACAGAGCTCACATGCTGGGATTTGCTTCTCTGAATGCCTGTGGGCACTGGACCGGTCAGACGTCTCTTACGCAAGGAAGAAGGCCACAGGCCACAGAGCCAGTGGTTGGCGGGGCGGAGACTCCAGCCAAGGTCTGTGGTCTAGGCATATTCTTTCTGCCTCGTGAATGGCTTGTTGACTCCTGGTCATATACAGCACACTGGTATTGGGTACTGATTTGGGCAGGGGAGGAAACAACCCCAAATTTCTGTTTGGACCAGTTGGTCAGGAGACTTCCCGGAGGAAGTGAGACTCCAGCTGTGCCCTGAAGAATGCAGGAGACTTGGCTGGGGAGCAGAGGTGAGGGGAAGGGAGGCGTGCACCGTGCAGGCAGCGTGTTGGGCTGCCAGGAGCAGGGGATGGGATGTACAAGTGTGAGAAGATGGACAGGGAGAAGTGGTGTAGGTGGGCGGGCCCTGGTGGGGAGATAGCCTGTAGGTGGGCAGGAGAGTGCGAGTGGAGATGGGGCTTTGGGGTGTGCATAGTCAGAGGGAGCAGGGAAGGGAAGAGAGTGAAAGGCAGAAGCCAGGACTTTGGCTAGGGTTGTAGGGTGGGCTGCACAGCATTCGGGGAGAAGAGGATGGTGTGAGGCTGAAATAGAAACTCACTGACAGTGTGAAATGCCTGGCACCCAGTAAAGGCAGGGCTCTGCCTATGTCTCATGGTTTAAAACCTTATTTTTCAAAGGGGAAGTTTTTCAAATTACAAATGTGTGGTCTTACTGTGTAAAATACTAAGTATTACATATTCACAATACTGATACATATAAAAGTTAAATTCTGGCCGGGCGTGGTGGCTCATGCCTGTAATCCCAGCACTTTGGGAGGCCGAGGTGGGTGGATTATATGAGGTCAGGAGTTCGAAACCAGCCTGGCCAACATAGTGAAACCGCATCCCTACTAAAAATACAAAAATTAGCTGGGTGTGATGGTGGGTGCCTGTAATCCCAGCCACTTGGGAGGCCGAGGCAGGAGAATTGCTTGAACCCAGGAGGTGGAGGTTGCAGTGAGCAGAGATCATGCCATTGCACTCCAAGCCTGGTGACAGAGCGAGACTCAGTCTCAAAAAAAAAATTAAATTCTGCTCATTCTTTGCTTAAGACCCCTCCCACCATCTGTTTTGAAACATGTGACCTGATTGGGCCATATTGCCCTCATATCAGCATGTAGCACCCACGACCACAGCACCTAATCCGATTGTTTTCATGTTTTCCTCCAGCCTCTCCTGTCTGTAAGCATGCGTCGTTGCTCAGTGAAGTAACAGCCAGTGTCCTCTGCGTGGACAGAGCCTTGACAACACAGGGTCTCCATAATTAGGTCACAGTGTGTAACCCTTGTGCAATTCACTGTCCTGGCCCATTTACGTGCTTGGTTTAGTGAGATGCTGCTGAAAGACCCTGACTTTGCCCCAGCTCTGCTCATCTTCTTCACTTCCTTCCTGTCTGCATGCTGATGTGAAGGTTGTCCCTCCCAGGACTTAACCCCAAGCAGGCCTTATCCACGTCCCCTGACACCAGGGCTCTCAATCCACTCCAACGCTGCAGCCCCAGGGAGCAGGCTCCTTCCCCAGGCGGAGTTCTTAAGAGAGAACAAGCTATCTCTGCTGCTAAGTTTTTTCTCTTTTACCCCAGGCTGTTGTGTCAGCTATTACATTGCTGAGGCTGCTACTGAACTGCCCACTCAGTGGAGAGAAAGCAAGTCTCTTGTGGCGTGCGTGTCCCCAGATAGTCACGGCTTTAACAGTGAGTACCCTCTGGAGATGTGTCCTCCAGCTCCTCCCCTCCCTCTTCCTATAAAGACAGAAGTCAGCCTTTTGGGGGTCTGCCGCCCTGTGGCTTTATGCAGAGCGTGTGTGTGGGCTGCTTCCTGAGGGCAACGGTGAGCAGGATGCTGAGTTTGTGTGTCCTGCCTGAACACATTGGTATCAACAGTTGGAACAGTGGAAGCGAGGTGGTATCAAGGGACATTTAGTAGCATTGGGAAGCATCAGACAGGCAGTAAAAACAGGGATGTAGTGATAAAGGGAGGCTATCGTGGAGGCCTGCTTAATTTTTAAAATTTTATGTTTTATTATATTTTTAGAAATAGGGTCTCAATGTGTGGTGCAGGCTAAGGTGAAGTGGCTATTTGCAGGTGCGAACATAGTGTTCTGCAGCCTCAAACTCCTGGCCTCAAGTGATCCTTCTGCCTCAGCCTCCCAAGTCACCAGGATTATAGGTGCATGCCACTTCAGCCAGCTTGTAGATGCCTATTTAATCAGATGATAATACAAGGACTTGTATTATCTGGGGCTTTCTTTGTCCCCACAAAATGTTGTGGTTAGTTTAATGCACTCATTTATTTGTAGGAGTTTTGTGTGTGTGTATGTGTGTGTATGTATGTGTATGTGTGTGTTTAAGGCCTATGATACAGTGAGAATAAAATGCTTTATAGGATGGGATAGTAATGTTGCAGATAGGAGTTTATTTTGTTACAATCTTACTCAAATGTTAAAATTTGTGACCAGTTGTTGCTAGGCTGTTTGTTTCGCTAGAACAAAAGTCTGGCTCAGATTGGGACTGTCTCCTGCCCTCTAAAAATCCTGACCTGGGTGTTCTTACGCTTAGGTGTGAAGGAGCAGTATCTATTTTACCATCATCCTCTGCCCTAATTCTAGCCGTTGCTACCTGAGAGAATTGCCCTGGGTTAGCATGTTCCTGGGGCAAAAGGGCCTAAAAAACAGACTTAATATTCTCTCTTGTTTCCAGTTTGGCTGCTTTGTCATTTTCCTGAGCATCCGTTTTGGTGGATGGCAGGGGTCGTCGTCCCTAAGTATGTGTGGTGAGCATCAGGAGAGGCACGTGGGCTATATATGGGGGTGACCCATGCTGACGGGCAGGCAGTGTTGATGATGTGTGTGGTAGGCCCTCACTGATGAGAACACCAGGCTAGAATCTGCTTATGTCCACCCAAAGGGTATAGCAGGGGTCTACACAGCCAGAATACCCAGCAGAACAGTGAGCATTGGAAGAGACAGCCCTCACCAGGGCTGCTGTGTGTCTGAGAAGGAGGGTCACAGGTGAGCTGTCCCAGGTTACGTAGGTAAGACTTTGAGCTATCCTTCCTCTTGGGTCTGTTCTCTGTATTTTCTAAATCATTAGTTGAGTATCTTTCACTAGAGCTGATTTGTAAGAAGTTTAACAAATGGTATTTAACTGCCCACTGACTACATCAATTCATTTTGGAGCACAGACGTCTTTACCTCAGTCACTCGGTGCTACAGTGTTTGTGTTATTTCCTTGGGGAATTACTTTCATTTTTCCTCTATCTCATCTTGCCCTTTAGCTCCTAAACCGAGAGGCTTGTCAGGAGCAGCCTGTGTCCCTCACAGTGGTCGGGCCTGTCTTAGACGTCCTGGCGGCACTGCTGCGGCAGGGGGAGGAGGCCATCGGCAACCCCCACCACGTCAGCCTGGCCTTCAGCATCCTTCTCACTGTCCCTTTGGACCATCTGAAGCCGCTGGAGTATGGAAGCATCTTCCTGAGGCTGCACAGCGTGCTCTTCTCAATCCTGCAGTGTCACCCTAAGGTGAGAAGGAGGGCGAGAGCGGCAGGCAACTTTTCCTCTGCGAGCAGGGCACTTGAAGTCTATAGAAAAGTGGCAGCAAAACTTTACTATTGCAGGATAATAATACAAATAATGAATTGCCAGGCAAACTTTCTGTTCTAGTAAATTTCAGAGCCAAGTGGTTTCTCAAGCATAAAAATGCTTGACCTTCATACTGGGCTTTGTGAGCGAGTTTTTCTTCACTGGATCTGGCGCTTTGAATGGTGTTTGTATACTACAGGTTGAACACTTCTAATCCAAAATGCTCTAAAACTCGAAACTTTTAGAGTGCTGACATCGTGCCACAAGTGGAAAATCCCACTCCTGACCTCACGTGACTGGTCGCAGTCATAACACAGTCAAAACTTTATTTCATGCGCAAAATTATTTAAAATTATTGTAGAAAATTACCTTCAACTGTGTGTATAAGCTATATGAAGTGAAACATAAATGAATTTTTAAATTATGTTTAGATGGGACCCATCTCCAAGATACCTCATTTTATATATATGCAAATATTCCAAAATCTGTAATCTGAAACACTTCTGGTCCCAAAGCTTTAGGATAAGGGATACACAATCTGTACTATTTAAGGAAGCTCATTAGAAATTATTCTGTTTTTGCTCACCACGTATTTAAATAAGCCACTCACTTGCATAGATCTCTTGCTGGGCTTTTAATTCAAATGGATATAGGGAATGAGGCATCCTGAGTTCCAGTTTTATAGTATGCTCCTTTTTAAGTTAAACTGAAACTGGGGATAAATATCCCACAGAAAAAGTTACAGTTCAGCTAACGTTTATTGAACAGTTGATATGTTCCGCCCCATAGCAAGCCTGTGAAGGAGGCACTAATCCCATTTTATTGATGAATAAACTGAAGCTCAGTGCCACCAAATGATTTGACCAATGTCACTTAGCTGAGTCTAAACCTTAGACTCAAGACTTGTTATCTTTGACCAGTGTTCTTTTCATGGTGCCACCACTGTATGTATGGCTGACTATATGTGTAGGAACTCATAAATATGACAGTTAATGCATCGCTTAATGACAAGAGACATGTTCTGAGAAGTATGTCGTTAGGCATTTTTGTTGCGCAAACACCATAGATCATATAATACTTTCACAAACTCAGATAGTACAGTGTGCTGCACACCTAGGCTATCGGGTATAGCCTGTTGCTTCTAGGCTATAAACCTACAAACCTATACAGCACGTGACTGTGCTGAATCCTGTAGGCAGTTGTAACACAATGGTGAGTATTTGTGCATTTAAACAGAGAAATGTTCCATTAAAAATACAATCTTATAATCTTATAGGACCACCGTTGTTTTATACAGTGTGCTTTTGACCAGAATATGGTTTTGTAGTGCATCGCTGTGTATCTTATATTCATGCACATTCAGATATTTTTAAGTGTTTTGATGTCCTAAGGATAGAGACCTGCCAGCAATGCAGTTTTTAAGAAAAATACTCTCTGGTAAGCTAAATACTCATGAAATTGGATCTAACTCTAAAGCCTTCCCCTGTTAACAGTTGCCTTTGGCCCTGTTTATCCTGTCAGCATCTTTGTTTTAAAATCTCTCTGCTGTTGTTAGATTTGTATGTGACTGTACAATATAAATGCAATGCACATAAGTTACAAACTGAAATTACAGGTGCAGGATTTCATGAAGTTGATGAAAGTAGTATTAGAAAGCAGCTTGATTCTTCTGCTTGCAAAACCATTAACAAATGACCATTTAGTGGAATTAGATCATGTAACGAATGGAGAAAATTGACCAGGATAATGACATGGTATTACAGTAAAGAATGATGTGAATTAATCAAAGCTCACTCTCATCTGTTGGAGTTGTGTAGGGAATCTGATTCCTGACCACAGCATCAGCAGTGTGCGTGGCAGGCCCACGCGGATGTAAACACGCAGCCAGAATCGCATCAGCAGTGTGCGTGGCAGGCCCACGCGGATGTAAACGCACAGCCAGAATCCTCTTAGGTACATTTAAAGGGTATAGCATTTAAAGGGTACGCAAGCACAGCCAGCGTACCCAGCAGAATGATCAGCAGCTTGTGCTGTTCTAGGCACTTTACATGGCTTAGCTTGTTCAGTCCTCGCGACAACCTATCATCTTCATTTTGCAAATGAGGAAACTGAGGTGCACACAGACAAAAAAGAGCTAGATGATTTGTTCAAGATCTTAAGGAGCCAGAGTGTGAACCCAGATAGTTCCAGAAGGATTTGTGTGCTTTTCATCAATGTGATAGCAAAGGATTAAGAGAGGGTCCTTGGGGAACTGGATGAAATGCCGGAATACTTTTGCAAAAACAACTTCTTTCAGAATATGCTGCAAAAGGTCAGTAATTTGACATGAAGAATGTGGTATTATGCTGTCAAAAATTTCGTTGGACAAATTATGCCAAAGAGAATAATCCCAACACTTGACTTACTCTCTGTTCACTCTCACACGTGGTGCAGCACTGTCCAGCAGTGGTCAGCAGTGGTGGGCGTGTGCTGTGTCTCCTTCATCCAGCATGGTAACCACTGGCCACAGCTGTCTTGACCACTTGAAATGTGGCCAGTATGACTAGGAACTGAATATTTAGTTTTATTTAATTCTAATTAATTTAAATGTAAGTAGTCACATGTGGCTGGTGGTGCTCTGCTGGACGGTGTGTGGTTGTGATTCAGACCTAAAGATGATTGAGTATAAAAGAGGCATGTTCTATCATCAAAATCTCATTTTTCTTTTTTTTTTTTTTTGAGATGGAGTCTCGCTCTGTCCATCAGGCTGGAGTGCAATGATGCGATCTTGGCTCAGTGTAACCTCTGCCTCCTGGGTTCAAGCAATTTTTGTGCCTCAGCCTCCCGAGTAGCTGGAATTACAGGCACCGGGCACCATGCTTGGCTAATTTTGGTATTTTTAGTAGAAACAGGGTTTCACCATGTTGGCCAGGCTGGTCTCCAACTCCTGACCTCAGATGATCCACCTGCCTAGGCCTCCCAAAGTGCTGGGATTATAGGTGGGAGCTGCTGTGCCCGGCTGAAATCTCATTTTTCAAGATGAAGTTTTCAAGCAGAGCTTTTCACCACTATTAATTGAGAGGTTTTGGTCCCCATTTTAAGTGCATTTGCTTTAACATCTTTTTTTTTTTGTACCAATGATACTTGAATATATTAATTAGTACTGTTCCTATTATTGCTTATTTCTACCGATTTCCAGAATGGATTAGCACCAGGTTAGAGTAGAAGCTGATTCCAAACCAGGATTGCCTGATAGACCTCCTGAAGTTATGCAGTGTGGGAGTCTCTACCCTCGATAGTTAAAATAAGGGTCAAAGAGTCTAATACAAGATGGATGAGCAGTGACACCAGCATATCCAGGCGAAAAGATGTGGCTACCCATGGGCACACACAACTAGTTTGAGTGTCCCGATAGACAAGGCTAAGAAATAATTAAGTATGAACTCCTTTAAAGTAGAAAAACTTAAATAATCACATATGTACTTTTATAATCTGTTATCTGTCATTACAGGTAATGCTGAAAGCCATCCCTTCCTTCTTGAACTCTTTCAATAGATTGGTGTTTTCAGTTATGCGTGAAGGGCGGCAGAAGGACAAAGGTAATTTGGAGTCACATCAGATACGGTTTCAAATGTATTTGTCGTGAGGTGTTGGCTGCTGGCTACATATGTTACTGAAAATAAAACTACTCAGTTGTGTTTAAATAAGAGAAATGTTGATATCAAATGAATACTCAAATTTTTTTTTTTTTTAATTTCAAATGGGCACATTTTATCTCATCCAAAACAGTGGATGAATCAGGCATCTTCTTATTGAAATAGTTCCTTTTCTGGGAAAAAAAAAAAATCAGATTTAGGAAATGGTTACTGAGTATGTATATCATATAAAGGGGATATAAAAATGACTTACAACCCCATTCCTGCCCTTAAGGAGCTTGTAGTTCAACAGGGAGATTAAAAGGAACAGGCAGGTGTAGAGCAATCTCATTTTATAAAAGGGATAAGGTCCTTCCGCTCACTGCTGCAGCCTCACCTTGGCAAGGGTGTGTTTGTTTACTAGGGAAACACTAACTGCCGTATGGCAATAGCATATATTATGTGTACAATTCATTTCTCAGCTTTGAAGTTGATTCTTGTTGAATTTCTAATTTGAGGGAGACTTTCATTATTTTAAAAATTGCTGGCTGGGCGCGGTGGCTCATGGCTATAATCCCAGCATTTTGGGAGGCTGAGGTGGGTGGATTACCCGAGGTCAGGAGTTCAAGCCCAGCCTGGCCATCATGGTGAAACCCTGTCTCTACTAAAAATACAAAAATTAGCTGGGCATGGTGGCGCACTCCTGTAATCTGAGCTACTCAGGAGGCTGAGGCAGGAGAATTGTTTGAGCCTGGGAGGCAGAGGTTGCAGTGAGCCAAGATCGCGCCATTGCATTCCAGGCTGAGCAGCTGAGCAATAGGGCAAGATTCCGTCTGAAAAAAAAAAAAAAAAAAATATATATATATATATATATATATATATATATACACACAGACACACACACACATATATATAAAAACCAAAATTGCATGACTTTCTATTTTATATCGCAGTATTTCGAAATTACATCGCGTGTACCAGCCCTGTACTGTCTGATGTGCTAAGCGGTAGGTCAGGGTGTCAGCTCAGATGCTCTGGGACCATAACTCAACTCAGGGTGTCAGAGAAGACCCTGTGACCTCAGTTCTGGGCCGACTGGAAATACACAAGTGGTGCTCAGCTTCTCTCCCACCATTGTGGTTCAGTTTTGTAGACCTAAGCAATAGCCCTTTAACCAGACAACTTTTGAGAAAAGGGAAAGGGCATTGTTAACACTAGGCTTCAATTCCTCTCCCTGGTTTTGGGATCAGCCAGTGGCACAGTTAGATATTTCACTTCTTCCTGTGTCTGATGCGGAGCATATCAGCTTAATATTGTGAATCGATTTAGGAGCAGCCTTAGTAAACAAGTTTCCCCTCCCATGTCAGCCTCAGCCTGTTGGTGGTGGCTGCCTGCAGTTCTGTGTCAAGGCCTCTCCCATCATGTCTGAGCTCAGCCAGGAGGAATCCCTGTTCTTGTAGTCATGTCTGCCTGGACGGAAGGGGCCTTGCTCAGCGGTGGTGGAGCACAGCCTGGTCACACTGCCACAGGCGTGTCCTTTGTCATGTATTTGAGGAAGCACAGGAGTACATCACACTTCAGGTACTCTGTGCTGTGTTCATGTGAATGTAGCTTCATCATCTTGTCTGCTAAGACCTGGTTCTCAGACATATTCATGGCTTAACTGAGTAGAGTTTTAACTCTTTTATTCTGTCTCTCTCTTTTTTTTTTTTTTTTTGAGACAGAGTCTCGCTCTGTCGCCCAGGCTGGAGTGCAGTGGCTGGATCTCGGCTCACTGCAAGCTCCGCCTCCCGGGTTTACGCCATTCTCCTGCCTCAGCCTCCCGAGCAGCTGGGACTACAGGCGCCCGCCACCTCGCCCAGCTAGGTTTTTTTTTTTTTTTTTTTTTATTTTTTAGTAGAGACGGGGTTTCACTGGGTTAGCCAGGATGGTCTCGATCTCCTGACTTCGTGATCCGCCCGTCTCGGCCTCCCAAAGTGCTGGGATTACAGGCTTGAGCCACCGCGCCCGGCCTATTCTCTCTTTTACTGGTATCTAATATGCTCTTTCTAATGGGCATGCATTAAATTGGTGGCCAAAATAACAAGTGCTATGTATTCATGTAATATGTTGAACAGTCTGAAAAGAGAAGAAACAGTCGATCTTAAATATTAAAGCATATCACCAAAGTATATTTTCTGTTGAAATGCTACATGAAATGCTACATGAATGTTAACAGTAATGTAGTTTAGTACAATTACATTGATCTAGAAAAATTACATCTATAAAAGATGTTTGTATGCTTCTTCAGGTCTTCAAAAAAGGTATGCATTCCAAAAATCAACTTTATTGAGTTATATACAATGTATGCATAACAAATTGCTTCTGTTTAAGGTATGCAATTTAATGGGTTTTATGTATGTGTGAAGCTGTCCCCACAATCAAAATACAGAATATTCTCCATCATCCTTAAAAGATTCCTCTGGCTTCTTTGCAGTTTTTTCTCCACTGTGGTCCCAGCCCGTCACCCATCTGCTTTTTGTCCTTATGGATTTGTTTGTGTTTTCTGGAGTTTTATAAAAACATGCCTACCATTGTGCTGAATGACAGCAGGAAGGTGCTCTGGTGTGTGCTGGAACTTCCCCATGGGCTGTAACTCAGGCTGTGGGGACACACATGCAATTAGGATTCTTGGGAGGAGTTTGTTAAGAGGCCCTGGATGGTCCTGAAACTATATAGTAGGAAAAGAGCTAGGAATCAGAAGTAAATTTAGGAAGACAGTAGAATGTCTACTAATGATAATTGAGTCCTATGTCTGTCCAGCTATAAAAGGCACATACACAAACAATTTCTGAAACTTAAGGAGGCAAAGACATAATTTAGGGTGTCTCATTTTTTAAATCATATGTTGATAAATGATTTTCTCCCCTTAAGATAATTTTTAATTTTTTTTCCATTTTATGCCTTTCTTATAGAACTCCATCTTGTTTTTTTTTTTTTTTTTTTTTTTTTTAAGTAATCCTAGATTTCATCCTAAAAATCTTGATTACTTCTCTGGTTAGACTCTTAAAAACACCTGAGCACTCTTGAGTTTTTAAAGTGTCCTTCCCTTTGTTGTGTAGATAACCGTTTGGACATATCTGTTCTCCCTTATTCTGTCTGCAAAATAAGCCAATTAAAGAGTCTGGGAAAACATGTGACACTTGAGATGATTTTCACCTGTATTAGAAGTCTAACATAGAAGAGCTAAAATGTGCTGTTTTTGAACTAATTGGTTGGGAAACCCTTTGCTGTCTGTAGGAAGCACAGATGACCTGCCCACGGTCCTAAAGTGTGCACGCCTGGTTGAAAGGATGTACAGCCACATCGCCGCACGAGCTGAGGACTTCACTGTGTTTTCCCCATTTATGGTGGCCCAGTACGTGTTGGAGGTACAGAAGGTAAAATCGGGTTCACTGTCTTTCACCAAGTGCTGTGTTTATGGTCCTTAAGCCGGGTTTCTCAACCAAAATGGCAAGTGATGTTGTGGGTCTGACAGTTCTCTGTTGCTGTGTGCAAGTTTTACACAGGGGTTTGCTCTCTCACTCGGGCTGGAGTGGATTAGTGCGATGATAGCACACTACAGCCTCGAACTCCTGGGCTCAAATGATCCTCCTGCCTCAGCCTCCCAAGTGGCTAGGACTACAGGCATGTACTATTACACTCAGCTAATTTTTAAATTTTTGTAGAGATGGGGTCTCGCTATGTTGTGCAGGCTGGTCTCAAACTCCTGGCCTCAGGCCTTCCTTCCTCCTCAGCCTCCCCAGTCTCTGTGGGAGTCCTGTGTATTTCAAGGTGTTTAGCAGCATTCCTACAGGGTTATTGTAAGGACCAAATGAAATGACATACAGAGGGCTCAGTGGTGCCTTGTGCATAGAAAATACTCGATTATCTGTCTTGCTCCAGCACAAACCCTGGGGTCTATTTTGGTTGGTTTCTTGAGTAATATAAAAGGAGAGGAAATATTACTCAGGTCCAAAAACAGGAGCTCTCATAGGACCAGACTTAATGGAGACTAGAAAGAGGGGTTCTAGACCTCAGGGTTCTGGGGTCCCCTCAGCTGCAAGAGTTCATGTATCTTTACTCTGGGGGTGTGTCATTCATGTGACTCAGCTGCTCTCAGACACTCAAAGTAGATGACAAGGTGGAGATACAGGTGGTTGTTCAGATAGATTGAGAAAAAATATCTTTGTCCAAATTAATCTGACTTTTTGATTCAGTGTTCTGGATAATTCATTATTCAAGCAGTTATCTTCTTTTTTTTTTTTTTTTTTTTTGTTTTTTTTTTTGAGATGGAGTTCTGCTCTTTTTGCCCAGGCCAGAGTGCAGTGACACGATCTCAGCTCACTGCAACCTCTGCCTCCTGGGTTCAAGCGATTCTTCTGCCTCAGCCTCCTGAGTAGCTGGGATTATAGGTGCCCACCACCATGCCTGGCTCATTTTTGTATTTTCAGTAGAGACAGGGTCTTGCCATGTTGGCCAGGCTGGTCTAGAACTCCTGACCTCAGGTGATCCACCCGCCTTGGCCTCCCAAAGTGCCAAGATTACAGGTGTGAGTCACTGCACCCAGCCATTTAACAGTTATCTTACTTTGGAATGTCACCGTGCTATTTTCAAAATTCCATAAGACCGTCTGTGACCCATAGTAAACTCACTACAGAACTTTATAAATCTAGGCTGTATAAATCTTGGTTTAAATTGACTGTCACAGGCTTGAGTAAAGTGCGGTGTATATTTTTGTCTGTCTTCTTCTGTATGTATAGATATACATTTATATTGTGTTCAATCTCACTGTAAAATATCCATTTCCCCTTTGTAAATCTTGTAAGAACGATAGTAAAATCACGAGTAAGCTTGTTAGGGTAGAGGTGTCAGCATTTGTCCAGGGAGGCTGGGTTGAATGGACTTCCTTAGAAAACCTGGAGCTGCATAACTTTTCATCCCTGCTCCTGTTTTAGATACATCTAGAACTACTCAATAATTTCTACCCCGCTGGCCTTGCTCACCTTGGCAGGTGGGTGGGGACATGGGGGCAGCCTGGCCATGTGAGTGCACACACCTTACCAGGTGTGGGGCCCACACCTGGTAAGAGCTGCAGATCTTGAGAACACCCCTTCAAGTTGTCCTTTGACCAAGATGTGGGCTTATAGTTTGGTTTCCTTGCAGTTATTTGGCCTTTTTATGGAATCTTAATGTTTCCCAAGCACACCAGTCATTAACATGTAAGCTTTTGATGAAACAAAAGCTGGCATTATTTTCTGTCTTACTGAATAATAAAATGAGACATAGTAATATCACTTCACTAAGGGCCAAGAAGAGAAGCAGTAATTTGAACCCTTAAGTCGCTAATTATTATTCTGAAATTTACTTTATGAAAAGTCTCTGGCTTCCTGGCCTCATTATTCATGTCTAATTTATGCTCATTAGTTATATTTTATTTTTAATCTTGAAAGCCAGAGGCCTTGGGAATTAGCTAGGGCCACAGCCTCCCAGAATCCACTGTCTCCACAGTCTATGTTTTATCTTTCATTTGTTTTTAAATTCAGTAATGAAGAAAATATTCCATATGCATTAGCGGCTTCTACTGAGAGAGCCATAAATCTTTCTAGATCAGTGTGTTTTAAGTTTAATTAAATGCCAGATCTAATGCTAAATAGGTCTCCTTTGCATTTTCCTTGTACTTCTGCAGAGTTGAGTATTGCTGGTAGGACCTGTCAGTAGTCAGGGAAGACGACCTGGTGAGATGTGTCAGTCAGGAGAAGGGGCAGCTCCAGAGGCCCGCTTGTCTTCTTTCCTCCAAGCAGTAATGAGTCCCCGTGGAAACATGGAGGGAAATTATGGTTACTTTCATCTTCTTTTTTACCTGTAGACCAAATTTACAATGTCCCTCTGCAGACGCTCCTTGACTTAGGATGGGGCTGTGTCCCGATAAAACCATAGTATGTTCAAAACATCATAAGTCGAAATGCATTCAATACTTGATAAACCCATCGTAAAAGTGAAAAAATCGTTAAGTGCAGATGCTCCTCGACTTGGTGATGCAGTTACATCTGGATAAATCCATTGTTAATTCAAAAAATGTTAAGTCAAAAAGTGTTAAATTGAACCGTCTTAAGTCAGGAACCATCTGTATGTTGATACCTTAGAATGAATAGTTTGTGCTGCTCATCTTATCTAAGGTTTTTAAAAGCTACTTAGCGACGTTTTCATTTGTTGGCCAATGATCTTAGTCTTGTAGAAATTGACTTTTTTCTTGTTTTATGAATAAGTTGTCTGAAACCTAAAGATTTAAAGTGTTTGTGTTGTCTAAAACCTACTGGCCTTCCTAGCTCTTTGCTAGAGGCTGTCTGGCTGCTTTTTCACTACTGAGAAACTGTGCGAATAGTTCAGAGCATGGGCTCTGGGCTCAGACTGCCTAGGTTCAAGTCTCAGTGCTGCCAGTTATTAGCTGTGTGACTTTGGGGAGGTCACTGAACCTCAGTTTTTGCCTTTGGAAGTGGAATTATTTATTTAGTAAGTGATAAATGAATGAACGAGTATGAACAAGTAGTCCACTTACAAAGCTCTCACCCTGCCAGTATGATCAAGGACTTTGTTTGTGTTTTTGTCTATTTTTTGTTTTGTTTTGTTTTTTTCTTTCCCTCCCAATTACCTTGCTGTAAAATTCACAGACATGCCATTCTATCTTCGGTCCTTGAGTGTTCCTATCATCTATAAAATGGTAAAATTCAAGATGATCACTTGTCAGAAATTTCTAAACTATCACATGAAAAGGATCATAACTTTGAAGAATAGCATCATCTTAGAGACAGAAACAAATTACCTCTTTAGGAATGTACTTCTCAATGGTTGCCTTTGTGAATCAGTTCTTCTGGTTAATAAAATATATCCTCATTATAAGCTGTGTTTGCAGAGACACGTTAACTCTTTCAGGTTATCAGGGTAGCAATAAATGATCAGCCAAATTCCAGGCCTGTCTGCTGGTACTTTACCACTGTTTTGTTTTTTTTCTACTTTTTAAAAGTAATGGTAAATACATCTAGTATAAGGTGAATTTTACCAGCTTAACTGTTTTCTGTGTGCACTTCAGTAGTATTACAAACTTTCTTATATTGTGCAGCCATCACTACCATCTGTTCCCAGAACTCTTCATTACTACTGCTTTTTAGTTTCAGTTACTAGGGTTTCAAGCTCTGTTCAGCCCCCATTTAGTTGAAACCTGAATGGTTGTGGTAAGTGTGAAGAGAACCTGCTCCCCGAGCCTCTTAGGTTGGTTTGATGTTAGTCTGAGTCTCTTCTCTGGAAGTTTGGGTGGAGCATCAGATATAGCCAGGTTGGAGCTGGCTGCCACGCCCACTCCTGTGCTCCAGATTTTAGTTAACCGTGAACTTCAGGGGAGAAGTGCATCTTTAGGCATGAGGACCAGTTTAGCCATTCCAGGGCTATTAGGAATTAAGTGCGTATTGTGCTGTTCTTGACACAAATAAAAAAAAGAATCTATTAAGTGGCAATCATGAATCACTTCTGCTCTTGGGTGATATGATGTGATCTAATTACTAGTGTAGGCTTATCAGTGGTCTGTTTTGGTTATGTCAGAGCCTACCTGCTGCCTTGCTCTGGGGTGAGATGGGGTCACAGTGTTACAGTGAACGTAGTTGTCATTATCCCACAGGGTTGGCAAAGCTTCCAAGGTGATTGATGGCGTAGAAGAATTTGACACAATGGGCAGGCAGCCTACCTTCTTATAAGGTTTTTAAATGTAAAGACTCCAGGTTTTTTAAATGCCCCTGGTAAACATGTAAGCATCATTTACTGAACAGGAAAGCCACCCGTGTGCTTTCATGGAGTTTTGTTCCAGGTTTGTGTTTGCTTGAGTTAGCTTCTATTTCCCCAAAATACAAACTTTAAAAATATGAGGATTTAAATATTTGACTTAGCAACAAAATTATATTTTGAAAGTGAATGTTGATCTTTTCTCAGTTTGGAGATCAGTTTGAAATCACTTCTCAGTCCTCCCCAAGATACTGTCGGCAGGTGGTGCGGCTTGATCTCTGCCCCCAATCGTTCTCACAGAGGTTTGCCTTTTTCCCCAGGTGACCTTATATCCAGCTGTGAAAAGTCTGCTGCAGGAGGGCATTTACCTCATCCTGGACCTCTGCATCGAGCCTGACGTCCAGTTCCTGCGGGCCTCGCTGCAGCCGGGAATGAGAGACGTCTTTACGGAGCTCTATAATGACTATCGCAAGTACCACAAGGCCAAACATGAAGGAGAGAAAAGATATACGGCCTGAGGCCATGGGACAGAAGTGCTGCCAGGGACATTGTCCAGAGGCTTTGGCTGCATTGTCTGAAAGAGCTGGAGAATGAAAGACTTAAGATGTTCTAATTCGTAATATTGGTATACATAGAAAATCCTTTGGGTTTTATGTAGTATATTTTGATGTATTTTACATCATGTTTTTCTTACTATTTTTTAATACATAGTTTTATGCAGTAAATATTGCAATAGAATCCTGAAAACTGACCCTGGGATGAGATTAATTCAGTAGAAAAATTGCGGACTCTCAGAACCTTTCCGTGTTTGGTTCTCATCTTGGTTCAGTGGCTTGGTGTTCCCTCATCCACACTAGAAACTGCATAAAAGCTGGCTTTTTACTTTGGGTACATGGGTATATAATTCAGCCCTGTTTAACTATCTTTGCCTTTCAGATTCTTCAAGAAACATGGGAAGTATTCTTGAAATGTCACTTTTTCTGCCTTCCCTCTAAGTATGCTTTCTGAAGAAGTCAGGCAAAGTTAGAGTCTGTGGCCCGAGTTGTGTGCTCTGGGCAGGGATAGTGGGCACCTCAGGCAGGTGGGTGATCTTCAGCACAGGCGCCAGGGTTCCTGCCTGCTCCTCCTGCATTAGCTCTGTGAAGTTCATTTAGGAATTTTTTCCTATTCAGTTTAATAAATAATCCTCATTGTTTTTGCTTATTACGTAAGCAATATATTTTTATTATAGCAACCTCAGAAAAGAAAAATAAAAAGATAATTAAAAAAACTCATTCATAGTCTCAGTTACCCAGATAAGCCTCTGTTGTCACCTTGGAGTATCTAATTTTAGTCCCTTTACTGTGTGTATGTATATAGATGTGCATATCAATATATATAGTATCTAAATTGGATCATAAATGCGTTTTTTAAGAGTTACCTTTTTTCCTGTGTGATATTTAAATAACTTTGGGTCAGTGAAAACATTCAACATATATTTGTTATTAGCTGCATGGTAGTCTGTTGAGTAGATACTGTTGTTTTATTTAATAAGTACCCCATGGTTAGACACAGGTATCTTTACAAATTCCCTTTTATAGATGGTGCTTGCAGCTGAACTAGTTTCAGAAGATGAATTCTCATGAGTTGTATTATTTGTCAGAAAGCCACATCGTTTTTAAAGGATTTATATAAATATTGCCAAATTGCCCCTAGAATATGTACTAATTTATTTTCCTACTAGTGAGTCAACTTTTTTTTTTTTTTTTTTTTGAGACGGAGTCTCGCTCTGTCGCCCAGGCTGGAGTGCAGTGGCCGGATCTCAGCTCACTGCAAGCTCCGCCTCCCGGGTTCACGCCATTCTCCAGCCTCAGCCTCCCGAGTAGCTGGGACTACAGGCGCCCGCCACCTCGCCTGGCTAGTTTTTTTTTGTATTTTTTGGTGGAGACGGGGTTTCACCATATTAGCCCATGTTGGGATGGTCTCGATCTCCTGACCTCGTGATCCGCCCGTCTCGGCCTCCCAAAGTGCTGGGATTACAGGCTTGAGCCACCGCGCCCGGCCGTGAGTCAACTTTAATAGTATTGATTTTTGTTTGTTTCTTTGTGCTTCCTTGATAGGCGAGAGATGTTATTCTGTTTCGAATTTCTTTAATTACTAAGAGATTATACGTTTTTGTATTTGCCATTTTTATTTCTTATGTAAATTATGTTTATATAATTATCTTCTGTAATAGCACATTTCTCAATTGGGATATTTACTGTTTTTCTTACTCACTATCTTTGTGGGATTCATGTTGGAATTCCCTTTTTAATTAGTCCAAAATGCAGACTTTTAAAGTTATTCAAAGGATCATCCTTAAACAAAGACTTTTTTTTTTTTTAACACTACAGTTTCAAGCAGATGTGATTGGAGCAGACAATATAAAATGAATGTCTTTGATACCTAAGAGAAATTGCCCGTGTTTTACACCCTACGTTTGATTTTATTTCCTGTGCTATCTTGTGGGCACTGAGGGACAGTCCTGCCTTACGCACCGTGCAAGTCATCCGTTCCCTTCCTTTTCTCATCTAGACTGTGTGTGCGGACAGGCTTTCGAAGCTCTGGCCACCAGAAGTGGCTTGGGCTGGTCTGGCATCCTTTCACTTAATGCTTTGTGTTGACGGAGTTTTGTTTCTGCAGTAAACTCCCTGCAGGAGCCTGGAAGAGAGTCTGGTGGCGCCATTTCTTGTTCACAGTTGGAGATAGGTGTTGGTGTGAGCGGCAACCTTTCAAGGACACGGGCTGTAAACCAGCGGGAGCTAAAATCATGGTCTTAGGTTTGCCCCTGGTTCAAGTGCCCAGACCCGAAACTCACTGTCTCCGACGCCTTCATGGAGCCCTGGCTAGTTTTTCCTGTGCTGGAAATTCCTCCCCTGCCTTGGGAATGCTGGGGGAGCTGACAAATGTGGAGCAGTTCGTCAGGCGTCCTGGCGGTGGCACTGCAGGGCCTTTAGAAGGGAGTTGGCAGCGGCTGCCAGGCGGTCAGCCTTGAGGGAAGGGGAGGAAGAAGAGAAGGCTGGGTCTCCACCTCCTCCCTGCACAGCTCTGAAGGGCTCTCTGCTGTGTTCCTGTTTCAGGGGAAGCGGTCACAGGTTCCTCACAATCGTTTCTATTTGAACTCCAAATGCTCCTCAGCAAAGAATTTGTTTTAACTCCATTTTGCTGATTCATAGGGTAGAAGAAACATTTTTCTGGCTGGCGAATATGGAGGCTCTGTTGTTCATTTTTATCCTGTTGGAATAGATCTCACAGGCAAAGAGAGTTGGCCCAGCCAACTCTCCACATGGCAGAGTCAGGGACTCAGCTGCCGGGACGGCGAAATGCTGGGCTTCAGAGAGACTGTCCCCACCGGACTTGCTGTGGCTCTAGACCCCTCATCACCTGACAGATGTGTGTGAATCACCTGTCTGTACCAGGCACGGAGACATGGCCCTGGTCCTCAGGGAACTTTCTAGCAGGGTACATTGACAACGAGCCAGGAAACAAATAGGCCACGGGGTGGTCACAGGGTTGGCAGCAAAGCAGACAAGTTCAGCGGCTGGAGAAAGGGGTGATATTTGAACTGACACCTGCCTGGGTGGTGGTGAGAGGCGCCCCTGGTAGGGCCTGGGGTGTGATCCTTAATGCCTGCACGGAATCCACGTGGCACCCTGGTTTTGGCTGAGAGCGGACACCTGAAGGGAGGGGTGGGTGTAAGGGGAGTTGGACAAGAGAAGGCTCAGTGGGGTGACTCTGCCTGGGATGTTGCCTTGGGCGGTCCTGGACAGTAGCACATCGGGGACCCCCAGTGGCACAGACAACACACAGCCCCGTTCTCAACCTTGCCCTTGACTGCTGCTTGTGGACCACAGTGGGTGGGTCTCCTTCACAGCCTGTCTTCTGCAGCTTCCTGGACTCGGCCTCCTACGGCAGCTCTGGAAACTGCCCATTGTTAAGGAGTGATGTGAAGTCTCCAGAAAAAAAGCAAGCAGGGGGTGTGTACTTGAAGGGATTTGGGTATTTTTTTTTTTTTTTTTCTTGGTTTCTCTTTTTCATTTTTCTTTGGAGACAGGATCTCACTCTGTTGCCTAGGCTGGAGTGCAGTGCTGCCGTCCTAGCTCACTGCACCCTCCAACTCCTGGGCTCAAGTGATCCTCTTGCCTCCAGCTTTCCGAGTAGTTGGGACTACAGGTGCACACCACCACAACCAGCTAATTTTTAAGTTTTTAGTAGAGATAGTCTCACTATGCTACCCAGGCTGGTCTGGGACTCCTGGCCTCAAGCAGTCCTCCCTTCCTTGGCCTCCCAAAGTGTTGGGATTACAGGCGTTAGCCCCTGCACCCGGCCCTGGTGTCTCATAACTCATAGAGGTTACTTTGATTTATTGCCAGCATGCCAGGCTATAGCCTGAATTCTTTTGTCTAATAAGCTCACACATTTCTGCTTTATGTCTCATAAAAGCCACTGTAGAGGCAGCAGCGGTGTCATTTTTGATTCCTCATTCCTTTGTGTAACTTCTGAACACTCTTTTTTTTTCATTTTACTTTGTTGTTTACCTTTTCCAGCTCTTCCAGCAGACAAGTTCAGTGGCTGGACGGAGAGGTGATATTCACCCTTTCCCCCTCAGCCTGTATGTCTCTCGTGTGTCTCTAATGGATGTTACTTCTGTTGCCCTGTGCCCTCTTGTCCCCATGTCCTTCCAACACCATTCTGCCATCCCCATTCACTGACTTCTCTGCCCTCCCTCCCTGGTGTGTCTGGGCCACCTCTCCTAATCACTCCTGCTTGCTGGTGACCTCTCTTCTTTCCCAGTCTTCCCTCTTGTTTCCTGCTGTTATTTTTTGTAGCCTCATGTCCACAATGGGGACCCTTCTGAAACATCCTGACCCGCGTTCCCAGGACTGCCACTCCTGCCCATCTGCCGTTGCTGATGTGAGAAATCATACTTGAGCCTCCCCGTTGGACTCTTCCTGGCTTCCCTTGCTCCTTTTTTTGAGAGGCTGAAGTACAGCGGTGCGATCCTAGCTCACTGCAGCCTCCAACTCCTGGGCTGAAGTGCTCCTCCCACGTCAGCCTCCCAAGTAGCTAGGACTACAGGTGCATGCCACCATGCCTGGCTAATGGTTTTTAAGTAGAGATGGGATCTCACTATGTTGCCCAGGCTGGAATTGAACTCCTGGGCTCAGGTGATCCTCTTGCCTCGGCCTCCCAAAGTGCTGAGATTACAGGTGTGAGCCACCATGCCTGACCCAATGAGCCTGTTTGTAATGTCCTTTCTCTGGCCTGCCCTGTTGTCCCTCTACCCAGCTTGGTCCCCATTGCCAGCATGACCACTGTGCCTCACTGGCATCCCTAGGTCTGGCACCTCCTTCCTCGGCTTTGGAGTCCCCTGATTGTTCTGCCCTCCCCTCAACTCTAGAGCCAGCTCTGTTGTGGGAGAAAGGAATGGAGTCATGGGGATTGATTCTTTACAAAATCCTGTTCCCTCTCTCCTGCTGGGTCCACCTGTTGGGAGGAAGATGTCTTTTTGCATCAGAGGAAGAAACATCCAGGAAGCAGCATAGCTTTGGGATGTTAGGAGCTTGTGGAGACTGGATTGTTATAATGGTTTTAATGTGAAGTTCTGGTTGATGGTAGAACGTAAATGTTATGGACGAGGGGAAGGAATTGTGAAATGCTCCATAATGAACACAACTAGTAGTGAGAGTGGCTTTTCATTACAAAGGAGGATTGAGGGGATGTGACTCAGTAGAAATGGCACAGACCAGGCTCAATGGAGGTGAAAGTGTGTTGGGGTCTGGGGCAAGAAACACACTCAGCAAAATGAGGCCATGGGAAATCCCAGCAGTAATGCCTGGCCGGATGCCAAGGTGGTGATAAAGAAGCACCCACAGA
>NW_012106520.1:1084962-1091143 GCF_000951045.1 Mandrillus leucophaeus
TTTTGAGACAGGGTCTTGGTCTGTTGCCCAGGATGGGGTGCACTGGTATGATCTTGGCTCACTGCAGCCTTTGCCTCCCAGGTTAAAGCGATTCTCCCACTTCAGCCTCCTGAGTAGCTGGAACTACAGGTGCGTGTCACCATACTCGGCTAATTTTTATATTTTTTTGTTAGAGACGGGGTTTCACCATGTTGGCCAGGCTGGTCTTGAACTTGTGGCCTCAAGTGATCCACCATCCTTGGACTCCAAAAGTGTTAGGATTACAGGCGTGAGCCACCGCACCCGGTCTTATCATGACTTTTGGAAACTCCATCTAAAATCCCACTCACCTACCTTGACCATCCTGTCCGCTTTTCCCTGCTTCATTACTTTTTCCTCAGTATGTTTTGCTTTCCAATTTACTAGGTGTTTTGCCTATTCATGTTATCTGGTGTCCTTTTTCCTAGTAGAAGTTAAACTCCACGTATGCAGGGAGCCTGTTTGTGCTACTCACAGCTATGAGTATGGACTGGGAATGGGCACCTGACACATAGTAGGTGCTCAATTAATACCTGTTGGATGAAGAATGCCCTGGGAATACTGGACTTCCAGCAGAGTAGAGCAATTTGAAAACTGCGCTCCGCCCACTTGCTTCCATAAATGTCAATGAATGCATCTTTGTAGAATAAATGTTGGAAAAACAAGTGACTGTGTGAATTAAATTTTCCATGCACTGTGTGCGTCTGCATGGCCTGACTGTATGGAGGCTGCAGTTTACCACAGCAAAGTGTTGCTGATGCTCCCTATTACAATGTGTCGTCGTTTCACTAAACACCCACAGCTTACGTTTTCAGAAGATCTGGAAATGTGACATTAGCTTCCTGATTGTGTCAATTTCCAGATGCATTCATCCCTAATCCAGCAAATGTCAGGAGGGCTGCTTTATGACCCAGGGCTGAGGTTTTCATCACCTGTTTGCCAGGTGCCTAGTTCTGATCGTCATTGGGATTGGAGATACAGGCAGAAGACAGCTCTGCCAGATTCGACTTTCTGATGAGGCTCCTGTGACAGGTACTGCTGCTGGCACTGGCTTGTGGTGCTGGAAATGCAGGGTCTGGTGGCTCCCTTTGTAATGGGAAGTTTCAGAGGAGCTGGGCTGGTGAAAAGCAGCTGTTCATCCACAGCACGTCTGCGTGGAGCAAGGGCACTGGGGAGACTTAAATGTCCACTTTCTTGTGGGATTCTCTGGTTGGCATTTGGACGCCAGTTTTGATTGACAGGTTGTCAAAATGATAGCATGAATGTCCAAGGCTGGTGCCTTACGTGTGCATGCAGCAGTTGCTAATGGTTTCCTCCAGCTTCTTGAACGCATATTCATCACAGATGGGGCATCAGTCTGGGGGATTCTTCTTCCCTCCTTAGAAGACAATGGGGAGAAATGCCAAGATTCCTTTCAAGGTCTCCAAAAAGGCAAACGTTTCTGTCTTTGGAATACTCACTTTGGAATGCTTTATGGAAAACTGTCCAAATCCCAGGTGGTATTTTCTTTTGCTGTGTGGTGGGAGCAGGTGCAGTGATTCAGATGGCTGCATGCATTGGACAGACACCTGCAGCAGGGCAGGCAGAGCTGTGAGCTGGGGAAGTAAATAGCTGTTCTTGCCTGTGGGCTTCTGGAGTTCGCAAGGTTTTGTAATTAACCTTTTGTTTATCTTTTGGAGCAATTTTGTTGCTTCTTGCTAAGATGCAAAGGACTTTTTGTGAAAAGACTGTGTAAGCAGAGGTTAGGAGATGGCTGATTAAAACCCAGAGAGTGGTGGGGGCGAAATGCCCTCTCTCATCTCAGAATCCATTTTAAATCTTCATCTAGTTCTTCAGTAATCTGATGGCTGGCTCACTCTGGCCAGGCTTGGGCTTCTGGCGAGTGTTTGAAGGCTGCTGTCTGCTGTGTTGAGCTCCCTTCTCCATGCTTCATTCTTGAGCACTCTCAGAATCAGAGACCTGGGGTGCGTCCAGGAATAAAAAAAATCTACCATGCTTCTACTGAGGAACTGTAACTTCTACCTTTCTCCTCAAGGCTGAGGTTTTAAAACTGGCCTTCAGGGGAGCCACAAACCCACTGAGACCCCATGTCAGTTTCTGCTTGTATGGGCACTTTTCTGGGTGGGCCCCTGGCTTCCATTGATTCTACCTTAGTGCAGGCTTCCAGAAAACAAAGTGAGATACGGAGGACATAGGTGCTATTACTTTATTATGGAGTTCAATCTCAGAGAGCAGGAGCGAGGGGCGTGGGGCACCAAGCGTAGAAAGAGCTAATAGGAGGGCATGTTCTACCCCTGCCCTGTGGGCTGCACCTGCATTGTCTGGGCGCCTGGTAGGGGAGTGGGGAGGAGGCCTCCGTCAATAGAAGAACGGGGTAAGAGGTTTGGTGCAGTCAGGTTGTGTCTGTAGGAGGTCACAATCCACACAGCTGGAACGAGAGACAGGTGAGGTCCAGAGGCTCTGCAGTGGGACAAAGAGGTATCTGATGCAAATTCTCCAACTGCCTGCTTAACTTCAAGTCTGCTTCATACAGTTGTATGGTTTGTGCACTGCCCAAAGGTTCCTGGCTGAGGGAACAAGTTGGGACCAGAATCTGACCTGAGCTCTCTTTACAGAGGCTTGTACCTTTGTCCACCCAGAGCAGGTGCCTTTTCCAAATTAGCTCAGGGGGAGCTCTCTTCAGCTAGTTTTCCAAAGTGACTGGTCAGGGGTAGATTGCCCCCTGTATTAGTCCATTTTCATGCTGCTGATAAAGACATACCCAAGACTGGCCAATTTATAAAGAAAGAGGTTTAATGGACTCACAGTTCCATGTGGCTGGGGAGGCCTCACAATCATGGCAAAAGGCAAAAGGCACATCTTACATGGTGGCAGACAAGAGAGAAAATGAATACCAAGCAAAAGCACGTTCCCTTTATAAACCATCAGATCTCGTGAGACTTATTCACTGCCACAAGCACGGTATGGGGAAAACTGCCTCCATGATTCAATTATCTCTCACTGGCTCCATCCCACAACATGTGGAAATTATGGGAGCTACAATTCAAGATGAGATTTGGGTGGGGACACAGTCAAATCATATCACCCCCTCCAGCCTCTTTTTTCCTTAGCTCCCTTCACATTCTAGTTTCTACCCGTGCCATCAGGCCCTGTGGCCCAGACCAGGCGTCTTGGTCAATACCCCAGACCCTCCTCACGAGCAGAATCATTGTTCATAGGTGCTCCTTTTTCCACCTGCCCTGCGCTTTCGTCTGAATTCCGATTTCTTGCGGTGAGTTGGTGTTGCCTTGGATTTCTTGTGCCTGCTCAGATCTGTGGATTCAGCCCTAGGTCCTTTTTCTTCCTTCCTGTTGGCCTCAGCTCCCTCCCTCCTTTCTGCCAGGTGCTCCCTGCAGTCCTCAGCATCAGGGCTACCTCTATTGACAGGGGATCCTTGGGCATTGAGGCCGTAGGTTTTCTTTGGTGAATAAATATGTATGGCTTATAAAACATACGTGTTTCTAAATTTATGAAATTATATGTATGTGTATACATTCATTCATGCTTTCATTTAACCAACATTTATTTTTTTACATAGCAGAAACCACTTCGTAACTGTGAGACTCTGGATAAATCATATAGTTTCCTGAGTGTCATTTTCTTCTCTGTGAAATGGAGGTAATAACGATTGGCTCCAGTGTGGTCCTGCACCTTGAACAAGATAGTGGATTTTAAAGGGCTTCATCAGATGCCAGCCCAGAAGGTGTCCAGTGGGTACGAATGTCCCCCCTGACGCCATCCCCACTCGTGGTTCCTAGTGGGGAATATGATGAAGCGGCTGCTACCCAGGAGCTCATGGCTTTTCTGCCCAGTTCCAGTGCACACGAGCTCCCTGGGGACGGCACCTCTCACTCTGCCATGGAGTGGTGAGAAGTAAGTATTCTGGAATTGTTTTATCTCAGCACTACATACTATCTTCAGCATCTGTGTTTCTTCTGGAACATGCCTCCCAGAGTTGTTGAAAGAATTAAGCTAGGTGCTGTATGAAGAGAACTTAGAACAGTGTGTGGCACATAAACAATAAGGGTTCAGTAAATAGTGGCTGTCGTCATCCTTGTCATCCTATAGCCAATGAGAGAAGTGAGTTGAAATAAAACCTGGCTTAAGAGCCAGTCGTATTTGAAATTATTTGTGTTGGCCTGTTGCCTGTGGGTGGCTGGAGAAAACCATCGGTTCCAGTTCCTGGAAACAGACCAAGCCAGTGCAAAGGTTTCTTGATGTAAGAACACAGTGAATCTGGTCCTGCAAGTAGGCAGCTGCCTTGGACTACCGTCATGGTATGTGGCCTTGTCATCTGGGGTCTTGAATTAGGGTTTTCTTCTCTCTGGGTTCACCTCGCACTGCTGCTTGGTCTTTAGAATAAAGATTGAGGTTATCAAGACCTAGAAAAATGACTTTTCTGAACTTGAAATATTTCTTTTGAATGCTCAGGAGGCAATATACTTTTGTTATTCAGAACACGAATTCCAAGTTAGATATACTCAATTTGAATCTCACCTGTCATTGATAAAATTATCTGTGTAACTTTGTGAAAACCACCGAACTTCTCTGTACCTTAGTTTCATTGTCAGGAAAAACTGGGGTAATAATTATAACTACCTTGTATTGTTGTTTCAAGGATTAAATATGAAATGCACAAAAATCCTTTAGTACAGTCCTAGGTAGAGAATAAGCCCTATTATTACTTAAAAAATTTTGTCCCCAACTTTTTATTGTGAAAATTTCAAAATTATAGAGGTTGAAAAAATAGTGTAATAAACATCTATACACTCTATCTATGTTAAAAACTTGTTACTATTTGACATATTTGCTTTATTTCTTTCTCTCTCTCCACACACACACACACACACACACACACACACACACACACAGACACACACACAATATGTTTTGCTAATGCAGTGTGAAAAGAAGTTGCCAACATATTTCACTCCTAAAAACTTCATCCTGCTCCTAGTAAAAAGGACATTCTCCTACATCCCATAATGCCCATGTCTTACCTAAGAAAAATCAAATTCCATAAAACCCTCTATTGTCCAGTCTATAGTCAATTTTTTTCACTTGTTCCAAAAATATTTCCATGGTACTAAAGAATTACCCCGAGGATTACTTGCTGAGTATGATTAGGGAAGAAAGTCTCTTTATTATAGAAATATCGGTCCATGTTAACAATAAACACTACCGTTAAATAGTGGTCTGTGGCAGTATAACATGAAATGCATACCACCATCTAAGATGTATCACAGCCAAAAATTTTACCTGTCATCTAATCAAGCCTGTAGACCCGCACTGTTCAATATGGTAGTCACTAGCCATGTGTGGCCATTCAGTGTTGAAATGTAACTAGTCCAAATTGAGATGTGCTGTAGGCATGTAATATCTAAGTTTTAAAGACTCAGGATGAAGAAATAATGTAAAATCTCTCAGTGATTATTTATTTTGAGATGGACTTTCACTGTTTTGCCCAGGCTGGAATGAAGTGGCACCATCTCGGCTCACTGCAACCTCCACCCTCCTGGATTCAAGTGATTCTCCTGCCTCAGCCTCCCAAGTAGCTGGGATTACAGGAGCACACCATCATGCCCAGCTAATTTTTGTATTTTTAGTAGAGACGAAGTTTCATCATGTTGACCAGGCTGGTTTCGAACTCCTAACCTCAGGTGATCCACCTGCCTCAGCTTCCCAAAATGCTAGGATTACAGGTGTGAGCTACTGCACCCAGCCTCTCACTGATAATTTGAAAATGTTGTGTTGAAATCAGCATTTTGTGAGTTAATGTTAATAATTATTAAAATTAGCTTTACCTATTTTACATTTTTTAAAACATGGCTACTGGATAATTTAAAATGTATGTGGTTCACAGATATTTTCTGGTTTTTTTTGACACAAGGTCTTGCTCTGTCACCTGGGCTGGAATGCATTGATGTGATCATGGATCAAAGGATCCTCCCATCTCAGCCTCCCGAGTATCTGGGACTACAGGTGCATGCCACCACACCTGCCTATTTTTTTTTTTTTTTTTTTTTTTAGTAGAGATGGTGTTTCTCCATGTTAGTCAGGCTGGTCTTGAACTCCTCACCTCAGGTTATCCACCCACCTCAGCCTCCCAAAGTGCTGGGATTGC
>NW_012106520.1:1091193-1114595 GCF_000951045.1 Mandrillus leucophaeus
TTACTTTGTACAGATGCAGTTATGCCATATTGCTTAGGCTGGTCTCGAACTCCTGGGCTTAAGCAATCCACCCACCTCAGCCTCCCAAAGTGCTGGGATTGCAAGTGTGAGCCACTGCACCGGGCAGGTTTACAGATTTCTATTGCACAGCACTGCTGTAGACCTAACTTTGAGAAAGTCAGGGGGTGGAGGAACAAGGCAAATGATATCACAAGGAATCAATCAGATAAAACCAGAATGTGGCGCATTTTGAAACTCTTCAAAACGTCAATGTCATGAAAGAAAGGAAAGAGTGAAAGGGTTATTTTAGATTAAGAGATTATGAGATAAAACCAACAATATTTAAACCTTAATGGGAACCTTCCCCTCTCCACCATCACTAAATCAAAAGCCATAGGAAATGTTCTTAGAAGCTGTTATTATTAAAGATAAGCAAGAACTAGATGGTGAAGGTTAGGTTGTGCACTTCAATGAGGACATTCCAGGCAGCTTAAGAGAGGGTTGTTAGTAGGTACGGTTCTTCCGGAGGTTTTGATTGGAAAGTGCGTTGTTGATGTCTTAAAATGTCAAGGTTGGAGTGATTCTAGGTAGTCAGACAAGCTCTATTCCGCCCACTTGGGACAGAGTGGCGCAGGAGAAGGACATTTGTGTTGAGACATCACAGAGCTTGAAGACAGGGTTTGGTGGGTTGTCTCTCTGGACACCGAAGTTGGTCTCAAAGGTCAGAAGTTGGGGTTTATAACAGAATCAGTGATGATAAAATACATAATGGAATTTAAGAAAAACCCCGACCTTAGCTACTATCCTTTTTGTGGTCTTTGCCATTGGTTCATTAAGCTTTAGTTGCTCTCCGTAGCTGTAGGCAATAAAGAATGTTTTGGCACAGGAAAAGAAAAGAAAAGAAGGGAAAAGAAAATAGAAAAGAAAAGAAAAAAGAAAAGGCTGCCTTTTGGAGTTTCTAATGTGGACACAATTCTACTGGAATCAAAATCTCCACCACCGAGCCTGGAAGCCCAAGGCTGATGATGCCGTACATGTCTCTGCAGGATTTGCAGGTGTTTCATTTTTATTTGCTACCTCTTTGAAACAGCTCACTTTCTCAGAGCTTTGAAATTGTTTCTGCTCTATTTCATTTTAGAAACATCTGAAAACCTACCGACAGAGATGAGTTTTATGCCAGCTCTGGGCTTTTCTCCACCCAGATTACACATTTATTGAGAATAGCTATGTTTATAATTTCCATAGAACATGAAAAGATCATTTAAGAAAATTGATAGGCAGGGTGCTGTACACCTTTTATTATATTTGCAATGTATTTCTGACTTGGGTTTTTGGTAAAGTTTCATTATTTTATTTTCAAGGTATCATGCTGGCATGAGATCTGTTTCTTTTTTCTCCCCTGGTCAATGAATTTCAAATCAGATGTTAAATCAGAACTACTGGAATGGTCCTATTTTTCAGTGCTGGGGAAAAGGCATTTGGGAATTCCTGTGTATTTGCCGTAAGAGTTTCTGTGATTCTTGGTGATGTCAGTAGTGCTTCCTATCCCAAAGGGATGCTGCTGTATGAACATGCTCTGCCTCTACAGTGCAGCTTCTGGTTGGAAATCATGCTGGTGTAAACATGTGTTTTCAGGCTATAAGGTTGCACAGTATGAGAACAACCTGTTTCTCTGAGACATGCCTGCAATAGAAACCACTTAGAGGGAAGTTAGCTGGCTGCATGCACAGGCAGGGCTCACAGTGTGGCAGGCCCCTGATTCAGAGTCCCTATGTCCTGGGGACTCGATTAAGCTTATTAGCAGCTTTAGAAACTTCACTATATCAGTAAATCAGCATCAACTAGATACTTAGAGCTAACTTACAATCTCATGATAACCAAATAAAAAGAGTTTTCACCATGGACAAGACTCATCAACAGTGACCGTGCTATTTAAGCTCTTAACTAAGGCACGAGCTCTACCTGGTTTCATAATCTTCGGGAAGCTGGACTCATCATCTGGGGGGTTGCTTGCAGAGGATGACGTTATGTGAAAGGAGCTGCATTGTTCTAAAGGGTATTTCATGTAGGCCTTTCCACCAAGATTAGGTTCATTTTCTCAAATGTGCTACCTGCAGCTCTCCTCTTCCTTCAAAACCATGTCAAAATGAAACACGATGAAAGATACATAAATCGCAAATTGCAAAGAACCATTCACAAGCTTCAATGTTTTAACTTTTACTGGTGCCACATTACCTGGAAAACACCTTACAAATGATCCCAACATACCTGTGACCAATGCTACACACTGTCCCTGGATCTGTCCCCCTCTTCTTCCAGTATAATGAAGTTTAAGCCAGGCACATGGCTACCAAACATAAAGACTAGATTTCCTAGTCTACCTTGCAGCAAGTGATCATGTGGCCAGTGGGATGTGAGGTGAAGTAATGCACACACCTTCGGGGTCATTCCTTCAAAATGAAGGGAAATATATTGTCCTTCCTGCTTTCTGGAGTGCAGCCACCTTGGATCATACAGATGAGGCAAATGCTTGGGGGATGGTCGATGACCAGGGAGAAGGAGCCTGGGTCCCATGCCTTGAATGCCATACCTGCTGAGGCAGTGACATTGATGACAGTTTGCTAAACACCCTCGAGCTCCCCGACTCCCCTCCAGCAGTCAGGCAGAGCTATGTTCAGTTGTGACATATGATTGCTTCTGGGCTGCAGCACACACAACTCTCCAGCCTGATCCTCTCCTCTGAGACAGGTGGGGATGATGGAGATGCAGATGTAGGTAACAGCTCCACATGACACCCCGGTGAACTTGCACTATCTACAATGACCACCTAGGCACCAGCTTGCCCTGCAGTGAATCTGAGTCTTGCCGGAATGCCTCATGGCCCTTTCAGAACACAAGAAGTTGACAGGCTTGTGTGAGCTGCTCTGAGCCCCCCACCCACAGCCTCCCTCTGCCCCTGCTCAGCTGTTATACCCTTTCCCATTGCCTCCTGGGTTCTGAGGAGGTGTGGGGCTTGGTGCACCATCTCTCTCAGAATAAAGCTGCAGACTATAAAACCACATGGTTAGAGGTGGGAATTAGCTCCTCTGCAACGGGGTGTCCTACAACTCATGTTGTATTCACTGGGCCTCTTGTTTCAGAGTCATCCTTTTGGTGTGTGGGACAAGGACTTCTGGAGTGGGCACCTTTGGCTGTGTTTCGTTTCACGGCCTATGTATGTAGTAAACTGTCAAAATCAAAAAGGGGCTTCTTGTTGCTTTCCTGGCTGAATTTGCTAGGGGTTTGGCCGTGTCTCTAAGCCTGGTGCTTGATAAAAAGGCAGCATCAATGTGAATCCTTGCACCACCATTGAATGAGCTTCCCAGAGGAGCAGTCAGATCCACAGCAGCCACTGGCATGAGCAGGGGAAGAACCAAAGAGTGTTTCATTGTTAAGACAGTGAGATTTCAGGGTTGTTTTTCCGGCAACATAGCTTAACTTAACCTGAAGAGCACATTGACTCTTTGTGGAGTAACTTCATGGAGCAGAGCCACCATATTATTCTAGACATGCACACAGGAGAGAAATACAGTTCTACCCTCTTTAGACCACTCTTAGTATTGTTTTAATCACAGCCAATTGGTTCTGTATCCTAATGACCTCCCATGAGTCTTGATATCTCATTTGAGAACTATTCAATAGCAAGTGCTCAATAACTGTTTGTTAATAGAACCAAGGCACGGTAAAGTCCAATGACTTATCTCTCTTTTAAAATAGAGTATATCATTCTGGTGACCAGAGTCCTCTGCCAGATTTCATAATTTTCTCCTGAATCGTGCTGGATTAGCATGGGCAAGTTCTTTGATACATGAATAAATGATCAAATAAATCTCTGTTCATCCACTCATCCCTCCATCCCTCTTTCCCTTCACACTTCTCTCCATCCACCCACCCAACCATCCATCCATCCATCCACCCACCCATCCACCTACCCACCCATCCACCCATCCATCCGTGCATCCATCCATCCATCCAAACAGGAAAAAAAGTATATCTGCCTTCATGGAGCTTATCTGTTTACTAGTAAAGGAGCCAGGGAAATAAAAAAATTTCATTTCTTATTCCCTATTCCCCAGGACTCTTCCATTAGATATAGTCTTCTAACAACATGTAAAAAATTAGGCTTTTATTTTCTTGGTTGCAATCATGTTTATATCATGACTCACTGATACAATATCCCATATCTGATTATACTCAGGAGCCCTAAGTTTCCTTATTTTCATATATATAGATAATCTTTTAAATTATTTAATTATATATATAGATAATCTTTTAAATTATTCTTTTAAAGACAGATAGCTATCGTCTTTTCATATGTCCTACTTGCTATGAGTTTTATTCTCAGGGGTTAACCTTATTTCCCAGTTTTGGGGACATTTAACTTCTGTGTCTAAATGACATATCTTACAGAAAATTCACTCATTTATTTAACAAATGCTTCTAGAGCAGCAATTACGCACCATACTGTTATAGGTGCAAGGGGTATAGTAGTGAAGCAAACAGACAAATCTGCCTTCATGGAGCTTACATTCTAGTGATGCCATGAAGATTAATGTGCCATCCAGCTATGTAATTACAAAGGTATTATGTGAATGAGGCTATAAGGAAAGTATTTTGACCAAATTATTTTAATGCTAGTAAAACTGAATTTAAGGAATTCGTCTAAAATCAACATCATAATTTTTTATTTTATTTTAATTTTTTGTGGAGTCTCACTCTGTTGCCCAGGCTGGAGCGCAGTGGTGCGATCTCGGTTCACTGCAACCTCCACCTTCCAGGTTCAAGCGATACTCCTGCCTCAGCCTCCCAAGTAGCTGGGATTACAGGCACCTGCCACCGCGCCTGGCTAATTTTTATATTTTTAGTAAAGATGAGGTTTCACCATCTTGGCCCGGCTGGTCTTGAACTCCTGACCTCGTGATCCACCTGCCTCGGCCTGCCAAAGTGCTGGGATTACAGGTGTGAGCCACTATGCCTGGCCAAATCAGCATCATAATTTAAACATAAATTTATAATTTCTTTACCATACGCAACCGCAGTAAAAATGTTGCTTAAAAAGTTGATACAGGTTCACATTTTTCTTCAATGAACTTTCTCTGGTTTCTGTAATTAGTCCTATCAAGACGTCAGCCCATTCTCCCTAATTATCATTTCATTTTCTTTCTCATTAAGATTTGCACTCAATATATTTCACTTTTGTGGAGCCCTTGGATCTTAGCTACCATTAATTTCAATCTATATTATGCAAACCATTTCACGAACAAAAATGATCATAGATGATTCTCAAATGAATTTAATAGTTTTGCTTTTGTGTTGAAACCCAAGGATATCTTTTGATGAGCCAAATTGTGACTTTTTAACTTTATGGTGGTAGGCTTATTAGTTATTTCTGACTTAAATAGAAACATCTGAATATTTTGTTCTATCTTTCAAGCTGCATGATGAATATTACCTGGCTGACATTTCAAGTAATATTTTATTTGACAACTTCATATATTTTGATGTATGTATTACTAATACTTCTTTCTCACCAATCCCACTTTATTCCAAATTCTTTTTATTCTTACTGCTTTCTTTCAATACCTAATAAAAATCTTCATTTATAAGGCACTTTATTTCCATTATAAAAAAAGAGAAGAACATCTTTCAAACCACAATGCTGTATTGTGTAATCAAAGCTATAGTTTAAAGGGAGCCGTCTCATGTGCTTTTACCTATAATATGATTGCAAGTCCTGCTCATTATTCACGAGATTAAAATTCCCATTTACAATTAAACAGTAAGAGTCACTCCTCTTTATATTTTGAAAACAACAGAAGGAACACAAAATAGCACTGGCATATGGGTTCACATTTTACATATTTCTCTTAAAATTGGTTAGAATAGGTTAGAATTTTGCTTATTGACATTTAAAAATAATATTTATGAGATAATGTTGATTCATGTTGATCAAAAGCAAATTATAACATTTAGGTAGGATGACCCCATCCAAGTAAATTTTTTTTTTTGGGCAATTTCTCAACATGTTAAATTCTTTAAAAAAATTTTTTTTATGATACTTTAAGTTCTAGGGTACATGTGCACAATGTGCAGGTTTGTTACATGTGCCATGTTGGTGTGCTGCACCCATTAACTCGTCATTTACATTAGGTATATCTCCTAATGCTATCCCTCAACAGGCCCTGGTGTGTGATGTTCCCCTTCCTGTGTCCAAGTGTTCTCATTGTTCAGTTCCCACCTATGAGTGAGAACATGCCGTGTTTGGTTTTCTGTTCTTGTGTTAGTTTGCTGATAATGATGGTTTCCAGCTGCATCCATGTCCCTACAAAGGACATGAACTCATCCTTTTTTATGGCTGCATAGTATTCCATGGTGTATATGTGCCACATTTTCTTAATCCAGTCTGTCATTGATGGACATGGGTTGGTTCCAAGTCTTTGATATTGTGAATAGTGCCGCAATAAACATATGTGTTCATGTGTCTTTATAGCAGCATGATTTATAATCCTTTGGGTATATACCCAGTAATGGGATGGCTGGGTCAAATGGTATTTCTAGTTCTAGATCCTTGAGGAATCGCCACACTGTCTTCCACAATGGTTGAACTAGTTTACAGTCCCACCAACAGTGTAAAAGTGTTCCTGTTTCTCCACATCCTTTCTAGCACCTGTTGTTTCCTGACTTTTTAATGATCACCATTCTAACTGGTGTGAGATGGTATCTCATTGTGGTTTTGATTTGCATTTCTCTGATGGCCAGTGATGATGAGCATTTTTTCATGTGTCTGTTGGCTGCATAAATGTCTTCTTTTGAGAAGTGTCTGTTCATATCTTTTGGCCACTTTTTGATGGGGTTGTTTGTTTTTTTCTTGTACATTTGTTTGAGTTCTTTGTAGGTTCTAGATATTAGCCCTTTGTCAGATGAGTAGATTGCAAAGATTCTCTCCCATTCTGTAGGTTGCCTGTTCACTGTGATGGTAGTTTCTTTTGCTGTGCAGAAGCTCTTTAGTTTAATTAGATCCCATTTGTCAATTTTGGCTTTTGTTGCCATTGCTTTTGGTGTTTTAGACATGAAGTCCTAGACCATGCCTATGTCCTGAATGGTATTGCCTAGGTTTTCTTCTAGGGTTTTTATGGTTTTAGGTCTAACATTTAAGTCTCTAATCCACTTTGAATTAATTTTTGTGTACGGTGTAAGGAAGGGATCCAGTTTCAGCTTTCTACTTATGGCTAGCCAGTTTTCCCAGCACCATTTATTAAATAGGGAAACCTTTCCCCATTTCTTATTTTTGTCAGGTTTGTCAAAGACCAGATGGTTGTAGATGTGTGGCATTATTTCTGAGGGCTCTGTTCTGTTCCATTGGTCTATATCTCTGTTTTGGTACCAGTACCATGCTGTTTTGGTGTAAATCTTTATTAGTTGCTTACGTTTAACTTCTCTCTCTCTCTGGGGCTTTGTTTTTGTTTGTGTTTTGAGACAGGGTCTGGCTCTGTCATCCAGGCTGGAGTACAGTGTAACCTTTGCACTCCCAGGCTCAATCCGTCCTCCTATCTCAGTCTCCCAAATAGCTGGGACTACAGGTGGACACCACCATGCCCAGCTCATTTTCATAGAGACGAGGTTTCACCATGTTGCCCAGCTGGTCTCGAACTCCTGAGCTCAAGCAATCCACCTGCCCCAGCCTCTTAAAATGCTGGGATTACATGGCACTGCACCCAGCCTGAGGCTCTGTTTTAAACCAGCAACGTAGACTACCTGTACTCCAGGTTTTACCTCAGAAATCACAACCATGGCCCTCTCTATAATTCTTATTAAAATATGTATGGTAAGTTCTCTGAAGAAAATACAATCCATTTTTTTCTTACACAGACACACACACCACAGAAACACATGCACACACATACATACAACCTTGGTTCAAACCAGTTCTCCAGAGAACTGTGAATGAGACAACGTTTGTTTGGCCTCATACAGAACTTCCTCAGCTCACATTATTTGACTTTATATCGACTGCGATTAAGTGAGTGAATTGCAAATGCATGAGTATAAAACGGGTCATGGTATTTTTTTGTAAAGATGTTGTCAAAGACATTATCTATGACATCACATACTATTCTCTTTATAAAGACTCATGGGGTACTGAGAGGTATCAAAAAAATCGGGGCCATCCTAAACTTTTATTAATCTTAACGATATCACAATTTTATAATTCATTTTCTTCCTTTTTTGGCATTGGCCACTAGGAATCTTTAATTTTTTGGTATATTCTTGGCTTCCAATCAAGACAAAATGAGATATAATTCTAGAGGATAATCTGACTGTAATTTCTTTTTTTGGGTGGGGGGTGGGGGGATGGAGTCTTGCTCTGTTGCCCAGGCTGGAGTGCAGTGGCGTGATCTCAGCTCACCGCAACCTCTGCCTCCTGGGTTCAAGCAATTCACCTGTCTCAGCCTCCCAAGTAGCTGGGATTATAGGCGCACACCACCATGCCTGGCTAATGTTTGTATTTTTAGTAGAGATGGGGTTTCTCCATGTTGACCAGGCTGGTCTCGAACTCCTGACTTCAGGTGATCCACCTGCCTCGCCTTCCAAAGTGCTGGGATTATAGGTGTGAGCCACCATGCCTGGCCCAGACTGTAATTTCTTAACCATATTTTTTCTTCATCTTGACTTCTCAACTATTTAGCCTAACACTTAAGAGCTTAAGGCTGTGGGCTCAGACGTAACTACTCTAGCTTTGTCATTTACTAGATATATCACTTTGTGAAATTATTAAAAGCTTTCCTTCCTTCCTTCCTTCCTTCCTTCCTTCCTTCCTTCCTTCCTCCTTCCCTTCCTCCCTCCCTTCCTTCCTTTTTTCCTCCCTCCCTCCTTTCTTTCTTTCTTTTCTCTCTCTCTTTCTCTCTTTCTTTCTTTGACAAAGTCTCGCTTTATTGCCCACACTGGAGTACAGTGGCGTGATCTTGGCTCACTGCAACCTCCGCCTCCTGGGTTCAAATGATTCTCCTGCCTCAGCCTCTAGAGTAACTGGGATTACAGGTGTGTGCCCCACATGAAGAACTGGCTGCAGGACAGTGATCCATTAGGTCTACCAAAAAGCAGGGGGACTCAAGGTTCAGCCTAGAAAGAGGGGTCCCTGCCAAGTCTGGCTTTTACCTGTACCCAGGTCCCAAACAGATCTTGGGTTCCCTAAGTGACAAGGCTGGAGCCCAGTAGCAGCCATCAAGAGGGCCAGAGTCATCTCAGCGAGTCAGTGAGCACCTCTTAAAGTTCTTATCTAGGGTAAATGATGAAAAACTAGGTAATGAGGTCCCCCATACATCCCTGTCGAGATGATTTAGTCTAGCTTTAAAGCAGTACAAAAGGGCTTCTTCCACACATCAGCAAGCTTTGTACTAATGTTTCTCAAAAACCAATAATGTCTCCAGCTCTAGCCTCTAATTAACAGGTTTTTAAAAATATACCTTTCCGGCCAGGCATGGTGGCTCATGCCTATAATCTCAGCACTTTGAGAGGCCAAGGGGGGCGGATCACCTGAGGTCAGGAGTTCAAGACCAGCCTGGTCAACATGGTGAAACCCTGTCTCTACTAAAAATACAACATTTGGCCAGGTGTGGTAGTAAGCACCTGTAATCCCAGCTACTCAGGAGGCTGAGGCAGGAGAATCTTTTGAATCTGGGAGGCAAAGGTTGCAGCGAGCCAAGATTGCACCACTGCACTCCAGCCTGGGTGACAGCGCGAGACTCCATCTCAAAACAAAACAAATATATATATATGAAAGATATACATATATCTTTCCTATGTCAGAGCCAAGTTAAAAGGGGAATGGGGCAAGAAACCCTCTTTACCAGAGGACTGGAAGAGAAAGCACTCCAGAAGCCAGTAGGTGTGAGCACATTCAAGTCACTGGGTTTGAGGTGATGGGTCTGTGTCAGCTGTGTCCATCTAGTCATGTGGTTGGTCTGGGCACGGATCAGTTCCATTGGAGAGGGCTTATGGGCTCCTTGGTAGGCCTGGGTGGCAAAACTTGCAGAATCATCCTTCTGAAGGGATCTTGGTCCAAAGAGGCTCCACTTATCTGACAAATTTCTGTCCTTATCTCCACTTCCAGAATCCATGGTGCTGGGATCTGGGCCAGGTAAAGCTGTGGAAGAACCAGAAGTGAACCAGCCTTTGGGCCTCTGCTCAGGGGAACAGTGAGGAGTGCAGCTTGGGGCAGACTGGGCCGATGCAGGCTGCCTCTCTTGTCTTGTTCTCTCTCCACTCTGTAGCTTTAGTTGGTGGAGTACTTCTGCCACTCAAAGGTACTTGGTTTCCTCCGTGGTGAGGCCCTTGTAGGGTGTGTAACCAGCACCTCTCAGCCCTGCTTGTCGCCCAAAATGCTGAGTACTTTCCTGGGTCTGTTTTGTGAGCAGAGAATTCGTGATGATATGGGTAGCTTTAGACTTCACCACTGGGACCGTGCCACACTGTCATGGCAGGGGCGGGTAGGCTGGCTTCTCCTTCCTTCTCCTCGGTGAGGGACTGATACTTGCACTCTGGAATCACTGCCTTCCAGTGGATGCTGCCCGTGTCCGATGGAGGAGGAGTCACGGACACAGGGTCCTTGAGGGCATTATCATAGCTGGATGCCCAGCAGTTTATCCTGATGGGCAGGGACATCTTGCCTAGAGGCCCACCAGCCTCAAGAGCAGGCACTTCTGGTTGTGTTGAAGCCAATAAAAGACTGGAACCCAGGTGCTTTTTCCATATAAAATTCCGAGCTGAGTCCGTGCCACCACAGTGAAATGATGTAACGACTATGCTAACAGACGTTAATGAGGAACACGGTGCAGCGGCTGCAAATTAGCAAAGCTTCCCAGGAGAGTGCATCCAGAGGTTCTGTTATCCTGCTGCTGCTGCCGCTGGGCTGCCTGTGGCCTGGAGTCCATCGCTAAAGAGGTTCTGAGGGCCCACGTCTCCGGAGAGGCTGTGACGCAGTCTGGACCCAAGGTATGGTGAGAGCAGCGTGGACACCAAAGGTCTCCAGGACCCAGCAGACAACACTGCCCTCCTGCTACGGTTTTAAAGGGTGTTCTTCTGGACTCAGCCTTTACATGGTTGCTATAAACATTAGATTATTTTTTAAAGCAGTTACAGATGCCTTTTTTTAAATTTTGAAAGTTTCTGCTTTTTTTTTTTTTTTTTTTTGAGACGGAGTCTCGCTCTGTTGCCCAGGCTGGAGTGCAGTGGTGCGATCTCAGCTCACTGTAACCTCTGCCTCCTGGTTCAAGTGATTTTCCTGCCTCAGCCTCCCGAGTAACTGGGATTACAAGCGCCCCCCTCCCCACCACACCCAGCTAGTTTTTGTATTTTTAGTCAAGACAGGGTTTCATCACATTGGCCAGACTGGTCTCAAACTCCTGGTCTCAAGTGATCCACCCACCTCGGCCTCCCAAAGTGTTGGGATTACAGGCATGAGCCACTGCAACCTCCACCTCCTGGACTCAATAAAAACTTTTTTTTTTTTAATTTCTACTTTAAACTTTAAACTTTAAAAAGTTTAAAGCAGAAACTCCAGCCTGGGTGACAGAGTAAGACCCTGTCTCAAAAAAAAAAAAAAAAAAAAAAGAAAGTTTCTGTTGGGGGAGAGGAGATTGGGGCGTCATACTCTGCCATTGTGTTGACGTTGCTCTATTTATTTTTACATTCAAACTTTCTTTTGTAATAAAATATATCTTGAAAGGCATCAGTGGTGGTGTGGCTTTATTCATTTTTAGTTTGAGAATGTGCACATTTTCTTCCTGATATTTGGCAACTTAAAATTATCAAAAAGCTTAGGACCCGGTTAAGGGAGTTTATTCAAGTGCACTGTGAGGGTGACCATCACCAAAGAATGGTGATCAGTGTTCCTAGTGTTCTTGTGTGGGGAAAAGTGAGGGTCACTTATGAGATCAAAAATGGAGGTGCTGAACAGAATCACATTTTCCATACAGAGGCTAACATCCAGATATAGGATTTGATTGGCTACTATTGATTCCACGCTAAGGGGGTAACTTAACATCCTATTGTAAGGATATAACAACCACAAGGTCTCCAGCATCATTTTGTGTAGGTTTGAATGAAGAATGGAAAGTCTGGTTGACATACAACATCTCAACACAAAAGTCAGGAAGCAGTGGTCATACACCAGAGGAAAAGAACGGTCATGTTACATGACTCAGTTTGCAAGGCTTAACTTTTCTTCTTAGCACAGTACATTTGGAAGATCCTAACATTTTCTCTCTTTTCACATATGGCAGGTGGATACATCAGTGTCCCAGGTGGGGCTGGCTATGCTCTAGAGTACTGGCTGTCCCTGTGGTCTCTACTGTCTATCAAGTGGTACCCAATCTCCTACCACAACGGGCTCAATGTTTTCAGCCAGACAACAGTGTGTGTGCCTTTATTTGCAGCTCAGATAAATATCTTCTCACAATCAGTTCAGCTGAAAAATAGTTATTGAGTACTATCTGTCAAGTACAGCAGAAAGCATGGGGGTATAACTGAGGACAGAGAGGCTCCATGCTAGAGGAATGTACTTCCAGTGAGAGAGACAGATGGTAGGCAAACCATTTTAGGACAATGGGAGCTGCCATGATGGAGGTATGTAGATGGTCCAGTGGGAGCCCAGAGCAGGAACTTGCTGGAGCTGAGCATTTTTGTTTGTTTGTTTGAGACAAGGTCTTACTCTGTTGCTCAGGCTAGATGCAGTGGTGTCATCATAGCTCACTGTAACCTCCAACTCCTGGGCTCAAGCGATCCTTCTGCCTTAGCATCCTGAGTAGCTAGGAATACAGGCATGCACCACCACACCTAGATAACTTTTAAAATTTTCTGCAGAGAGAGGGTCTCGCTATATTGCCCAGGCTGGTCTCAAACTCCTAGGCTCAAGAAATCCTTTTACCTTGACCTCCCAAAGTGCTGAAATGACAGGAGTAAGTCACTGGCCTCAGCCCTGGGAGCTGAGTCTTGATTAGAAGTTAGCTAGATGAAGAAGGAAGGGCCACCAAACGAAAAATTCATAGCAAAGCCTGAATGAAAACTCAGGATTTCTGAGTCCTGGTCCAGCATTTTTCTTTCTTATTTAGATTTTCAGAATCTCATCTAGAAGAGACTCATATTCTTGTTTAATCTGGCAGGGCTTTTTTTTCTTGCAAGGTTTATGGGAAATGAGGTATTTTGCCCTGCTTGACAGATTCACCTACTAAAAGGATTATATAGTCACTGCTCTAGAAAACCACTTCCTCAGTGAGAATGTGGTCCAGTAGATTGTGTGTCCTGGTTTTTCACACATTATTATATATCATTCTTTTTTTTTTTTTTTTTTTTTCCCAGAAAGAGTCGTCTTGCTCTGTCGCCCAGGCTGGAGTACAGTGGTGTGATCTTGGCTCACTGCAACCTCCGCCTCCCAGGTTCAAGCAATTCTCATGCCTCAGTCTCCCAAGTAGCTGGGACTACAGGCATGTACCACCATGCCCAGCTAATTTTTAAATTTTTAGTAGAGACAGGGTTTCACCATGATGGCCAGGCTGGTCTGGAACTCCTGACCTCAGGTGATCCACCCACCTTGGCCTCCCAAAGTGCTGGGATTACAGGTGTGAGCCACCACACCTGGCCTATTATTTATTATTCTAACCTGTGTTCCAACATACTTTGATGACCTGCTTGTTCAGTGGCTTTCAGAAGGGAGGCTTTGCCTTTCTTCCTGGGATAGAGTCATCTGAGTGCTTGCCTTGGCTCAATTCTAAGTGACTGGTCTCTTTACCTGTCATCCCCATTGCCGGGTTAGATCTAGGCAGCATCCCATGAGACTCAATCCTCCCTGGAATCAGATGAGTGGACAGCGGGGTGGGCCCTGCCAGCCTAGCTGAACAGTCAGATGCTCTCCCTGAGAATCTGGAATAGGGGTGCTTCCGATTCTGGGGACTGACTTGGTTAGCTACAGGCTCCAAGTACAGTTATGTGGAGTCGAGTTTCATGATGATGCTTACTTAGGCAAAGCAATAAGCAAACTGAAGTTGTGAAGGAGCAGAAACCCTGAACAGCGAGGGGAAGCCAGTCCATAGGGAGGATATGGGAGCAGGTGTACAGAGGGAAGCCAAGATGAGAGATGATGTGGCTTGAGAAACGGTTGCCATTCATTCTCTTGGTTCCCTGGAGACCCAGCTGCACTTCCTACAGCTGGGTTGTTAGATCGCTCTGTAGCTTGTACAATAAACCTTTTGCTTGAGTTGGCTTGCACGGGTTTCTGATCCTTCAGCAAAAACTTCCTGCGATTCTAGCAGTCCCAAATTGATTTCTCCCCAGATCTTTCAACTGACGTGATTTCTTCCCCTTTTGTTACCTAGTCTGTGAGAATGAAGGAGATTCTGTGGCATCCGTGATTTTCTTTTTCCAGCTGTTGCAAAGGTATTTTACATTTGCTAGGGGTTAGAGGCAATGACTCAGTAGTTTCTCAGACAGAGGGGGAGCAGATTCATTGGTGAAGTCAACGATGGCCACTTACAAGCAGTTCCACATAAGCGGTGCATTGCAACACAGAAGTATTGAATAATTGAAAGCATAACCACACTAATAGGATCTATGCCTGGCTACACAATAGGCCATGAAAAATATCAGACCAGGAGCCAGGGAGACAAGGTGCATAGTTCCAACCCTGCCTCTAATTGGCTGCATGATTAAAAGCATCAGGGGCATTCAGTGCACCTTGGGGTTTCGGTGGCCTCCTCCCCTTGCTCACAGGCTCAAATGAGACAAGGTATATGAAAGCACTTTGAAAAAGTACAGAGTGCCTTACCCTGAGATATGTGAAGGACTATATTTGGTTGCTGGGAGCTGCAAGGGGCTAATATCTTTCCCACATGTCCTATCAAAGACACATGTGCAGGACAGCTGGCAAATACAGATCGGTGAAGCGTTGACCCTGGCTGTACTTTGGAATCATAGTGGTGCTTTACAGATAGAGAGGGGCCGCCTTACCCAGTCTCTCTGAATCCGAAGCTCCTTGAGCAATGCTTGTCAGCCAGGACTGAGAATCTCTTCTGCTGAGCTGTCTCCCAGTTAGGCACAGAACTCTGGGAGGCAGCAGGCCTATGTTGGCTTCTGACGCTTGGCTGTCCCGCCGGGCCCCTGGAGGTCAGAGCCCAATAAAGAGACAGCAGGAACCAGAGCACCCAGCTGAACACAGACGCTTACTCATCCTCCCCCTCGCTGGTCACACTAATGGGACTGGTTAGGAGAGAAACTCTTCAGTGCTAACAGGCTGCAGCTGCTGTTGTGGCAGCAGCCAGGTGGTGAGTCGGCACAGTGGATGCCTGGCTTAATTTGCAGCGGGAAGCGGGGCTGGGGACGGTCTGCTTCCTCTGCCTCTCTTCGTCCCCAGCAGAGCCCTGCCTCCTGGTGAGCGGTGCAGCTGGCAGAGGTAATTGGATTTGATGAGCATCTAGTCCTATGGAGACAGAACACTTTAGGTTTTCCCATGAAGGTCAAAGGCAGGCCAGATGGTTTTAAGATTCCACCTCTGGCATCTGCAAAGACAAATAATGGAAAGTTTTTTTTTTTTTTTTAAATGAGTTTGTGGTTGAAAGTTTGGCTATTTCAAATGGCTAGGAGGATACACAAAATGACTGAATTTAACCCCTGAGAATACATTCTGGACTGCTATAGAATCTTCTAGAGAATGGCCTGGGCCTTCCCACCTCTCTAGCCTCATGTCTTACACCTCACAGATACACTGGCATCTTCCAGGCGTGGGGGCCCCCCACACCTCCACTTCTGGAAACGTGTTTTTTTTCTCGGCATAGTTTGACTTTATCCTAACTACCCGTTTTGCTGGGCCAACCCCTGTTATCCTTCCAAACTCAGTTTGAGTCACTTTTCCAGGCAGATGCTCTGCCTCCTCCTCGTGTGAATTTCCATCATAGAACATCCTGCGTGCAGCTTGCTTGGATCCCTTCTGCCATGCACTACTGCAGAGGGGGGCAAATACTGAGCCTCTCCAAGCCACATTCTCTTTGCATGTAAGATTGGACTAGTAATATCCATCCCTTAATGATGTGGCAAGGATGAAGTTGGCTCATTTGTACCAAGTGTTTAAAACGCCATCTGATAGTAAACGTTCAACAAATGATTGCTACTGTTCCTCTTCTGTGACGGCAGGTTTCCACATCTGCCTCCGGGGACTAGCTCAGGCCCTGCACTTACTGTGGGTCCAGTAAGTGTCTGGCAAGGAATACTTGAGGGAGAAAGAGGAAAAACTAAGAACCTGATAAGCTTGTTAAAATGATCAGTAATGATAATCGTTTTTTGAGCTGATTGTCATTTCTGCCTAATTATTAGGCAGTGCTATAATGTATGCAAACGTAACATTTACATAATACTTCCTGTGTAAGTGGCATGTTCCAGGTAGAGTAACTTACTTAATATAGTAACCCTATGAGCAAGTCTTATTAACTTTAATTTCATCATTTGCATTTTGCAAATGAGGAGCAGCCTGGCTCCAGAATTGGTGGCTCTAGTTGCTGCACCACAGTGTAGTTGCTAGAAACACGATGAAAGCTCGTCTGAGTGAAAAAGGCCCAGCCAAGCTTAGGCCCCTGGAGGCCAGAGTGGAGCGGTCTTAGATGGGAAACACGTCTGTCAGAGAAGGCAGCACAGTTCAGGAAAATACCCACGGCCACATTCTCAGATGAGGCCCCTCAAAACAGTCAGCCTATGAATGTCACAGGGCAGAGGAACAGGTGTGCAGGTGGATAGGGCTGGGCAGAGAGAACAGAGCATTAGTGCCCTCCCCTGGAGGAGGCACAGAAGCTCCCCACACAGTCCTCCCTGGGCCTCGGTCACCAGCTGAGAGCACAGCCTCTTAAAATTGCACCTCCTGCCTGCCTTTGTCTCCCATTTTGGGATCCCGAGAAGCCAAGCATCTCTCTCACAATGTCAGTGTGGCTTTAGAAACGCTGTTTTGTGTACTTGTTGTTGTGTGCACTTTTCATGGAAACATATGCACTCGAAGGTGCCCCGGTTGCATGTTGTATTAACTGTGTCTTTTTATTTTCTGTATTCCGACGCTTTGCTGTTTTAGGGCCTTGCTATCTTGGCGGGACTCCCCCCGACAGGGCTAATTACGAGAGAAAGTCAAGGGCTGGCCTGAGGGTGCATCTTTCATATGCAAACCAACCAATCTAGAATGCCCATCAGTGACACTTCCTCTCCTGTACTGACACTCCCAGCCAGGCCATAATTCCCCGCCCTCATCACCCCAGGGCTAGGTAGCAAACAACTAGGCACAGTCCCTATACTCCAGAAATTACTTGCTGAAATTGCTCAGACAAGACAGTCCTCAACCCGCTTGTCCTGTTTTGCATACTCTTTTCCTTGGAAACCACAGTAGAGATCCTTGCTCACGGTTTTCCCCTCTCCCTCTGTCTTCAACCAACTCTAGTGCTTGCCCGTGTGCCCCATGTAGAGGAGTGACAGCCTCTTCCTCTCAGTAATTGCAACAAAGCTACCTTATCAGTGGCAGTCTTCTGATCTGTTGGCTTCATCAGACCTGAATAATAATAAAATCTGCGTTTCAAAACATGTGTGTATTGCCTTAGAAATGCATCTGGGAAAAACTCAAACTTTCTTCTCTCTTACATCACAACAATCTAATCTGACCCAAAGTGGAGGGGATTTCCTCCCACCACCAAGCAAGCAGTCGATTCTGTAGAGCACACCAACTGGGTGTCCTCCAATTCAATTCCCACACTGTCTACCTGGAGAGAGCATCAGACCCCACAGGTTGAAGGCTCAGTCCCCAAGGCTGCCCCCCACCCCAGATACCAGTCTCAAGTTTGGGCTTCTGGAACTCTGACCCACCAGCTTCAAGTTGGGGTTCCCATGACACCCCTTTGAGTTCAACTAATTTGCTGGAGCAGCTCATAGAATTCAGGCAAAGACGAACTTATGTTTAGCAGTTTATTATAAAGGATATTGTTATGCCCAGACTGTTTATTCCCCGAAGAAGACCACCAGAGTCCAGAGTCAAAGCTAAGCAGCAAGGATCTTTATTACAGGTTCGAACCTGGAACTCTCACTCACTCGCAAAACGAGACGGGCAGGAGAGTTCCCCCACTGAGCTCCGAGCAGTGTTATATAGTCTAAGAAAAGTGGGCCTAGAATTATTATACAAATCAGATATATGATTGGCTAGTGTTTGAACAAGGCGATTTGGCTAACTATGATTGGTTCCCGCCATTTCTGATAAATCGGTTCAACCCTTGAGGCGGGAGAGCAGTTTTACACAAAGGCAGTTAATTATATTGCGTCAGGTTGCCCAACTGGTTTATGGCAGCAAGAGTTTATCTTACTTAAACACATCTTGTGACCCTGCCTCAGAACTTAACTAAATCTCTGGTACGTGCAGAAAAACAGGTACTCACAGAACTTATGAAATCTCTGGTATGTGCAAAGATTAGAGAGCAGAACAAAGAGTTTAGCAATAGGGTGCAGCGGGGGGGCGGGTACACATCTATCTTTGTGTCCTTTCAATATCACAAAGGATACTGACAGAGAGATGCGTAGGGTGAGGTATGGGGGAAGGGGCACAGAGCTTCCATGCCCTCTCTGGGCATGCAACCCTCTAGGAACCTTCCCGTGTTCAGCCATCTGGAAGCTCCTCGAACCCTGCCCTTTTCGAGTTGATGGAAACTTCATTAGGTAGGCATGATTGATTAAGTCATTGATCACTGGCCATCAGCCCCTCTCCCCTCTCCAGAGGTTATGGGGTGGGGCTGAAAGTCGCAGTCCTCTAATTATGCCTTGTTCTTTCTGGTGACCTGACTGGGCCCATCCTAAAGCTATCCATCAACATAAGCATACAAAAATACATCACTGTGGAGATTCCAAGGATTGTAAGAGTTAAATGCCAGGAAACACGATAAAGACCAAATATATATTTTACAATGTCACAAGTTGTAATAGCACCAAGGCCAAAAAACATTACCAGCCATTTCCAGAGCATTTTGTTCTTTTACAGTCCAACAAACATGTATTAAGTGCTTTCTATTCCTCATACCTTCACCAATTCACTACACATTTGCCAATCATCTACTGGGTGTCAGACTGTGCTTAGGAGTCACTGAAGATTCACCTGCGAGCAAAATAGACACAGTCCCTGGCTTCACCAAGCATGTCTTTTAGTGAAAAAGACAATTATTAGTCAAATAATCACACAAATGAATATGCAATTGCAAATGATGGGAAATGCAAGGAAGAAGAATCAAGATAGATAATATTTATCAGGCATTGCTCTGTGCAGGCTGCTCTGTGGATTATCTCCCTTAGTCCACTCACTCCCTTAGGCCTATTAGGTGAATCTTGTTAATATCTACCGCCTACACAGGAGGAAAATCAAGTGAGGCCATGCCCCAAGGCCCCCAGCAGGAGACGCAGAGCTGGAATTGAACTTGACTGGCTGATGTATGTCTCTGCATATCTTCACCATACTGCAAAACTGCCAAGCCCTGCTGAACCACCAGCTCTGAGGGTATAACACACACCAGGGCCAGGCATGGTGGCCTGTGCCTGTAGTCTCAGCTACTTGGGAGGCTGAAGTGGGAGGATCACTTGAGCCTGGGAAGTTGAGGCTTCAATGAGCTATGATCACATCACTGCATTCCTTCCTGGGCGACAGAGGGAGACCCTGTCTCAAAAAAACCGAAAAACATGCCAGGCATGGTGGCTCAGGCCTGTAATTCCAGCACTTTGGGAGGCTGAGGTGGGCAGATCACCTGAGGTCAGGAGTTCGAGACCAGCCTGGCCAATATGGTGAAACTCCATTTCTACTAAAAATACAAAAATTAGCCAGGCATGGTGGCAGGCGCCTGTAATCCCAGCTACCTGGGAGGCTGAGACACGAGAATCGCTTGAACCCAGGAGGCAGAGGTTATAGTGAGCCGAGATTGAGCCACTGTACTCCAGCCTGGGCGACAAAGCAAGACTCCATCTCAGAAAAAAAGAAAAGAAAAACATAAGGAAGAGAAAATATATTTACTATTCGTTAAGTGGAATAGATTGTCGTCATCAAGGCCTTCATCCTCATGTTGCGTAGGCTGAGGAGGACGAGGAAAAGGAGGGGCTAGTCTTGCTGTCTCAGGGGTATCGGGCGGGGGGAAGAGGTGAGGAGGTGGAAAGGGAGGCAGGAGAGGAAGGTGAACTTGGTATAACTTTTATTGAAAATAAATTCACATATAAGTGGACTTGCACAGTTTAAACCCATGTTGTTCGACAGTCAATTGTATTCTGCTTTTCTATCTGTCAGGTAGAGCTGCTTCCCAGGGTGAGGGTGGACACATCCTAATTCAGGATGTGTCTCTTTGGGGGCAGTGTGGTGCCCTCAAAAAGAGGGAAGGCTTTAATGGGGTCGAATCTTTGCTTTGCTACTTACTGGCTGTGTGACCTTAAACACGTTACTTAACCTTTATGAGCTGGTTTTGGTATTGGCCCAATGGGATACAATATTAATCTTGCTGGGCTGTGTTAGGATTCAGGTTCATGTGCAACTAGACCTTGGCAGACAGCAGGCCCTCTCTTCCTCATTTACAGGGCATGTGTTCTTCCTACAGGCACTGGACCAGAACTTGAACAGCAAAGCCGACTTACTCTGGGCAGCAGCAAGCAGACCCTTCATGACGTCACAGGGATGCGATGCCGGAGTCTTTTCTGTATCTTCTTTGGCCTGCTTTTCTTGCTCCTCTGGGACTCCCATGCAAGGCCAGACTTAAACAGGCACAAATAAGGAACCAAAGACGCAGCCTCCAAATGATTGCTGTGCGCAGATCCAAGTGACCTCAAATACCCCCATACTTTGCTGCCCTCAATTTTGTAAACATATGTACAAGATCGTGTATCCCTCAGGACTTCTGTGAGAAGACAGTCTTCCTAGTACGAGATATTTTCAGCAGACGCGTTAAAGATAAGAAAACAAAAAACTTTCCACACCGATGGGAGAGAAGCACGTATTGGTTTTATCCAGCTCCCCACCCTCCAACTGTGACTTGTAGGAGAGGAGTGAACTTGGCAGAGACTAAACTCGCTCTTTCATTTTTGATGCTGTTTCTTTGATTTTTTGACTTGATCCAACAGCATCTCAGGAGTTCTAACAGAAGAAACAAACAAAAAACCCACCATGTAGAAATTCCTTGAGATCACGTAATACCTAAAATCGTTCATATAAGTTTTAGTTAGTTTTATTAAATATGTCAAAAAATAACATAAATGGATACCATATAAATGAATAAATTGTTCTTATACATAGGCTCAGCCCAGACTCAAGGGATGAACACATCTTCTCCATATATATGTAGGACACTGTTCCTGGTCTTGACCGATGCTCCACAAACCACTTTATGCTGGTTTTGCCCAGGGTGAGGAGTTACATTTGGAGTTTCTTCCAAGTCTCCAGTTCTGTGACAGAGACAAATCCCTGCCCTTTGAAGTATTGAACTAGAAACATGTTTTATCTCCGTTTAGGGCAAGAGACAGGACCCAAGGAAGATACCTTCTTTTTCCCCCTAGACCTTTGGATTGATTTTGCTAGCTCCCAATACATATTGCCCTTTATTGTAAATGCTGGAGTTGCCCTGGCCTTGACCTTCGGATGGTGGTGGTGTCCATGGTGGTGGGAAGGAGAAAAATGTGCTGTGTTAATCTCTGACCGTATTGTGCCAATGACTGGTAAAGGAGGTCAGCTGAGCTGAGGGTACCCCAGAGAGCATTTATTTAGCTTATCAGGTGGTATCAAATATGCCAATTTTTGTGAGGGCCTGGGGATGCTTTAACCAGGAATCATATCTTTGGACACTGGCTTTTTCTGTTTTTAATCGAAAAGTTAAAAAACAAAGTCCATCACAGGACTTATCTTTCCCTCTATGTATTTGGATATCTCGAACCAACTTCTCAGTTATATGACTAGCAATTACCCTCACAATCATTGATTGTGATTATTACCCTCACAATCAATAATATTCTCTCCTGTTTTCCTTATTTCTTAAAGAATGCTTTTATTACATATTAAGTAGAGTTTCCACAGTTGCTTAGGATACTGCAAGAACATGTCACTCCTACCTGACAAGAAAATCCAGGTAATCTACAAAATAATAATTTTTTCAAAGTTGTAAGTTATAAAGCAACCAGGGGACTGAATTTCAAATGTGCTAAATCAGAGGTATGGCCGCACAGTCTTGTGCTAAGACCTCAGAAAGAGAGAAAGGTTAGAGTACTCAGTCACGCAGAAAGCTCTTTGAAGAGGTTGAGGTCCTCCAGGTTAAGGGTCTTGGGCTGGGGAGAGGAGCCTGGATTATCCAGGTGGGCCCAATCTAATCACATGATTGCTTAAGAGCGGAGAACATTTCCTGGCTGCTGAGAACCAGAGAAATGGCTCCACAAAAAAGACTCTGCCCACTGTTCCCGGCTTTGAAAATGGTGGAAGGGAGCCACAAGCCAAGGAATGTGGATGATCCCACCTTAAATATAATGACATATATGGATAAAAGTAAATGGATGAGAACAGCAAACAAAGCAGGAGTGCTTATATTAACATCAAAGTCAAATTTCAAACTAGGAATTTTACTAGGGATGAGAAGAGCCTTTCTATAATGATGGGGGGGCCAATTTCTTAATGAGCTGTAACAACCCCAAGTGTGTAGATATGGAAAAACACAGCTCCAAAATACATAAAGCAAAACATGATGGAACTAAAGAAGAAATAGATATATTCACAACCACAGCCGGAAACGTCAACATTCCATTCTAAGTGATTGATAGAACAAGTTGGTAAAAAGAATCAATAAGAATATAGAAGACTTGAATGACACAATTGTGGGAGCTGGCCTCCAAGATGGCCTTCAGTAGTATTCATACGTATGTGTAGTACCCTTCACATCATATTTGAAATTCTTGCAAAATTTCTTTTATTTTTAAAATTAAAACATTTATTCTATTTTTTAACATTTTTAAATTTGTGTTGATAAATTTTTTTTGGGATGGGATCTCGCTATGTTGCCCAGGTTGGTCTGGAACTCCTGAGCTCAAGGGATCCTCCCATCTCAGCCTCCTGAGTACCTGGGACTATAGGCATGCACCACCGCGCCTGACTCAAAATTTCTATCTCTTGTTCTTTACACCTTATTCTATATAATTTCTTCATATTTATTCTTTATTCCATGAATTCTCTCTTCATCTGTGTCTCATCTGCTGTTAAACCAATATTGAGTTTTTAATTTTGATTATCATGTTTTGGCTGGGCGTGACGGCTCACACCTATAATCCCAGCACTTTGGGAGGCTGAGGCGGACAGTTCA
>NW_012106520.1:1115953-1126104 GCF_000951045.1 Mandrillus leucophaeus
GATCTTAGCTCACCGCAAACTCTGCCTCCCGGGTTCAAGTGATTCTCCTGCCTCAGCCTCCCAAGTAGCTGGGATTACAGGCACATGCCAACACACCTGGCTAATTTTTGTATTTTTAGTAGAGAAAGGGTTTCACCATGTTGGTCAGGCTGGTCTCAAACTCCTGACCTCAGGTGATCCGCCTGCCCTGGCCTCCCAAAGTGCTGAGATTACAGGCATGAGCCACTGTGCCCAGCCATAGCCATCTCTTTCTTTGTTTTCCTTTTTTCTTTCTTTCTCTTTTTCTCTCTTTCTTTCTTTTTCACAAGAACAGTAAGTCTTTTATTTATTTATTTAGGTTACATGAGTAAGTTCTTTAGTGGCGGTTTCTAAGATTTTGGTGCACCCATCACCTGAGCAGTGTACACTGTACCCAATGTGCAGTTCCCTATCCTTTACCCGCTCCCACCCTTCCCCAAGACTCCAAAGTCGATTGCATCATTCTTATGCCTTTGTGTCCTCATAGCTTAGCTCCCAAAGGTATCTCTTAGTGTATTTCCCACCCTAGGCAGCCCCTGGTCTTTCTCTCCTGTGTCTTATGTCCCTTGGGGTGTAAAAACAGGAACTTTGGTAAGTTTCTATCTTCTTATGATGGTTTCTTATTTTTTCTGTGTTTTAAAACTTTTCATTTAAGCTAATTTCTTACAAAAAAATTAGAGAAAATTACCATATACCTTTTCCCAAATTCCATAAACATTAACATCTTACATAATTAATTATGATGATCAAAATCAAGGCATTGATGTTTACATAATACGATTTTCTGATGTATATGCCATATTCACATTTTGCCAGTTGTCCTACTCATGTTCCTTTTCTTCTCTAGTATCTAGTCCAGGATCCCATGTTCTACTAAATTATTGTCTCCTTGGTATCCTTTAATTTGGAATATTCCTTACTCTGTGCCTTTCACTTTTCGGTTAAGATGTTGATTATTTTGTTATTTTTAATGACTGATTTGTATTTTATTATTAGAAGTTTACTTCAGTGGTTCTGTATGTATGAACTCTTCCTAGATTCTTTTCTTGTCTTTTCTTCCCTTTCTTCTTTTGTTTTGCTATTACAAACAATGATTAAATGAATGAATACATAGGTAAATGAATCTTATTTTATTAATAAAGAAAATTGTATTTACTTAGAAGCATTTAGAATGTCAACAAAACAACTGCAACTTTTTTTTTTGCAACTACAAGGTGGTATTCAGTGAACAGAACAACAATTATTTCACATAAGCTACATCAGAAACAACCGAAGATGAAAAAACTACCATCCCCTTTCGTTACTAATTTATGCTGTGCACCAGCAACAACCTGTTTAAATTTCCATGCCGATTTACAACCCCATACTGTACCAGGCAAGGTTAGTGGCTATTGAACATACCACCAGGACAGGGCTATCTAAAGACACATTCAGTAATGTGTTAACTATACAAAAAAGACACAGTACAGTTAAAAATAAATCTTACACAGCCTCCCATTTCAATGTGTTTCTTTAAAAGGGGTGAGTTGTGTACAGGGGGGTTATATGCTTTAAAGACAAGAAAAAGAAAACTGCTAGAACCAACTTATTCATCGTCATCATCTTCTTCATATTCATCTTCATTTTCTTCCTCCTTGTTCTTTTCCTCTTCCTTCTTTTTCTTACTCTTTCAGCTTGACGACTCCCTTCTTTGCTGCATCAGGCTTTCCTTTAGCTCAATATGCAGCAATATCCTTTTTGTGTTTTTCCTTCAACTTTGCAGCCTTCTTTTCATAAGGCTCCTTGTCATCTGCAGCAGTGTTATTCCACATTTCTCCCAGTTTCTTTGCAGCATCACCAATGGACAGGCCAGGATGTTCTCCTGTGATTTTGGGGTGATACTCAGAACAGAACAGGAAAAAGGCTGATGGAGGCCTCTCGGGTGCACTGGGATTCTCGAACTTATTTTTTTCTCTCCCCTTTGCAAGGGATATGGCTTTTCATTTCTCTTTCATAGCAGGTCTTGTCCACCTTTCCCATGTCTTCAATTTTCCTTTCTCTTTAGCATGTATGGTCTTCCATCGCTCTGAGCACTTCTGAGAAAACTCTGAGGAGTTGACTGGAGCAGCTGGGTACTTCTTCCTATGCTCCTCCTGACAAGCTTGCACAAAGAATTCAGATGATGACATTTTGCCTCTCGGCTTCTTAGGATTTCCTTCGACCATGCTTAGTTATCTTTCCTCAGCAAGGCACAGAGCTGCCCAGTGCCTGTCTGGCAAGTCCAGCTCTCCCTTGCCCCAGTGCTGTCTCTGTGGAGCTCAATGTACTGCAATGGCTGTGACAGTGGGAACCAGACGCAGCCTCTGTACTTTCTCTGCTCTGTAACCTGGTACCTGAATCTTTAGGTACTTGTAGAAACTTACTCATAGGGTAAATTTGTAGAATGATATTACTGGGTTAAAATGCTCTTACATAGATAAATATTGCCAGCAGCATCATCTTCTTATTTTAATTTTAAAAACCTACAGAGAGTAAAATCTACTTTTTTGGTGTAAAGTTTTATGTGTTTTACATGTGCATAGAGTCTTGAAACTAACAGCACGGGCAGGATACAGAACAATTTCAACAACTTAAAGAATTCCCGGCCAGGCTCAGTGGCTCATGCCTGTAATCCCAGCACTTTTGGAGGCTGCGGCAGGTGGATCACCTGAGGTCAGGAGTTCAAGACCAGCCTGGCCAACATAGTGAAGCCCTATCTCTACTAAAAACACAAAAAGTTAGCTGGGCATGGTGGCAGGTGGGCAGGTCCCAGCTACTCAGGAGGCTGAGGCAGGAGAATGGCATGAACCCGGGAAGCGGAGGTTGTAGTGAGCCGAGATCGTGCCATTGCACTCCAGCCTGGGCAACAAGAGCAAAGCTCCACCTCAAAAAAAAAAAAAGAATTATCTTCTGTTTTCCCTGTGTAATCAGACACTCTTGTCCCTGGCAACCACCCATCTGTTCTCCATTCTTATATTTTTGCCTTTTCCAGAATGTCATGTTGTGGGAAGTCAGGGACCCTGAACAGAGGGACCAGCTGCAGCTGTGGCAGAGGAACATAAATTGTGAAGATTTCATGGACATTTATTAGTTCCCCAAATTAATACTTTTATAACTTCTTATGCCTGTCTTTACTGTAATCTCTGAACATAAATTGTGAAGATTTCATGGACATTTATCACTTCCCCAATCAATACTCTTATAATTTCCTATGCCTGTCTTTACTTTAATCTCTTAATCCCATTATCTTCGTAAACTGAGGATGTATGTCACCTCAGGACCCTGTGGTGATTGCGTTAACTGCATAAATTGTTCATAAAGCATGCGTGTTTGAACAATATGGAATCTGGGCACTTTGAAAAAAGAACAGGATAACAGCGATGTTCAGGGAACAAGGAAGATAACCATTAGGTCTGACTGCCTGAGAGCTGGGCAGGACAGAGTCATATTTCTCTTATTACTGAAAACAGGTAAGAGAAATATTGCTGAATTCCTTCCCCAGTAAGGAATATTAATAATTAACAGCCCTGGGAAAAGAATGCATTCCCGGGGCAGCAGTGGTGGGGGGCTCTAAAATGGCCACTCTGGGAGTGTCTGCCTTATGCAGTTGTAGACCAGGGATGAAACATGCCCTGGTCTCCTGCAGTGCTCCCAGGCTTGCTAGGATTAGGAAATTCCAGCCTGGCAAATTCTAATCAGACCGGTTCTCTGCTCTTGAACCCTGTTTCCTGTTAAGATGTTTATCAATGACAATGTGTGCACAGTGGGACATGAAACTTCCTCAGCAATTCTAGTTTTGTCCTGGCCTTGTGACTTTGCCTTGCCCATTTGCCTTGTGATATTTTATTGCCCTTGAAGTATGTGATCTCTGCGACCCACACTCCCTCCCCTTTGAAAATCGTTAATAAAAACTTGCTAGTTTTGTGGCTCAAGGGCATCACGGAACCTGCCGACATGTGATGTCGCCCCCAGACACCCAACTTAAAAATTTATCTCTTTTGTACTCCTTCCCTTTATTTCTCAGACTGGCTGACACTTAGGGAAAATAGAAAAGAACCTACATTGAAATACTGGGGGCTAGTTCCCCCGATAATGTCACATGAGTAGAATCATACCATATGCAACTTTTTGGATTGGATTTTTTCACCTAGCACAATATATTTGAGATTCATCCATATTGTGTGTATGAATAATTTGCTCTCTTTTATTAATTAGTAGCATTCCATTGTACACATGTACAACAGTGTGTTTACTCCTACACCCACTGAATAACATTTGGATTGTTTGAAGCTCTTGGCAATTATAAGTAAAACTGCTACGAACTTTCATAGATGAGTTTTTGTGTGAATGTAAGTTTTCATTGTTGTACCAAAAATGGTATTTTAAGTACCCTGATTTGATAATTACACATTCTATGCATGTACCCTGTAAATATGTCACAAATCACATGTAGCCCATAAATATGTACTATTACATGTTTGTAATAGTACCCATAAATGTACCCCAAAATATTTACTATTATACATATATATATATATACACATTACTATGTATCAAAATTTAAAAAATTAAAAAAAATTTTGAAGTAGATTTGTTGGTTGATACAGCATATATATATATAATGTTTTAAGTCACCACCAAACTGTCTTCCAGAGTGGCCGGACCATTTTGCATTCTCATCAGCAATTGGTGAGAGTTTGTATTGCTCTGCATGTATTCCAACACTTGGCATTATCAGTAATCTTTTTTTTTTTATTTTGGCCGTCTTACTATGTGTGTAAGTCAACCTTTGATGATATTTTGACCAAGCATGGAAGAGTCCAATTCTGTTAGTGGTATTTACGAACACTTCTGAGGGTGCTTCAGAGCTCAGTAAAGCTTCAGGATGTTATCAGGGATCATCTAAAAAAGGGATTCCATTATCAATTAGGTTTAGGACCCAATAAGTTTTTTTTTAATTAAGTAAGTTTCCATGCTATGAGACTACCCAGTATCTTTAATATACCTATGTGCATAATGACTGTCCACAGGAAGAGACAGTAGGCAGTGTTCCCTTGAAATTTGAAGATGGAACTCTTTGGCCTATGGAGCATCCCAAAGGTTGAATATTGGGCAAAACTCATTTGGGAAATGCTGCTGCCATTCACAGAGAGAAGAAAAATAATCTGTGGATACTAGTAACCATGTATTAACTGAAAACAGCTTTTCTTCTCTACAAAGTGAATTTTTTCATTTAAGAAGGTCTCCTTCTTAATTTATTGATCCTCTTAAGAATAAGGTTTCTGTGACTGTTCTGAGACATCCCACCACAGAACTGTGATTAACTTAAGAAGACCCAAGACATTGAGATTTCTTGACTTCCTGCACAGAAGGCTGGTCCTTCATTGAAATGATATTTTCTTTCTTCCACACCTGTCCCTCTGAACAGAGCCATGTTTTGGCATTGTGAGCTGTTCTCAATCACCAAAGACCATAAACTAAGCCAGGAAGACTTTGCCCCATTGTTTTACCTCTGTTCTCGTCCTCTTTACTGTCATTAATTAACTTGAAAGTTCCATGTTTTCTCCTTCCCCACCGGTCCAAGTGCATGTCCTGCCCTGAGGGACAGTGCAGCGGGCCTGCTTGTCAGAGTACACATTCCCTGTCTCCAAGGACGCCCCTGGTGTATTTCCTTTATCTGAAGTTGAACATCTTCTTTTTGGTCTTTAAGCCCTAGTGGCGGTTAGCGGGCTTGGTCAAGGGTAGAAAGATTTTACTCTTGCTGGTGATACATCAAGAGGAAATTAATAAAAGATTCTGAACAGTGCTCAATCGACCTGAATCTAGAATTCTTGCTGAGATTGGGCTTTTAGGAACCCTGATGAAGAGATAAACTCAGCTCTCTCTGTTTCAACTGAGCTGGTCAATACAGCACTAAGGCAATTTGGTCAATGTAACAACCCACTGTGAATCACTACAAAGCTGAAATTGTGTCCCTCGAGAGCTCACTGAAATGGACATGAGTATTTCATGAGAAAGACTAGATCACTGCAAAAGGTTCATCATGTAGTTGCTGTTATGCAGCCAGCAAAGTGAGGTTTTCATTCTGTTTTGACTCCAGCTGTTTTCCTTCAGGGCTGCTCTTGCTCATGTGTCTGAGGCTTTCCCTGTTGGAGGCCTTCTGCTACCTCATCCCAAGGTGCACCTTCCATAGACGGTCTATGCACCTGGCCAAGGGAAAGCAATTCTTGTACCCAAGACCCTGTCACCTCTTGTTCTGACTCTCCTTATCCCTTGCACTTCTACCTGGTCCTGAAGGCCAACTGCTTCCTCTCTGACATCTCTTTTCTCACTCCATAATGATTCCTCTTCTAGCCTTTCATGCACATAGGGGGCCCTACCTGTGTGCCTGAGATGGAGTTGTCTGGGTTCATATGAGGATTCCCTACCTAGGATCCTTAGCTGGTATTTCTTCAAGAATGGCCAACAGACCAACTGCATCAGTACCACCTTAGGGCGCCTGTTAAAAATACAAATTAGGGGGGGCCCATGGGATCACTTGCAGGAAGCAAAGAATACGCCTTTTAACAAACACCCAAATGTTTCTCTTTGCATTCGACTTCTAGAACAGTTAGCCCAGCCCTTCCCACCTATAGATCTGCCTGCTGGGCATCACCTCAGCTCATTTCTGCTTCTCTTTATAAGAAAGTCTTTTATATATTTGCAGATTAGCCCCATCTGTCTCAAGCCTACAAACTCATACTAATAAACAGCTTGCTGTAATTTTCTTTACCGCACTCGTATCCCCAAATAAAGTCCCATCAACTTATTATATCTCTGTTTGTTTTTCTAGTTCTCATTGAAAGGGACTTACACTTATAGGCATGAGAAAAATAAAATAGTACAAAATTACCTAGAACACTAGAAAACTGAACAAAACATGTGAAACAACAGTGTTCAGACACTGAACTACGGACAGTCCAGGTTCCAGATTGTGGAAATCTCACCAAATTGAGACAAAATAAATCAGAGTTCAGGGAGGTCAAACAGCTAGAATGTGGGGCAGAGAACAGGCAGGAGAGGACTCTACAGAGAAAGAATTCCAGAAATCTGAACAGGGGTCCCTTGAGTCTGAAAAACCAGTCAGTATATGGTTAGGATAAAACTCCACAAGGTGGGGCAAAGAACAATTTCCAGGAAAAGAACAATTACCAGAGAGCTGTAAGCCAAAAAGTTTCCAGAGCTTACACAGAAGTGGGAATCATCTGAATATCCACCAGCCATAGGGTAGGGAGACTTCCTTGAGTTACAGAGATCCCACTCAGCAGAGACCCCAGAAGGATCATGTCTTAGGAATGTGACTAAATTAGTCCTAGAGTAAAGGCTACTCTAGTTCTGCTTTATAAGAGCTTAAAAACAAGCTTTGAGTGGGCCAAACTGATCCACAAGTAATTTAACTGCCTGCCAGAACAAACTCCAACTTGTAAAGGAATAAAATAATATCCAGCACTCAACAATGAAAGAAATGCCTACATCAACAAAAAATTACTAGATTTATAAGAAATAAAAAAGTGCCACATAACCAGTAAAAAATCAGTCAATAAAAAACTTTGAAATAATAAAGAAGATGAAATTATCAGATGAAAACATTAAAACAGGTATTATGAATGGGATTGATATGCTAAAATATTTAAAGGAAAACATAAATATAATTACAAGAGAAATGGAAGCTATAAAAGAGAAGCCAATGAAAAGAATAACATCTGAAAATAAAATTTTACTGAGTGGAATTTACAGATCAGACACTCTAGAAGAAAAGAGCAATGAACTTGAATCCAGAGAGACAGAGAGAGAAAGAGAGAGAGAGAGATGACAAACAAAAACAAAAACAAATAAACAAACAAACAAAATACAACACTTGAAGAAATAGTCCCTGAAAATTTTCCAAAAATTGATAGAAACTATAAACCCACAATTCTAGGAACAAACTCCAATTAGCAGAATAAACACAATTAAAACAACACCAAGGCACATTATAATCAAATTGCTGAAAACCTGTGATAAAGGGAAAAATCCTAAAAGTATTAGATAGCTGGAGAAAAAAGAGGCACATTATATCAGAGATAAATAAAGATTAGAATTATTACAAACTTCTTGTCAGAAATTATGTAAACCTTAAGACAATGATGCAATATCTTTTAAGTACTAAAAGAAAAAAGGAGAAAACTATCAATCTAGAATTCTATACCCAGCGCAAAAATAAAGGTGAAATAAAGACTTTCAGATAAGTAAAAGCTGAAAGAATTTCTCAACAGTAGGTCTTCACTATAAGAATTGCAATTCTTCATGAAGGTTTTCAGACAGAAGGAAGCCAGATATAACTTGGATCTACACAAAGAAATGAAAAATGCCATATATAATTAGTATGTAGGTAAATGAGACATTTTTTCTTATTTTTAATGTTCTTAAAAGATAAATTGACTATTTAAAGCAAACTGTAGTCATGCATTGCTTTGCAACGTGGATATGTTCTGAGAAATGCATCATTAGGCAAATTCATCATTGTGTGAACATCACAGTGTGTACTTACACAAACCTCAGTGGTATAGCCTACCACATACATAGGCTGTATGGTATAGCCTATGTTCCTAGGCTACAAACTTCTACAGAGTGATACTGTACTCAATACTGTAGGTAATTATAATACGATGGTAAGTATTTGTGTATCTAAACATAGCTAAGCATAGAACAGACGCAGTAAAAATAAAGTATAAAAGATAAGAAATGGTACGTGTGTGGGGCACTAACCCTGTATGGAGCTTGTAGGGCTGGAAGTTGCTCTGGGTGAGACAACGAGTAAGTGGTGAATGAATGTGAACGCTGAGGACGTTACTGTACATGACTGTAGACTTTGTAGACACTATATACTTAGGGTACATTAAGTTTATATAAATGTTTTTTCTTCAATAATAAATTAACCCTAGCTTACTGTAATCTTTTTACTTTATAAATTAAAAAAATTTTTAAACTTTTTGACTCTTTTTAAACAGTGTTTAGCTTAAAACACAATCATATAGCTGTACAAAAATATTCTTTCTTTATATCCTTATTTTATAAGCATTTTTCTATTTTTTAAGATTTTAAAATACATTTTAAATGTTTTTGTTAAAAACTGAGATACAAACACACACATTAGCCCAGACCTACAACAGGTCAGGATCATCACTGTCTTCCACCTCCATACCTTGTCTCACTGGAAAGTCTTCAAGGCAAAAACACGCATGGAACCATCATCTCCTATGATAATAATGCCTTCTTCTGGATACCTTCCAAAGGACCTGGTCAAGGCTATCTTACCATTAACTCTTTTTATAATGTAAGTAGAAGGAATAAACTCTAAAATAACAATAAAAAGTATAGTATAGTAAATACGTAAGCCAGCAACATAGTCATTTATTATCACTATCAAGTATTACATATTGTATGTAATTATATGTGCTATACTTTTATATAACCTACAACACAGTTCATTTGTTTATGCCAGTATCACCAAAACATGTAAATCATGTATTGTGCTACAACGTTACCAAGTGATAGGAATTTTTCAGCTCAATTACAATCTTATGGGATCACTGTTTTGTATGGGATCCATCATTGACCAAAACATTGTTATGTAGTGTATGACTGTAGTAACCATCTATTACGGAGTTTATAACATATGTAAAAGTAAAAATCTATTAAAGCAATAGCGAAAAGACAGAAAGTATACTCTGGAAGTATAGTGTTACAGGTTTCTTTTCTTTTTTCTTTTTTAGACAGAGTCTCGCTCTGTCACCCAGGCTGTAGTGCAGTGGCGCGATCTTGGCTCACTGCAACCTCCGCCTCCCAGGTTCAAGTGATTCTTGTGCCTCAGCCTCCCAAGTAGCTGGGATTATAGGCACATGCCACCGTGTTGGCTAATTTTTGTATTTGTAGTAGAGATGGGGTTTCACCATGTTGGTCAGGCTGGTCTCGAACTCCTGACCTCAGGTGATCCACCTGCCTCAGCCTCCCAAAGTGCTGGGATTACAGGAGTGAGCCACCGCACCTGGCCTGGAAACATGTTGATAAGTCTTGAATGTCAAGCCACAAGGTGA
>NW_012106520.1:1126154-1207061 GCF_000951045.1 Mandrillus leucophaeus
CACCATGTTGGTCAGGCTGGTCTCGAACTCCTGACCTCAGGTGATCCACCTGCCTCAGCCTCCCAAAGTGCTGGGATTACAGGTGTGAGCCACTGCACCTGGCCTACAGGTTTCTTAATTATACTTGAAGAAATATAATATTGTTTTTGTTGTTTTTAGAGAGACGTTCTCAGCTATGTTTCCCAGGGTTGGAGTGCAGTGGCTACAGACAGGAGTGATCATTGCATACTAATGGCTCAAGAGGTCTTCCCACCTCAGCCTCTGAAGTAGCTGGAACTACAGCCTGCCTGGCTAAAAATTCGTATGTTAAGTCTTAGGACAACACTTAAAAATAAAGAAAACAGAGAAATAGCTAATAAGTCAATATTAGAGATAAAATGGAATCCTAAAAATATTATCAGTTATCCAAATAAGGCAGGTAAAGTGAAATTGCTACAAAGAAAATATGAGGATAAATAAAATACAAATAGCAATATGGTATTTTGTATTTATCAATTTTTATTCCAACCATATTTGTAATTATCCATATTTGTAATTATCATAAAGAATCTAAACACTACTATCAAAAGTCAGATATTGCCAGACTAGATATAAAAATTGAAACCCAATTATATGAAGTCTACAGATACGCTCATTAAATATGAAAACACAGGTGGATTAAAAGTGAAAGAATGAGAAAAAATATACCATGAAAACACTACCCATTTAAAAAAAAAAGCTGATGTGGCTATATTAATATCAGAAAACTACATCTCAGAACAGGAAATATTACCAGAAATAAAGAAGAATATTTTATATTGATAAAGGGGTCAGGAAGACATCATAATTCTAAATATGTAAGCACCTAAAAACAAAGCCTCAAAAAAATCAAAACTGAAGGAACTGAAAGGAGAAATAGACAAATGCAGAATTACAGTTGAAGATTCTGTTACTCTTCTTCCAGTCCTTGATAGAACAAATAGACAGAAAATCAGTCATGGAGATATATGAGACTTAAACAATACATGATATTGGATGTTTAGTAGGACTGTTGTCCTGGAATTAGCACTGGGGGCTACAGATAAAAATAACAGACTTTAAGTACCCTATATTCTGGAGAAAGCTGCCAAAAATTGGGGCCAGCACCTCCCTAGTAGAAGACCATCAAATTAGCCCTACTCTTCCCTACAACTCCAACAACTCCAACAACTCCTCCAACAACTACCTGCCTTACTGCCCACCCATATGAGTAAACAATTGGGAGAACGAAAGTTGGAAGTCTTTGGGACTTGGGAAGTGTCCAAAGTTCATAGCAACAAGCCTTTGAGGTTGGAGACCAGCTAGACTTGCTTTCTGGTCACAACCCTGCTGATCCAAACAGGATCTGGTTCAGACAGGATGAAGCAAAAAAAACCGTCAGGAACCAGCAGATAGCGACAAAAGTGATCCCTAGGTGCCCTCATTGCTCATTAGCATGAGACACTCCCACCAGCACCATGGTAGTTTACAAATGCCATGACAACGACCTGGAAGTTACCAATCCTTTCCTAGAAAGTTTTAAATAACCCATCCCTCAATTTGCATTAACTTGCCCCTTAATTTGCATATAATTGAAATTGAGTATAAACACAGTTGCCAAGAGCCCATGCGTTGCTGACTCTGGGCATGCTGCCTATGGGGTAGTGCTGCTCCACAAGGAGCAGTACCATTCAGTAAAGGATTGCTGTCTAACACCACTGGCTCACCCTTGACTTCTTCCCTGGGTGAAACCAAGAACCCTTCTGGGCCAAGCCCCAGTTTGGAGGCTTGCCTGTCCTGTGTCAGTTTCCTAAAACGTAAACTTTGGAAGGGGCCCATAAGAAAATTCATTGTAAAGCTTGAGGGCACCTGCCTAAAGCAAAGACTACTACCTCTCTCCGGGTGGGATCCTTGCGGAATTACTATAAACCAGCAGTCCCGTAATGATACTGTCAGCAGGAGAAACAGCAATTGGGGAATTGTTGGAAAAGATTGGTCTGTAGTTCTTGGAGTTGTGCAGCACTTGTGAATTTATAAAAAGGCACTTTATTTTCTGGAAATTTCTGGAAGTAAAAAGCTTATAGGAGCAGGTAAAGGTGGAGGGGGAAGCAAGGCCTTGGGTAATGGTTATTAGTACCCCTTCCCAGCGTTGGAGGCAACTCACAGAGTTGGAAGGGGATAGCATAGTTCCTGTGACCCCACGTACAAGGAGCCAGAAGATGGAGGAGACAGGAGACAGAGGCCGCAGTGAGGCCTGGGGGCAAGAGAGGCCACTCTCAACACAGGGTCCTGAACTCTGCCTCTCTTCCTCTTCTGGTCTTGAACACCACAGGAATTAGGCCTTGAGAATAAGTGAGATTCAAGAGAATAATAATCCTCAAATCAGACCCCTGTCCCCCCTCTACACCTTCCTTCTACGATGCTGCACTGAGGGGCCGGTGAGAGCAGCCCACATCCTCCCTCCTAACAGGGCCCTGAGCTCTGCTGAGCTGTAGGGGAGGGATGAGCTCAGGTTGAAATCCGACCTGAGCCTGGAATTTGAATAATTCAAAGTGACTGGAAACCCACGGCTCTGCCAAAAATGTTGCTGAGGTAAAGAAAGCGGGGAATTGACAGAGCACAGTGATTGGAAAAACATTAAACTATTTCGAGCTAATATCCCACTGAGCTGAGAGTGCTTAACAAAACCAGACTGAGTATTACCACGTATCCAAATTGTGCACATATTTGTCATGGCTGTCACCATATTGGTATGTATTACATTATATTTATATGAAATAGTGTGCTTAATAATGCACCCATTGTTGAGCATTTGGGTTATTTCCAATATATTCTTTTTTTAGAAATAAGCTTGCTATAATTGGTATAAATTGCTCTATTTTTCTTCTTAGCTATTTCCTTAGTTATATGCCTCAACTCTCAACTAAAATGGCATTTACTAATGGAAAGCCTTTGCTCCCCTACTAGAGTCTGGGTTAGACTTCTCTCCTATACCATCCTTGGGCTCACCACTTCAATGCGTGTCACTCTATTGTGATATCCCATCCGGACACCAAATGTGTATAAGTTGGTTTTCCTTCTTTGTAGGTGACAGTGTGCTGTTCATACTGGTTTATACACAAAAGGGGCCATATTGGCTCACACAACTGAAAGTCCAAGTGTAGCACAGCTGACTACAGGCCTTTCAGTCCTGAGACTCAGAGGACACCATCTGGCCATTTCTCTAATGTTTTTGCGCTGCCTTTCTCCAGGAGTTATTTTATTTTTAGGCTGACACAGCCCAGGAAATGGAGATGCTTACAGCAGCCCTAAGCCTCATACCTTTATACAATACGGCAGAAGAAAATGTATATTTGCCACAAGCCCAAGCAAACATCTTTATTCATCTCATTAGCTCCAAATGAGTTCTGTGTCATCTCTGAACCAATCCGAGTGACCAGGCGGTGAAATACAAATATTGACTTAAAATAGGTGTAGCTGGATGAGTGGACCATCCATTCACAGGGTGGAAAATGAGGAAGGGGTGTTTCTTTTTTTATCTTTCTTTTTTTTTTCTTTTTTTTGAGACGGAGTCTTGCTCTGTCACCCAGGCTGGAGTGCAGTGGCGTGATCTCGGCTCACTGCAAGCTCCGCCGCCCGGGTTCACGCCATTCTCCTGCCTCAGCCTCCTGAGTAGCTGGGACTACAGGTGCCCGCCACCTCGCCCAGCTAATGTTTTTAAAAATTTTTTAATTTTTTTTTTTATTTTTAGTAGAGACGGGGTTTCACAGTGTTAGCCAGGATGGTCTCCGTCTCCTGACCTCGTGATCCGCCCGCCTCGGCCTCCCAAAGTGCTGGGATACAGGCGGAGTGTTTCTTAAAGAAGATTTGGAGTACATTTAACACAAAGAGGAAGCAAGTATCACTGGTAGAGGGTCGCGACTGCAAGTTGTCCAGGTTCTTAGCGTTTTGAACAAAGAATTGGACAAAATGTTCTTCAAAGCAAAGAAAGAACAAAGCAACAAAAGAACGAAAGCAGGGATTTATCGAAAACGAAAGTATAATCCACAGTGCGGCAGACCCGAGCAGCGGCTCAAGGGCCCAGATACAGAATCTTCTTGGGTCCAAATGCCCCTAGAAGTTTCCCATTGGCCCCTTCATGCTCACCTCATGTAAATGAAGTGGTAGCCTGCCATCAGTCTGATTGGTTGCAGAAAGCAGCCAACCAGAGGCTGGAGTGAAGTTACAAAGGTCACACTCCTGTGCAAGCATCTGCTTGGTTGCAAAAGGCAACCAATGAGAGGCTAGGATGAAGTTACAAAGTTAGGCTTCTATGCAAACAAAGACTTGGCCTGCAACCAGTCTGATTGGTTGCGGAAAGCCAATTTCCCATCTGCTGTGCAGAAAAGGTAGGGGGTTTGCAAAGGGAGTAGACTCTGGTCTTTTTGTCACTTAGGCTGGAAAGTTAGGGTTTTTCTTTCAGTTTAGTTCTAGGAAGATGGCTTGAAACAGCCTTAGGTTCCCTGCCTCCAGACCCTGTTCTCCTGCCTCACCTGGATTGTGAGCATGGAAAATATATATTCACTCCATCAATAAATGTGTTTCTTTTCCTCTGTAGGATTGTAAACTCTCAGGGCGGGGATTATATGGACTTCACCACTGTATTCACAGTCCTCAAAACAGTGCCTAATGCATAAAAGGAAAATGCTTAGTGACTATTCATTGAATGAATAAATCCCCCAAAGTGGAATAACCAGGTTGGAAGAGCTAAACATTTTTTAAGACCTTATTACACGTTGCCAAATTGTTCTCTAGGAAAAAAGTACCAATTTATAGTAGAATTGTGGTTTTAAAAAAAACTATAATAGTAGTGTGTGCTAGGATAGCTATTTATACAAAATATTGCCAACAAGGAATTTTATTGTTTTAATTAATTTTTGGTAACACAATATGTTTTTAAAGTAGATTCTAATTTTAATTTTATTTATTTATTTATTTATTTTTGTCAAGATGGAATCTTACTATGTTGCCCAGGCCGGTCTCCAACTCCTGGGCTCAAGCCTCCCAAAGTAGCATGATACAGGTGTGAGCCACTGTGTCTGCCCTTAGCAGATTTTTAAAGCTGCTATCTTCTATATGCATTTTTCCATTAACAAAATCGATCATCTGCCCAGTACTAATATTAATTATAAAATTTGCCTGTATGTTTTTATTTTTAATTTTTTTTTGAGACAGGATCTCGCTTTGCCATCCAGGCTGGAGTGTGGTGGTGAGATCTTGGCTCAAGTTATCCTCCTTCCTCAGCCTCCTGAGTAGCTGGGACTACAGGTGTGCACCAGTATGCTCAGCTAATTTTTTAAAAAAATAAATTGAGATGGGATCTCACTATGTTGCCTGGGCCGGTTTTGAACTCCCGGGCTCAAGTGATCCTCCCACCTCGGCCTCCCAAAGTGCTGGGATTACAAGTGCGAGCCACCGCAACTGGCCTACTTTTTAGTTTCTTGTAGAGACTGGACCTCATTATATTGCTGAGGTTGATCTTGAATTCCTGGGCTCAAGTGATCCTCCTGCCTCGGTCTCCCAAAGTTCTGGGATTGCAGGAGTGAGCCACCATGCCCACCCTGCCTATATATATTTTAAAGACACTCAGTAATATTTTATGATTTTTTTTTCTCTAAATTACATCTTCCAGTACATTTCCATGGTGATTGGTCTCTGAGGACTTTTTTTTTTTTTTTCCCCTTTGTTGAGACAGGATCTCACTCTGTCAGCTAGGCTGGAGTGCAGTGGCACAATCATGGCTCAGTGCAGCCTTGACCTCCTGGATTCAAGTGATCCTCCCACTTCAGCCTTCATGAGTAGCTGGAACTACAGGCATGAACCACCATGCTGGCCTAATTTTTAAAAAGGTTTTTGTAGAGATGGGGTCTCACTATGTTGCACAGTGTTTCTGAGGATTTTAAAAACTGATAAAATACATGTAACATAAAACATAGCATCTTAACTATTTTAACTGTGCAGTTCAGTAGTGTTAAGTACATTCACATTTGTTGTGCAACCAGTCTCCAGAACACTTTCATCTTGCCAAACTGAAATTGTATTGCCATTAAACAATAACTCCTAACTTCTCTCTCCTCCTCCTATCCCCTGTCAACCATTATTCTACTTTTTGTCTATTGTTTGAATAATCTAGGTACCTCATATAAGTGGAATCATAAAGTATTTGTCCTTTTATGATTGGCTTATTGTGACTTAATATAATGTTCTCAAGATTCAACCAACTTGAAGCATGTGTCAGAATTTCCTTCCTTTGTAAGGCTAAATAATATTCCATTGTATCAATATACCACATTTTGATTTTCCATTCATCTGTTGATGGACATTTGAGTTGTTTCCACCTTTGGGTTATTGTGACTAGTGCTGCTATGAACGTAGGTTTCAAATACCTGTTCAAGGTCCTATTTTCCATAGCAACTATAATTTTACATTCCCAGCAATAGTGGACAAGTGTTCCAACTTCTCCATATCTTGGCCAGTGCTGCTGTTGCTGCTGCTTCTGCTGCTGCTCCTTCTCCTTCTCCTTCTCCTTCTCCTTCTTCTTCTTCTTCTTCCTCTTCCTCTTCTTCTTCCTCTTCCTCTTCCTTTTCTTCTTCCTCTTCTTCTTATTCTTTTGAGATGGAGTCTCACTCTGTCACCCAGGCTGAGGTATAACAGCACAATCTTGGCTCACTGCAACCTCTGCTTCCTGGATTCAAGTGACTTTCCTACCTCAGCCTCCCAAGTAGCTGGAACTACAGGTATGTGACATCACACCTGGCTAATTTTTGTATTTTTAGTAGAGACAGGGTTTCGCCATGTTGTCCAGGCTGGTCTTGAACTCCTGACACCAGATGATTCACTGTCTTGGCCTCCCAAAGTGATGGGATTCCAGGTGTGAGCCACTGCACCTGGCCAAATATGTGAAAACTTAAAATGCATTTATGCATTATAAGAGGGGAGGGTTATATTCTCAAGGAGCTAGAAAAAATTGTAAAATTGCTCTTTATGCCTTTTGACTTGAAATTTGATGACATGCTTTTCGAATTCTTTAATTGTGTTCTTTTTTTCACAGTTGAACCCAGTCTCAACCAACTTAATTCCAAAGAACACCCAACCAAGGTTAAAATTTTCCACTTTCAGCATACCTAATGTTTTGCATCATGATTTCAACCATGTTAAGTTTATGAGACCAATTCTTTTTTTTTTAAATCACAATTATTGATACTTTCATTTTTCTTTCTATTTTTATAAGACAATAAGGGACAAATGCAATAAAATGTTTAAATGCCTACATTATTGTACAGATGAAAATGATGCCACTGCCCAAACATTGCTGTTGGCTAGGCAAGGCCACTTGAAACTGTAGATCAAAATGCTCACCTATTAGTGGAGTATGATCATCTGAACTTACCAAAAGTAGTTTCAAGTTGTATACTTTAAGAAAGTGCAAACTATTTGGAAGTCAGATACAGGAAAGCCAAAGATTTCCAAAAGTGGGTTTCCAAAGATCAGACACTTTAATACTAATTTCATTACTTTTATTGAGAACCTACTGTGTGAAAAGCACCAAGTTTGGTTCTTGGGATGGGGTGGACTGTACGAGGAAAAGGGAAAATAAGGATACTTACTTAAAATCTGGTGGTGGAAAAAGAAGCATACAAAATAATTTTAAAACAAGGAAGACTACAATAAACCCTTCTCAAATTCTTCTAATAAATTGAAGAATGGAATACTTTCTTTTTTAAATTATATATCATCCTTTTAATACAAGCTTTAAAAAATCTGGAACAATAGAAACTGTACATATTTGATCAATCTTTTTGTTTTGTTTTTAAACTAAGATCTCTAAACACTCCAGTGTTCCATTCCAAAATACTGCACAACGTTCTGAATACAAAACTCTTGCTTGTATTCCTCCTTCATGAAAGAAAAAAGTTCATGACCCTGCTGCCCAGGCTCCTCTCCAGGCTTGCCTCAATGCCCTCTTCCCATCCTTAGGGAGAAAACTAGAGCATCTATAGTTTACTGCACTGAGAAAAAGACAGTTTGAAGAATGGAACACTTTCTAACTCATTCTGTGGCCAAAGATACTATAAGAAAAGACAGCTACAGACCAATATATTTTGTGAATATTGATGCAAATATTCTTGACAAAATACCAGCAAACTGAATTCAGCAGCAAATATTAAGAGAATTACTCACTGTGACCAACTGGGATTTATTCCTGGAATGCAAGTATGGTTTAACACATAAAAATCAATCAATGTAATATACCACATTAACAAAGTGAAAGAAAAGAACATACGATCATCTTGATGCAGAAAAAGCATTTGACAAAGTTCAAAACCTTTTTGTGCTAAAAACACTCAACAAACTAGGAAAAGAAAGAAACTTTCTCAATATAATAAAGGCCATTTATGAAAAAAACCACAGCTAACATTGTACCCAATGGTGAAAGACTGAAAGCTTTTCCCCTAAGATCAGGAACACTTTCACCACTTCTTTTTTTTGTTTTTTTGTTTTTGTTTTTTTTTTTCGAGATGGAGTCTCACTCTGTCGCCCAGGCTGGAGTCACCACTTGTATTGAATATGATACAGAAGTTTTAGCCAGAGGAAGAAGGCAAGAAAAAGAAATCAAAGGCCTCCAAATTGCAAATAAAAAAGTAAAATCATCGTTGTTTGCAGATAACTTGACTTCATATATAGAAAACCCTAAAGAGTCCTCAAAAAGAAAAAAACCAAAAAAGGAAAAAACCAAAACCCATTGGAACTAATGAATGAGTTCAGCAAAATTGCATGATACAAAATCAACACTGGAAAAATCACTTTCACTCCTATAAACAGCAGTTATCAACCTGAAAAGGAAATTTAAAAAACAATTCAATTTATGATAATATCAAAAGAATAAAAACTTAAGAATACAAGTAGCCAGGCAGTTGAAAGATAGCTACAGAACATTACTGAAATTCTAAAAGATTTAAATTAATGAAAAAACATCTCTTATGATCTGAATGTTTATGTGCCCCCCAAATTCCTACATTGAATCTTAACCCACAATGGGATGGTATTAGGAGGTGGGCCTTTGGGAGGTGATGAGGTCATGTGAGTGGAGCCCTCATACCTGGGATTAGTGTCCTTACCAAGAAAGTTAAAGGGAGCTCATTTGCCTTTCCACTATGTGAGGACACAGGGAGCAAATATCATCTATGAGGAAGCAGGCTCTCACTAGACACTAAATAAGATCTTGGCAGCCTCCAGAAGTGTGAGAAATAAATTTCTGTTGTTTATAAGCTACCCAGGGTATGGTATCTTGTTATAGCAAAATGAAATAAGACAACATCCTATGTTCATGGATTAGAAAACTTAGTATTGTCAATATGACAATATAAACCAGAAGAATCTAGAGATTCAATGTAATCCCTACCAAAGTTCCAGTGGCATTCTTTGGAGAAATAGAAAAAGCTATCCTAAAATGTATAAGAATCTCAAAGGACTTCCAATAACCAAAACAATATTGAAAAAGAAGAACAAAGTTTCAGGTCTCACACTTTCCGGTTTTAAAACTTGCTACAAAACTACGGTAATCAAAACAGTGTGGTACCAGCTTAAGGACAGATATATAGATAAATAGAATAGAACAGAGATACCAGAAATAAACTCTCATGTTTACAGTTAGTTGTTTTTGACAGGGTTTTCAAGATTGTTCAATGGCAAAAGGACAGTCTTTTCAACAAATGATGCTGGTAAAACCAGATACCCACATGCAAAAGGATGAGTTGGACTCACATACCATATAAGAAAATTAACTCAAAATTGATCAAAAGTCTAAACTTGACAGCTAAAACTATAAAATTTTTAGAAGAAAACGTAAGGGAAAAATCTCATGACTTTGTGTTTGACAATGATTTCTTGGATATAGCACCAAAAACACAGGCAACAAAATAAAAAATAGATAAGTTGTATTCATCAAAATTTAAAAGTTCTGTACATCAGATAATACTATCAAAAGAGTGACAAGACAACCTACAGAATGGGATAAAATATTTGCAAGTCCTATATCTGATAAGGGAATAATATTTAGAATATATAAAGAACAAATAAAACTCAACAACAACCCAAAAATAAAACAACTCAGTTTAAAATGGACATCAATAGTTATAGCTATTATTCGCAATAATAGCTATTAATCACAATAATATAGCTATTATTCACAAATATTATAGCTGTTATTCACAGTAGCCAAATATGGTAATAACCCAAGTGTTCACTAACAGATAAATAAACAAGTTTAGTATATATATACAATGGAATATTATTCAGCCATAGAAAGAAAGAAAATTCTGATACATATGACAACATGGATAAACCTCAAAAACATTATGCTAAGTGAAATAAGCCAGTAACAAAAGAACAAATATTGTATGATTCCACTTATTGAGGTACCTACAATAGGCAAATTCATAGAGACAGAAAGTAGAACAGTCATTGCCATGGTGTGGGGGGAGGAGGGAGTGGGAGTTACTGTTTATTATTTATTTATTTTTTAAAAAATTTAATTTTATTTTTTCAGATTGAGTCTCACTCTGTTGCCCAGGCTGGAGTGCAGTGGTGTTATCTCAGCTTACTGCAATCTCCACCTCCCAGGTTCAAGTGATCCTCCTGTCTCAGCCTCCTGAGTAGCTGGGACTCTAGGTATATGCCACCACATCCAGCTAATTTTTGTATTTTTAGTAGAGATGTGTTTCAACATGTTGGGCAGGCTGGTCTCGATCTCCTGACCTCAAGTGATCTGCCCGCCTCAGCTTCCCAAAGTGCTGGCATTACAGGCGTGAGCCACCACACCTAACCCTGGAGTTATTTAATGAGTATGGAGTTTCTATTTGTTATGATGAAAATGTCTGGATCGTGGTGATAATTACATAACATTGTGAATGTGTTAATGCCACTGAAGAGTTCACTTAAAAAAATGATTAAAATGGTAAATTTTATTAGGCATACTTTATCACAATATAAATAAAAATAAAGGGAACAATCCAAGCAAAGGAATGGAAGCTGATGCTTCTTACCAGGACTGTAAAGAATACAGTTTGTTTGGATGACTCCCTGAGCAGCAGATGCAGTTCCCTGCTTGGCAGCGGGAGAAGATCTTCAGGAGTCTGTGGAGCAGGCTGCTGGCTGGGCCTGCCTGGAGCATCAGGACCTGGGCAGTGGTAGAGAATCAGCTACATCGTAGAATGTAAGCTCTGGGAAGTCAGGTGCCCTTTCTGCATTCATCGTTTGTCAACCAGCCTCTGTCACACAGCGGTCAATAGGCATTTTTTCCAATGAATGAATGAATGAATGAATAACACATACAGAGCAGTGGGTCTCAATACGTATCATAATATATAATATCAGAATGTATCTGCACATATTGGAGTCTCTGGAGGGCTTTCAAAACACAGCTTGCTGGACTCAGAGCTCTGATTCAACAGATCAGGGATGGGGCCTGAGGATTCGCGTTTCCAACAATCTCCCAGATGCTGCTGCTGCTGGTCAGGGGATACACGTTGAGAACCACTGATTTAGAAGAAGGAACAATCGTCACGGCTGAAGGACCAGGTTCTTGCTCACATTTCCAAGTCAATATGTAAACTTGTATATTCTTTCAAAAATCCGAGGCTGCAGGTGAAGAGATCACTCCCTAAAAGAACCTTAGTCCTCAGTGAGCCTGCATATGGGCCCAAACAGATCTGGATTGACATTCCAAGTTCACTGCTCTCTAGCTGTTTGACTTTGGGTGCGATATCCAGCTTCTTTGGACTTCAAATGCTGTATCTGTAAAATAGAGATGATAGTAGCAAACTCATCATAAGGATTAAATGCAGTAGAGTAAGTAACAAAGAGAAGCTCTCTTTACCCAATTTCTACCTAACCCACTTGCCATTTTAACCATCTGTGTCTCCCTGAGTGAGGCCAGGTAGGGGCCCATGGCCCCCGTGCCCTTCCTACATGCCCTCCTTCACCTGCTGAGACAGAGGCATTCCAAAATTAGGTGCATCTGTTATCAAACCTGTTTTGCTAATTGTTAACTACAATATGTAATATGTGATTTAATTAAACGTTACTTAAATCCATGAAATATGAGTGCAAAAGAAAGAGCATTGTTGTTTCTATGACACAGTAACTTAAATGCTTTGGAGAGTCTCCATAAAGGCAAGCAGTTAAAATAAATTACTATCAGATTACGTGCATGTGAGACAACTGTAAAAGAGTGGGGGAAACAGCAAACATGGAGAAAGACTGTCCATTGCTCACACGTATCTGTAAGTTCCTGCTCCACTTTAAAGAGTCTTAAACTGGAGATCTTAGATGATGGATTGCAGATGTGGTTTATGGAAGAATAATGATTTGGGACACTGGTCACGGACTTGTACTCAAAGGCAGGGTGTTGAGCTTTAATCAACAGATTGGCAAAGAAATGTACAGATCCATGTCTTAAGTTAAAGTAAAATGCTTAAGGTATGAGTATATCACTTTGTGCGGTTCCCCGCTTCCACTGACTTTTCAGCAGACCAAAATGCCAGTTCTATTCACACTGGATAAGGAGTTTTCACAGTACTTGGCACTGGCTAAATGTTATCTCCTTCTCCCATCACCAACCTACCACCACCTTGAAAGTTCGATTTCACACCCAAATGCCATTCCTGTTCTTTAACATTTTATCTGTAAATACACGCTGTTGAAGTGCCTCCACGTTGCACTAAACCAGTGCTATTTGCAGAGAACATTCACTTAACCTCAGAGCACGGAGGCCTAGGACATTTCCATTTTACACATTCCAGAAACAGCTTCACCCCCTCACTCAGCAGAATCCAGAGAGGCCTGGGGAAGGTGGCAGACAGAGCTCAGGAGTAGTCATCCAGCTTTTTAATAAAAATAACAACATCCACCCTTTACATAGCCCTCTAATGATCATGAGCCCTTTGAAGATGTAGGTTAATCTCCTGACACTCCTCTGAGCTGGGTCCATGTTGTTCTTTTCTGCTTAGAAGATTAGGGAGTGGAAGGAAAGAAGGTTAATTGACTTGTTGAAGGCAGCACTACAACTTCATAGAAATGATAGAGTGAGACTCCAGGGCTGCAGGCATTGCCAGCTGTGTGCCCTGGTCTCAGGTCTTTTGGTCTAGCTTTTCCCCCAGGAACTCGTGTATGTTTTCTGATCACAATACTTTTACATAAAGTGTGCATGCGTGCATATGTGAATGTGCGTATGTGTGTATATGTATATGCATGGGCATGTGTATCTTTCCTCCTTCATGAGAAAACCTGGAAAAGAAATATTGTGGGTAATGATTCATCACACTTCATTTCTCCAGTCCCTCAATTGGTTAAAATAAAGAACTCAGCCCACAGGAGAATCGCTTGAACCCAGGAGGCGGAGGTTGCAGTGAGCTGAGATCGCACCATTGCACTCCAGCCTGGGTGACAAGAGTGAAACTCCATCTAAAAAAAAGAAAAAAAACCCAAATCGGCCATCCCCAGCTTTGTTGCATTGACTGATAACTTGTTTTGCTGAGAAAAAAGCCAGTGCCAAGGCCACCTGCATACACCTTCCCTGCCAACCCCAGCAATGGGAAAATCCTAGAGAAAGCCTGATCTAGTCGAAGGAGTGAGGCCTAGAGATGAACGCTTCAGAAGACCCTGCTATTCTTGCCCTCAGCAAGTCTTGGATATGGGACAGGCGTCCTACCCATATTTGGTACATCCCATCATGTTAGAAAAATAGGATTCCTTGGTCCTGAGGAATCTCTTCCATTTGCTTCCTTCCCATCCATCCTTGCCCATGTTCCTGAGATGTGGCCACAACTTAGCTTGGTTATAAATCATGACTGTGGCGTGTAAGTCATTTGCACGTATGGGGTTGTTGTTTTGTGTTTTGGAGGAAAAGTTATGTAAACATCAGCTCCATCTGAGGAACAAATACAGGTTGACCACAGACAATATCAACAGGGAAGATGATGAGATCCTGTGGTCTCTTCTGGGGCCAACCTGGAGAGCCTGTGGGGCCAAAATGCCATCTACCAATGTCTATCAGGCGGCTACTGTGTACTCAGTGCCCTTGGAGTGGTCTGGGCGATGGTGCTCAGGATGAAACTCCAGGTGACCGGAGGGAGGAGGGGAAAGGGGGTGGGAATAGAGGCATCAATGGGATAGAACTGTGTAAACGAACGAAGAGACTGAAGGTGACACACAGACTCTGTCCCGCAAAGTTGCTGCTGCTGCCTGACTCCATGGACACTGTAAGTGGATAATTCACTGCGTGCTGCAGCAGGAACTTTACCCAAACTCCTGCGGCACTTCTTCCTCCTCCTTTGCTTCCCGCTTCCCTCCCTAAACCACAGGGGCCCACCCAGGGCAGCCTGCCTTGCCCCACAAGGACAGCAGGGATCTGTGTCATCCAAAACCAGCAGGAACATCATAAAACCCCTCCTTCTGCTCCTAGCAGGGCAGCAAATTTGGAATGAACTTCAACTGCTTTGTTTTCAATTAACTTGGACTTTCTAGGCCAAACCTGGACCTAGAAAACCCTCGGGTGGTCCTTCTCTACTGGTAGCTTGAGATGGATTTAAAGTAAGCCACAGCACAGGAAAACTCACATTTGCAAATGAGTCCTTCCTCATTCTTTACAAAATAACTTTTTTTTGGATACATAGTTTTACTCTGTCTCTCAGGCTGGAGTGCAGTGGCGCTATCATGACTCACTGCAGCCTTGGGCACTGAGCCTGGGCTCAAGTGATCTTCTTGAGCAGCTAGGACCACAGGTGCGCACCACCACTCTTGGCTAATTTTAAAAGTATTATTATTTTGTAGAGATAGGGTCTCACTATGTTGCTGGTCTCAAACTCCTGACCTCAAGCAATTCTTCCACCTTGGCCTCCCAAAGTGCTGAGATTATAGGCGTGAGCCACTGTGCCTGGCCAAATAACGTTTTTTGTTTGTTTTTTGAGATGGAGTCTCGCTCTTCACCCAGGGTGGAGTGCAGTGGTGCAATCTTGGCTCACTGCAACCTCCACCTACTGGGTTCAAGGGATTCTCGTGTCTCAGCCTCCTAAGTAGCTGGAATTACAGACGTGTGCCACCTAGATGCTTGCAAGCACACACTATGCTCTCTTATCTGGTCGTCCATTTCCTTAGAAGCCTCAGGAGTCGGATCCTGATAGGGACCTGACACCTCCAGAATTCTCTCTCCAACAAAAGATTACTTTGAGGCCGGAACCCGCTCCTGGCTGAAGACTGACTACAAGATTGAGTGTGATTAATTTATAACCTGGCAGGATCTACAGTGGCACCAGCTCCTTCACCAAATGGAACAGTGACTCAAGATGAGCCACTGGAGCAAGTCATGGCACCTGGCACCTCCTCGTACCACTCTTCCCTCTTCTACATTCTAAACCCCTCTTTAACAACCCCTATGTTCCCTCCACAAATGGATGAATGAAATTGCTTTCTACCCTTCCCCTTCCTAGCATGGATAATAGAAAAAGAGAGTGAGCTCTCTTTGATCATAACGCATTATTCTTTTGACTTCTTTCCACAAGTGGCAAGCAGCCAGGCCCTTTTGCTGGTTACAGGAACCCTCTCTAAACTCTGCTCTGGTCAGAAAGCTGACAGGTGGTAAGGTGGTGAGGTAATTATCCACTGCACTCTGGGCTACTTAAAGGGCCAGTAGCTGTAGGGCAGAAGCCACAGCGCCCTCCAGTTCTGCCTTTAGGTCAAGGTCAGCAGGCTGCTGAGAGTCCCCACCTGAATCCCTCTCTGAGAATTTGGTTGAAGGAAGTGCCAAGGTACCAGGAAGTGCCCCTTCTTTGGGGACAGCCTCATTCAATGACTGGCCTGTGCTTGGTACAAAGGCCCAACCCCGGCCTAATTCTAGGACAGCTTTGTGGGCTATCCCAGTTGCAGAGCCACTGTGAGGTCGAATGAGGCATTTGTTGCAACTGCATCACAGCTCAGTTTCCCCTTCTGTTCCCTCCCTTTCTTCCTTCTAGGTGCTGTTCTTCAGGGCAACCTCCTGCAGACAACCTCCATCGCAGAGGCTGCCTCTCAGCAAAAAACCTAAGGGGCTACCCACCAGCACCCACATACAGGCCTGCCTCAAGCAAGGCTCCGTTCAGATGCATCACAGCGACAACATCGGCACTTCCTCCCACACCCTTCCATGAAGGGATGACTATCCACTTTCCTGAGTTCTGTGTGTTTGTGTGTGTGTGTGTGTGTGTGTTTTAATTCATTCTGGAAGAACTGAGAACAAACTAGGTGATGTCCTATATGTAGCTGACTATGAGATTAGGTCAGGCTGGCTAATTAAGACTCATTCCCTTCCATCTCCTGAGATGAAAGCTATTGTGGGGCTGGCATAGAACCAATTAACCCTACTAGAGTTCAAAAGCTTATGTGAGCTGAGAGCCCATTCCCCAGTCTGGAGCCATTCATTAATTATTCTATCCTTTTCCCCATCCTTTACTCCCATCCTAACTTCCTTTACTGGTGGCATCAATTGTCATTCTGTGCAATTCCCTGACTGACAGCACAAATGCAAATTTAGAGAGCATATCACAGGGAGAGGGCACACTGTGCCTGGGGAGGCTAACATCTGTTTCTGCAGAGATGGTCCTTTTGCTTGGAAGCATATCGCAGCCTAGCTAATGTGAGGAGCAGTCTTGAGAGACGCCAGCAAGAAACCCAGAGGCACGGAAAATCCTCACTAATATAAATGAGTGTGGTTTACATTTGGCAGGGTGAGGGGATGCATGTTTAATGAGAAAACCTGCAGCATTGTAGGTGAAATGAGACGCCTCCCCTTGCAGGAGTGCATGTGTATCTCAGATCCAGGTGATGGATGGTCAAGGCTTGTAATTACCCGCATCAATAGCCCTTTTGATTGACCTGGCTATTTGCAAATAAGGTTGCTAACATTTTTATTTGCACTGTTTCCAAAATAGCTGCACTACTTTCTCATAGTGCATTTTTTTTTTCTTAATATTTGGGGTTGCAATCTTGGATTTCTCTAATGTTACAACTGAGAGCAAAGAAATAAGTTGGTAGGCTAGTTCAGCTGAGGCATCCTAGGGATGATGCAGGATGTTCCAAGACCAGCCTCTAGAGAGAGTAAATCACACCAACCAAGGCCCCAGGGACTGGAGTAGAACCCAGACCACTGATTTACACTAGGAAGTGAGGGGATGAGATGGGAGACAGAGAGCTAGGCATTTATATGGACAAAAACATTCTGATACACTGTGCAAAACTTCCTAGCAAGTTATCTGAAAGAGTAATGGAGCGATTGAGCAGAGAATCAAAGCCAAGGGAGGTTTTTTTGGGTAATTTCATCCAGGATAGGGAAGACCATGGAAAGCTCTCTCAGTGCCAGTATAGATTTTGCTGTTAAAGTAACTATAATTTCTTAACACTTTTGAATTCAGAGTCTTTTTCCCTCCACTTTGGAAAGTGCTAGATAAACTGGGCAAACTATTTGCTTCTGAACTCTCCCTTTTCCAGGTTCCATGCAACAGTTGGCAGTTACCATAAAAATGTTGCAATTACCAAGATTACTACTTATCTGATAATAGCTGACTTTGAATGGTGACATTATCTGTCCTTGATCTCTGATTGCAGGGATGCACTTATGTGGTGGTTCTCTATGCACTTGCTATACTCACGTTCTTTCCCTTCACTGTAACACGGAGACCCATATGGTAGCCTTTAGGATTCGAAAGTACTATTAAGACTTGAGTTGAGGACCTAAGACACAGAAAGGGATGGCATAGTTAACAACAAGACAGAATGGGTGGAGGAAAGATGAATGAACAGATCAGTGAATTTGTTGTTGGGAAAATAAGCCAAGATTTACTCACATGTACAAGGAATTTGAAAGACAGAATGTTCCATGAGTGACAAAATCCTTGGTGTATGGCAAAGGTATCCAAACTGCTAGTTGTGATTAGAAAGGCCAGGGTCCCAAACTCCAGAATGCTACCCACTATCTCAATAGATTCCTAAGGCTTTCTTTAGAGAACAGTTCAGGCCGGGCGCAGTGGCTCAAGCCTGTAATCCCAGCACTTTGGGAGGCCGAGATGGGTGGATCACGAGGTCAGGAGATCGAGACCATCCTGGCTAACAAGGTGAAACCCCGTCTCTACTAAAAAATACAAAAAACCAGCTGGGCGAGGTGGCAGGTGCCTGTAGTCTCAGCTACTCGGGAGGCTGAGGCAGGAGAATGGCATAAACCCGGGAGGTGGAGCTTGCAGTGAGCTGAGATCCGGCCACTGCACTCCAGCCTGGGCGACAGAGCAAGACTCCATCTCAAAAAAAAAAGAGAACAGTTCAGATCAGATCTACCTTTTAGTCCCAAATCCCTATTTTGTTTCCTGACTTAGAGAACTGAGTTATGAAAACTCCTTCAACCCCTCTAGATTAAGAACTAAATTTCTGGCTTTGAGTTTTTTTCTTTTATTTTCACATGGCTTTCTAAAGATGATGGGAAGAAAGGAAGAACTTCTTAAAGAGACCTCCCAAATTCTGCTTCTCCATAAAAGTAACTAGAATACTGACAAAATTTACCGAAATTGGTGTTTCAGAACTCTGGACATTAAAAGCTTTCAGAAATCCAAGAAATATTTATTCAAGAAAAACAGCTGAATATCAGTAAGAACATTACGTGTTATGGCATTTTAACTTGTCCTAATTTTATTCCCCTCCCCCCAGCTCCACAATAATCTTAAAAATAAGTAGCCTGCAACTACAATAACAGCCCAACAGCCACTAGAGGGGGAAGAACGAGTTTGACGCTCCCCAAAAGCCTTATCCCAAGATAATTGCCACTGTTTAAGTAGTCTGGAAGCTTATTAAGAAGCTCCATTCTCAGGATTTGTCTTTATTTAATCGGATTCAGAACTCACTCAGTGCAAGCAGCCCTATCCCCAAGACATTCGCCAAAAACTATGAGCAGCAATTGTTTAACATTCCAGCTGCCTGAAGTAGCATTTCCAGTTGGGGATAACAAGAGGCTGATCAGAAAACTTAAAAGGAAAAACTTGGGAATGAGATATCTATAAGGGGATTTGAACATCTCTAACACAATCCTGGGAATCTAGAAGTCCACACATATGTGCAGGATGACATGCATTCCTAGAAAAGACCAGAGAAGGCCCTAATTTCTCCCATCTTGCTGGCCTTCAGGCTTTACCCAAGAAGTAATTGAAGACAAAGGGAGGTCGTAAACTGCCTGCCAGTACCATTGATGGCATGCCTCAACACTCACACAGAGTCACTTGACAAAGATTAGGAGATGTATTGGTTCAAGACATTTAAATAAATCTCTGTCCAGTCATTAGCTGACCACAACGTTAATCAAGCAGAGACTTCAATGACTACATATAACAAAGAACATGGATCTTACAGGTTGAGTCCAGGCAGATCACTAAACAAACAGCAGGAACAACAACAGCAAAGATAAAACAACAAACCCTAGGGAGTTGGGGGAATCTGATTTCCACAGAGTCTGCCAAAAAGAGTTGCCATATTATATTATTTTCAATGCCTAGTTTTCAATAAAAAATTACAAGACATGCAAAGATACAGGAAAGTATAGCCATACATAAGAAAAATAAGCAGTCAATATAAACTATCCCCGGGGAAGTCCAAGTATTTGATTTACTAGAAAAAAGATCTTAAATGAGCTATTATGAATAAACATATTCAAAGAACTAAAGAAAATTATGTCTAAAATTTAAAGGAAATAATGAGAATGATGTTTCACCAGATACAGAATATCTGTAAAAACCTAGAATTGTTTTTTAAAAGAATCAAATAGAAATTCTTGAGTTGAAAAGTAAAAAGGTTGAGGCCGGGCATGGTGACTCACGCCTGTAATCCTAGCACTTTGGGAGGCTGAGGTGGGCAGATCACCTGAGGTCAGGAGTTCAAGACCAGCCTGGCAAACATGACACAACCCCATTTCTACTAAAAAATATAAAAATTAGCCAGGTGCTGTGGTGCGTGCCTATAATCCTTGCTACTCAGGAGGCTGAGACAGAGAATCGCTTGAACCCAGGAGGTGGAGGTTGCAGTGAGCCAAGATTGCACCACTGCACTCCAGCCTGGCAACAGAGGGAGACCGTCTCAAAAATAAATAAATAAATAAATAAATAAATAAATAAATAAATAAATAAAATAAAACAAAAAAATAAAAAGGTTGAAATGAAAAATTCACTAAAGGGACTCAACAGAAGATCTTAATTGGAAGAAGAACTAGCAAACTTGAAGACAGACCAATTGAAATCATCCTGTCTAAGGAACATAAAGAATCAAGGATGAAAAAAAATTAATAAGTACCTATGAGACACCGTCAAACACACTAACATACACATAATGAGAGAAAGAGGAAAAAGAATATTTGAAGAAATAATAGCCAAAGCCATCTCAAATTTGATGAAAAAATTTAATTGATCTGTACATCTAAGAAGTTCAATGAACTCCAAGTAGAGAAACTTAAGAGAGTCACATTTAGACATATCGTCATCAAAATGTTGAAAGACAAAACAAAGAAAGAATTTTGAAAGGAGTAAAAGAGAAGAAATTCATTCCATACAAGCCATCCCTAATAAGATTAACACATGAATTCTTATTAGAAAACATGAGGCCAGAAGGTGGTAGTATGACATATTCAAAGTGCCTAAAGAAAAAGACTATCTCCCACCAAACTATCTACCAAGAATTCTATTTCCAACAAAACTATCCTTCAAAAAACAAAGGAGAAATTAAAACATTTAAGTAAGACATTTAAGAAACACTAAAGGGAGTCCTTTAGGCTGAAATGAAAGCACACTTGACAATAACTTGAATACACATGGAGAAGTAAAGAAATAATGGTAGCTACATAGGTAAAAAAGATAATTTGAATATCTTTTATTTGTAACTCTTTTCTCCTATCTGATTTAAAAGACAACAGCATAAAATAATAATTATAAAACTGTGTTGATGGGCTTATAATTATAAGGGTATAATTTGTATTACAATAATAGTATGAAGCAGGGGGCACAAAGCTATATTGGAGGAAAATTCTTATATAATTAAATTAATTTTAAATTTGTATTAAAATTAATCTGTTTTTAATCTGAATTCTATTGTTTTGAGTTAAAATGTTAATTATAATTCCCAGGAAAACTACTAAGGAAATAACTTAAAATATGGTTAAAGACACACAAGGGAATTAGAATGATATGTTACAAAATACCTAACTCAAAATAAGGTAGCAATGGATAAATAGAAGAACAAAAAAGACATAAAATATGGCGTAAACAAATAGCAAAATTGTGGATGTAAGTTCTGCCTTATTAGCACAAGTTGAGTATTTCTTATCTAAAATGCTTGGGACCAGAAATGTTTTGGATTTGGGATTTTTTTCAGATTTTGGAAGAATATTTGCATTATACTTACTGGTCAAGCATCCCACATCTGAAAATCTGGAAGCTGAAATGCTCCAATGAGCATTTTCATTGAAGAGCCTCATGTTAGCAGTAAAAATGTTTTGGATTTTGGAGCATTTCAGACTTGGATTTTTGTATTTGGGATGCTCAACCTGTAACTACATTAAATGTAAATGGACGAAATATTCCAAACAAAAGACAGAGATTGCCAGCATGGATTAAAAAACCAAAAGTGACCAGGCATGGTGGTTCATGCCTGTAATCTCAGCATTTTGGGAGGCCAAGATGGGATGATTACTTGAGCCCAGGAGTTTGAGACCAACCTGAGCAATATAGTGAGACTCCACCTCTACAAAAAAATTAGCTGAGCATGGTGCTTTAGCTTAGGAGGTCAAAGCTACAGTGAGCCACAATTGTGCCACTGCACTCCAGCTTGAGTGACAGAGTGAGATCCTGTCTTAATAAATACAAATTTAAAAAGTGATCCTACTATAAGCTGTCTATTAGAGATACATTTTAGAGTCAATGACACAAATAATAGATCAAAAGTTAAAGGATGAAAAAAGACATAACATAGAGATAATACCCAAAAGAGAGGTGGAGTAGCCATACTAATATCAGAGAAAATAGACTAGGTCAAAAATTGTTACTAAAGGCAAAGAAGGACATTTCATAATGATAAGAGGATCAATCCATAAGGAAGTTATGGCCATTATAGACATGTATGCACCTAATAAGAGAGCCTTTAAATACATGAAGAAAAATTGATCAAAATGAAAGGAGAAATAGACAATTTGACAATAATAGTTGGAGACTTCAATATCCTACTTTCAATAATGGATAGAACAACCAGGCAGAAGATCAACAAAGAAAAAGAAAGTGAGGAGATACTTCTTCCCTGGCAGGAAGACCTTCTGGGCCTACTTTATGACCTATGTCCCATGAATAGGAAGAGAAAGAAGTCACCTAAAGCAGAAAAGCCATCTAGGATCACCAAAAAAATGGTATTCCCAAAAGAGTGCCCTTTTTTAAAGAAGCAAAATGTTTACCCTTTTGTTTCTCCTGAGAAAGTCTGTCCACACTCAGCAATTTACCCTGTTGCTGGCCCTTGCTCCATATCAGAACTTCTGGTTAGGAGAAGAGGTGAAATTAGGTGGAAGTGGAGTCTCTGACCTTCCCTTAGAAATTAAAGTGTGTTCCTGTCCTGACCTTTCTAAGCAAGATTGATTGCCTGTTCTTTGGGAGAAATGGAGGCACAAGGGAGTGACATCAGCCTCCCAACATTCCTGAAAATGTCATGGCAGGATAAGTTGTTCACCTGAGGAGGCAGGAAATATCAGGAAGTGGTTATCTGGCCACTTCTAGTTTAGAGCTTGTATTAGTCTTTTCTCACACTGCTAATAAAGACACACCCAAGACTAGGTAATTTATAAAGGAAGGAGGTTTAATTGACTCAAGTTCCACATGGCTCGGGAGGCCTCACAATCATGGCAGAAGGTGAAGGAGGAGCAAAGTCACATCTTACATGGCAGCACGCAAAAAGTGTGTGTAGGGGAACCCCCCTTTATAAAACCATCAGATCTCATGAGACTTACTCATTATCATGAGAATAGCACAGGAAAAAGCTGCCTCCCTGATTTAATTACCTCCCACCAGGTCCCTCCCACTATGCATGGGACTTATGGGAGCTACAATTCAGGATGAGATTTGGGTGGGGACACAGTCAAAACATATCAGAGCTCTTGATATGATATATATGTTCAAACAAATGTGAAAAAGGGAGAGTATACCAAATTTAATCAAACATCAATAGAAGGAAAATCACTAAGGAATTTCTGCCTCATTGAAGAGTTCTATATTTTTTCCATACATAATTACCTGAGGAAAGTCTAGTGTTTTTTCTCCTCCAAAAGATTGCCAAACATTTTGCTGTGTCACTGGGCAAGCAAAGAGGGATCGATTTATGTTCAACACTCCATGGGGAATGCATTGCTGCGTACATTAAAACTGAGTTTCTGCTACCTTGTTATTTATTGACTAATTTCTTCGATCAAGTCCATTTAAGAGGTTTAGTAAGTTTCTAGTGTACTTTAATGACATTTTACTGATACCCCCCTAGAATAGTACTTGTTAGCATTCTTTAAACAACTTTATAAACTTTAATCAGTTAATTTTCACAATACTCCAATGAGGTTAGGTGAGAATTAATCCCATTTTTATGGAAGGCATAAAAATTCCATTTTTATGCAATTCTCATACATGAGTGGGCATCAAAATAGTCTAGGTTACTTGTTAAAAGGGAAGATTCTTAGGCTCCATCCTCTAGGAAGCTTTGATTCAATAGGTATAAATGAGACTTAAAACCCTGTACTTACTTATTTTTATCTTTAGAAACAAGGTGTCATTCTGTCACCCAAGCTGGAGTGTAGTGGTGTGATCATAGTTCACTGCAGCCTTGAATTCCTGGACTCAAGCTATCCTACAAGTAGCTGGGACTACATGTATGTGCCACCATGTCCAGCTAATTAAAAAAATTTTTTTTTTCTTTGGAGGTGAGATCTTGCTATGCTGCCTTTAGGCTAGTCTCGAACTCCTGTCCTCAAACCATCCTCTCACTTCAGCCTCTCAGAAGCCCTGTACTTTAAATAATCATTCCTAGGCATGCTGACAGAGATAGTAGAGAATCACATTTTAAAAAACAGTATAGTAATCCACAAATCTGTAGATAGAGAAATCTTTTGTTTTTAAAATATGGCAGACTATCTACCTTGACTTCAACTCTAAAAGATTACTTTTATGTTACATTGTAAAATATCTTCAGTGATGAATAAAACACAGCTTTTGAAATGTGCAATCAATATGGGGAGAAGGTAAGGGTGAGGGATGTCTAATAAAGAAAGTGAGAGTTAAGGAGGTAGATGAGGTGCTGAGGCCAGCTTTCACCTTGAAAGCATTTGCTAGACAAGTGAATTTGAAAACCCTACTAAGATACCATTTCTCACCTATCAGATTCAAAAAAAAAATCCTAAAAGCTTGAAAACATTGTATGTTTGGAAGTAGGCTCTCTCATGTGTTACTGGCAGGAATGCAAAAAAGCACAATCCTTATAAGAGAAGTTGGCAACACTTAGTAAACATTACATAGACATTTTCCCTTTAATTCATTAATCACTATTTTGGGAATTGGTTTCAAATATACAGTGACAAAAATACAAGAAGACACATGCAGAAGGTTATTCAACCAAGAAAAGGAGAATAAGAAAATACACATTTTCTTATATTTAAAAAAAGATGGAAGAATGGTTATCTACAAAAGAGGGGGACCATGGTGTAGAGGAAACAGAAATTTGTCTATTTTGAATATATGTTATTTTGTATATTTAATTTTGTTATCATGTAAATATTATGAAAAATTCTAAAGTGAAGTTTTAAATAAATGAAAAAAGCAATTATAGAAATGGAAAAGAAAGTGAAACAAATGAACCGGTTTTTAGATGGGACATAGTTTCCAAAAGCAAGTATTCCAAATGACTTTAAAACAATAATTTGACTCTATATCCCTCATGGGGATATATGCAGAAGACACAAACAAAACAAAAACAAAAACAAATACAAAAAACTCACACCCAATTCTAAAATGTGAAATTCTCTTAGTAATCATACTGCTGATGGTAGCATTGATATTGTTATTTGGAAACTGTTGTGTTATAGTAAGAAAAGTAATTATATGGTGCTGATGAGAAATGAGATTTTTTGTATCCTTGAAAGGAAGGAAAAAATTTAGTGAGGTTCTATAAAAACTCTGTATTCCTAAATTTAAATAAGAGATATCGACATGAGCTCATGATACATTTTTTCTTCAACAAAACATATGTCTTAGCTTTGTCCACCAAAAATGCCCAGAAACAATGACCAACCCAATAGCAGTGAACAATCCTCTACCTTCTAGATTTTGTTCTCTAAATACTACTTATCACTAAAAGGGATCAGAGCTCTTTAGGGAAATGGTCGGTTCCAGGCTTGGGGCACAAATGAGCATGGAAATTTTGTCAAACCAAAAAGGAAAGAAGCTATTAAATATTACTAGAATTACATAAAAAGAATGGAAGAGCTAATCTGAGTAAATTCTCATTGACCAAAGATGAGACAATTTTAGCATCAATAAAGATAATAACATTTAAATCTGTAGGTTCATAATGATACAAAAACCCCACCCACCTTATTTAGTAATCTTGGAGGGTTTCAGAGAACCCCATCTCATTATTTTTAAAACAAGTAAAAGAAAAAGTCAGAAATCTATTTTGGTATTTTGGTTTTTCCGTATGATCTGTAATTCAGAGTAACCAAAGAGTAGAAAAAAGAACATTTCTCTTTAAGTAAATTTAACTGATAAATGAAGACAAAATAGCAAACTTAGGATATCATTAAGCAATGACCCTCAATGACTGAGAATATCACAGGGAGAGAGACCATAAGACATCATGTACCACTTGATAAAGTCATCCTGCCAAAAAAGAAAACAATGAATCCAAATTTGATCAGATCTCTAGACATTACTGTTGACTTACAAGATATACAAGGGACAGAGTAACATTTTAAATAATACCACAGAGATATAATCAACAAAACCCAGACTGTGGAAGGCTTCAGTTTCCACAAATGTTTCAAACTTCACAGTTTCAAAGTTTCAAACTTCACAGTTTTAAAGTTCCAGACTTTACAGTTTCAAACAAATGAGACTGTTTCTTTAACAACAGCAACAAGAAATTTAAAGGAAAAAAGAGAGATGGAGCATAAACTGTAAGTTAAAAGCGATTTAGGAGGTATAATAAATAATGGAAATATGTGGATCTTACTTTGATTCTGATTTAAATAAGCTATAAACAAAATTATAATACAACCAGGGAAAAGTAAACACTAACTAGATTTGATAATATTAGGGAATTATTAGCATTTTTAGATGTGATCATATTGTGATTGCGTATTTTTAAAAAATTCTCATCTTTTAGAGCAGAGGTTGGCAAACTATGGTCTGTGAGCCAAATCCAGCCCACGGCCTGTTATATGAAGTTTGACTGGAACAGCCCTCCCCATTTGTTGACGTGTTGTCTATAGCTGCTTTTGCACTACAACAGTAGATTCGAGTAATTGCAACAGAGACTTTATCTGACTCTTTGCCACCCCCTTTTTTAGAGATACCTACTGATATGTTTGCAGATGAAATGAGGTGATGCCTGGGTTTGCTTCCAAATATACCAGAGGAGGAAGAATGAGTGACAATACAGATGAACCAGGATTGACCATGTATGTATTCATAGTTACCAAATTTGAGTTCACAGTTTTGGTTCATTATACTATAATTCCTCTCCTTCCATGTATTTTTGTAAAATTTCATGATACAATATGTATAAATCAGGTAAATGTGCATTTACTAACATAAAATATTTTCATAATATAATTGTTGATAAAAGAATAAAGCAAGTTGTAAAGCAATATGGCCCAATCCCATTTGAGTAAAGAAGTATATTATATTATTTATGTGCATGCATAAAGTGTGTGAAATAACACAGACAAAACTGTTATGAGTAAAAGTGGCAATGGATGGGATGGAAATGGTGACTGTTTTTGTCTTTTTTCTTTGTACAATTCTGTTCTGTTGATATTTTTCTTAAAAATTAATGTTTTCTTTCTTTTTTTTTTTTCAGAAAGCGAAAGTGGTCCTTCTTTTTAACTTTGATCTTAGTTTCATGGTTACATGTGCAAGTCTGTTATATAGGTAAATTGCATGTCATAGGGGTTTGGGGTACAGATTATTTTGTTGCTCAGGTAATAAGCATAGTACCTGATAGGTACTTTTTAGATTCTCACCCTCCTCCCACCCTCCACTTTCAAGCAGGCCACGGTATCTGTTGTTCCCTTTTCTGTGTCTGTGTATAGTCAATGTTTAGCTCCCAGCTATAAGTGTGAACCTGCTGTATTTGATTTTCTATTCCTGCATTAGTTCACTTAGGACCTCCAGCTCTATCCATGTTGCTACAAAGGACATAATCTCATTCTTTTTTATGTCTGCATAGTATTCCATGTTGTATATGTGCCACATTTCTTTATCCAGTCTACCATTGACAGGCATTCAGGTTGATTCCATGTCTCTGCTATTGTGAATAGTGCTGTGATGAACGTAGATGTGCATGTGTCTTTGTGGTAGAATGATTTACATTCTTTTGGGTATATACCCCAAAATGAGATTGCTGGGTCAAATGGTATTTTCTGTTTTAAGTTCTTTGAGAAATCATCAAACTGCGTTCCAAAATGGCTGACCTAATTTCCTTTCCCAGTGGAAAAGCATTCTCTTTTTTCCTGAAATCTTGCCAGCATCTTTTATTTTTTGACTTCTTAATAATAGCTCGTCTGACTGGTGTGCAATGGTATCTTGTTCTGGCTTTGATTTACATTTCCCTAATGATTAGTGATGTTGAACATTTTTCATATGCTTGTTGGCTGTGTGCATGTTTCTTTTGAAAAGTGCCTGTTCATGTCTTTTGCTCACTTTTTAATGGGATTGTTTGTTTTTTACTTGTTAGTTTAAGTTCCTTGTAGATTCTGGATATTAGACCTTTGTCAGATGCATAGTTTGCAAATATTTTCTCCCATTCTGTTGGTTTTCTGTTTACTCTCTTGATAGTTTCTTTTGCTGTACAGAAGCTCTTTAGTTTAATTAGGTCCCATCTGTCAATTTTTATTTTCGTTGCAATTGTTTTTGGTGTCTTCGTCCTGAAATCTTTCCCAGGGCCTATGGCCAGATGGTATTTCCTAGGTTATCTTCCAGGGTTTCTATAGTTTTAGGTTTTACATTTAAATCTTTAATCTATCTTGAGTTGATTTTTGTATATGGTGTAAATAAGGTGTCCAGTTTCAATCTTCTGCATATGGCTAGTCAGTTATTCCAGCACCATTTATTGAATAGGAAATCCTTTCCCCATTGCTTGTTTTCATTGACTTAATAAAGATCTGGTGGTTGTAGGTGTGCAGTTTATTTCTGGGCTCTCCATTCTGTTCCGTTGGTCTGTGTCTCTTTTTGTACCAATATCATCTGTTTTTGTTACTGTAGCCTTTGTAGTATAGTTTGAAGTCAGATAATGTGATGCCCCAGCTTTGTTCTTTTTGCTTAGGATTGCTTTGTCTATTTTGGCTCTTTTATGGTTCCATAGGAATGTTAAATACTTTTTCTAATTCTTTGGAGAATGTCATTGGTAGTTTGATAGGAATAGCTTGAATCTGTGAATTGCTTTGGTCAGTATGGCCATTTTAACAATATTGATTCTTGGTATCCATGAGCATAGAATATTTTTCCATTTGCTTGTGTCATCTGTAGTTTCTTTGAGCAGAGTTTTGTTATTTTCATTGTAGAGCTCTTTTACCTCCCTGGTTAGCTGTATTCCTAGGTATTTTATTGTTTTTGTGGCTATTGTGAATGGGATTGCATTCTTTATTTGGCTCTCAGCTTGGATGTTGTTGATGTACAGGAATACTACTGATTTTTCTACATTGATTTTGTATCCTGAAACATTGCTGAATTTGTTTATCTGATCTAGGAGCTTTTGGGCAGAGACTATGGGGTTTTCTAGCTATAGAATCATATCATCTACAAACAGAGATAGTTAGACTTCCTCTATTCCTAGTTGGCTGCATTTTATTTCTTTCTCTTGCCTCATCACTCTGGCTAGGGTTTCCAGCACTATGCTGAATAGGAATGGTGAGAGTGGGCATCCTTGTCTTATTTCAGTTCTCAAGGGGAATGTTTCCAGCTTTTGCCCACTTAGTAAGGTGTTGGCTATGGGTTTGTCATAGATGGCTCTTATTATTTTGAGGTATGTTTTTTTCAATGCCTAGTTCTCCCTTTTTTACATGAAGGGATGTTGAATTTTATTGAAATTTTTTCTGCATCTATTGAGATGATCATATGGTTTTTGTTTTTTGGTTCTGTTAATGGGATGAATCACATGTATTGATTTGTGTATGTTGAACCAATCTTGTATCCCAGGAGTAAAGCCTACTTAATCATGGTTGATTAGCTTTTTGATGTGCTGCTAGATTTGATTTGCTAGTATTTTGCTGGAGATTTTTGCATCTATGCTTATCAAGGATATTGGCCTGAAGTTTTCTTTTCTTTTTTTTGTTGTGTCCCTACCAGGTTTTGGTATCAGAATGATGATGGCTTCATAGAATAAGTTACAGGGGAGTCTGTCCTCCTCAATTTTTTGAAATAGTTTCTATGGAAATTGTACAAGCTCTTCTTTATATACCTGGAAGAATTTTGTTGTGAATCCATCTGGTCCTGGGCTTTTCATGGTTAGTAGGCTTTTTATTACTGATTCAATTTCAGAACTTGTTATTGGTCTGTTTAGAGTTTTAATTTCTTCCTGGTTCAATCTGAGAAGATTGTATATTTCTAGGAATTTATCCATTTCCTTTAGTTTTTCTAGTTTGTGTGCATAGAGGTGTTCATAATAGTCTCTGAAGGTTTTTGTGTTGCTGTGTTTCATTTGTAATTTATGATTGTGTTTATTTGAATCTTTTCCTTTTTTTTCATTAGCTAGCAGTCTATCAATCTTATTTACTTTTCCAAAGAGCCAATTCCTGCATTTGTTGATATGGTTTTTCATGTCTCAACTTCATTCAGTTCAGCTCTGATTTTGGTTATTTCTTGTCTTTTGCTAGCTTTGGGGTTTTTCATTTTCTAGTTCCTGGAGGTATAGTGTTAGGTTGTTAATTTGAGATCTTTCTAAATTTTTGATGTGGGCTTTAGCACTATAAACTTTTCTCTTAACACTGCTTTAGCTATGTCCCAGAGATTCTGGTATGTTGTATCTTTGTTCTTACTAGTTTCAAATAATCTCTTGCTTTCTGCCTTAATTTCATCATTTACTCAAAAGCCATTTAGGAGGAGGTTGTTTAATTGCCATGTGCTGTGGTCCAAGAATGTGGTTGGTATGATTTTGGTTTTTTTGAATTTGCTGAGAATTGTCTTATGGCTAACTGTGTGGTCAGTTTTAGAGTATGTGATGTGCCATGTGCAGGTAAAAAGAATGTATATTCTGTTGTTTTGAGGTGGAGAGTTCTGCAGATGTCTGTTAGGTCAATTTGCTCAAGCGTTCAGTTCAGGTCCTGACTACCTTTGTTAGTATTCTACCTCAGTTATCTGTCTAATAGTGCCAGAGGGATGCTGAATCCTCCCACTATTATCGTGGGGCTATCTAAGTCTCTTTGTAGGTCTCTAAGAATAATTTTATGAATCTGAGTGCTCCTGTGTTGGGTGTGTATATATTTAAAAAATAATTAGGTTTTCTTGTTGAACTGAACGCTTTACTATTATATAATGCCCTTCCTTGTCTTTTTAAAATCATTGTTGGCTTAAGGTCTGTTTTTTTTTTCCTGAAATTAGAATAGTAACCCTTGCTATTTTCTGTTTTTTTATTTGTTTAGTAGATTTTTTTCCATCTATTTACTTTGAGCCTATGGGTGTCAATGCATGTGAGATGGGTCTCTTGAAGACAGCACACAATTGTGTCTTGCTTCTTTACCCAACTTGCCACTCTGTGCCTTTTAATTGGGGCATTTAGCCCATTAGCATTCAAGGTTAATATTGACATGTGCAGACTTGACCCTGCCATTGTGATGTTAGCTGGTTATTATGCAGCCTTGATAGTGCTGCTTTATAGTTTCAATGGTCATTGTACGTAAGTGCGTTTTTGTGGTGGCTAGTAATGGTCTTTTCTTTCCATATTTAGCATGCCCTTAAGGACCTTTTGTAAGGCAAGTCTGGTGGCAACAAATTCCCTTAGCATTGACTTTTCTGAAAAGGGTCTGATGTCTCCTTTGTTTATGAAGATTAATTTAGCTGGATATGAAATTCTTGGTTGGAATTTCTTTTCTTTAAGAATGTTGAATATAGGCCCTCAATCTTTTCTGGCTTGCAGAGTTTTTTTCCAAAAGTTCACTGTTAGCCTGATGGTGTTCCCTTTGTAGGTGAACTACTCCTTCTCCCTAGCTGCCTTTAACATTTTTTTTCCCTTCCATCTTGACCTTGGAGAATCTGATAAATATGTGTCTTGGGGATGGTCATCTTGTGTAGTATCTCACAGGGATTCTCTGCATTTCTTGCTTGAATGTGAATGTTGGCCTTTCTAAAATTTGGAGAAATTTTCATGGATGATATCCTTAAACATGTTTTCCAAGTTGCTTGATTTCTCTCCCTCTCTTTCAAAGACACCAATGTATCATAAATTTGGTCTCTTTACATAAATCCATATTTATCAGAGGTTTTGTTCATTCTTTTTTGTTCTTTTTTCTTTACTTTTGTCTGAGTTATTTTGGAGAACTGGTCTTTGAGCTCTGAGATTCTTTGCTCAGCTTGGTCTGTTCTGCTGTAAATACTTGTGATAGTATTACAAAATTCTTAAAGTGAGTTTTTGAACTCTATCAGATCAGTTTGGTTCTTTCTTAAAATGGCCATTTCATCTTTTAACTCTTGAATCATTTTATGGTATTCTGTAGATTCCTTGTACTGGGTTTTGATTTTCTCTTGAATCTTGATGATCTTTGTTCCTATCCATATTCTGAATTCTGTGTCTGTTATTTCAGCCATTTCCCACTTCTGCATGGTTAAGAACCATTGCTGAGGAACTAGTGAAATCATTTGAAGGTAAGAAGACAGTCTGGCTTTGTGAGTTGCCAGCATTCTTGCACTGATTCTTTGTCATCTGTGTGGATTGATATCCTTCAATCTTTGAGGTTACTGTTTTTTTGTTTTTGTTTTGTTTTGTTTCTTTTATTTTCTATGATTCTCTTGGGGATTTGACTGTGGATTCAGTGAACTGGCTTCATTTCTGAAAGATTTCAGGAGGCCAAGGCTCAGTTCAGCACTCGTGGGCTGTATGATCTAACTCTTGGGGGCTAGTGCTGGGACCCTGGCTTTGTTCTCTGGCCCCTTGACATAAAGAACCTGCTGCACTGGAGGACAGAGGTGTTCTCAGTCCACTGGCCATAACCCTCCAATAGAGGGTGTCTGCCAAAGCACTTCCTTGGGGTGGTAGCAGCAGGATCCATGCTTACTTGCACATTCCAGCAGCTCCAGCAGTGAGGTGGGGTGCATGCCTGTTGGCTGGGGAGGGGCACAGGCTGGAGCAGGGCGGCAGTGTTCCTTCATGTGCTTGCGTGGAGGCAGCGATCTATTTTCTTTTTATAGTAATTACTTTTTTAAAAAGTTAAAGTTTGAAATTACACCTTTATCTCACACCCTATATAAAAATCAACTCAAAATTAAAGGCTTAAATGTAAGACTTGAAAATATAAAACCACTAGAAGAAAACTTAAGGGAAAAACTTTACAACACTGGTCTGAGCAATGATTTTTTTTGGATATAAACCCCCCAAAATAGACAAATGAGACTACATAAAACTAAAAAGCTTTTTCCCAGCCAAAGAAACAACCAACAGAGTGAAGAAACAACCTATGCAATGAAATAAATTTTCAAACTGTACATCTGGTAAGGGGTCGATATCCAAAATATGTAAGAAATTCATGCAGCTCAATAGTAAGAAAACACATAATCTTATGGAAAAAGAAGCAAAGGATCAGAATAAACATTTCTCAAAAGAAGGCATACTAATGACCACTAGAAACATATGAAAAAATGCTCAATATTGATGGTCTTTAGAGAAATGCAAATTAAAACCATAGTGAGGTATCATTTTGCACCTGTTAGAATGGCTATTATCAAAAAGATGAAAGATAGCCAGAATTGGTGAGGATGTGGAGAAAAGGAAATCCTTTCACTCTGTTCCTGGGAATTAATATAGCCATTATGGAAAACAGTATGGAGACACCTCAAAAACTTAAAAATGAGCTGGGTGCAGTGGCTTACACCTGTATTCCCAGCACTCTGGAAGGCTGAGGCAGGTAGATCACCTGAGGTCAGGAGTTTGAGACCAGACTGGCCAACATGGTGAAACCCTGTTTCCACTAAAAATACAAAAATTATCTGGTGCAGTGGTGGGCACCTGTAATCCTAGCTACTCGGGAGGCTAAGGCAAGAGAATTGCTTGAACTCAGGAGGCGGAGGTTGCAGTAAGCCAAGATCGTGCCATTGCACTCCAGCCTGGGCGACAAGAGTGAAACTCTGCCTCAAAAAAAAAAAAAAAAACCTTAAAAATGGGAGTACCATATGATCCAGCAATCTCACTACTTGGTATATATCCAAGGAAATGAATCAGTATGTCAAAGAGATGTCTGCACGCCTATGTTCATTGCAGCATTATCCATGATAGCCAAGATATGGAATCAACCTCAGTGTCCATTAATGAATGACTGGATAAAGGAAATGTGATATATATACACAATGGAATACTATCAAACCCTAAAAAGAAGGAAATTCTGCTATTTGCAACAACATGGATGAACCTGGAAATGTTATGCTAAATGTAATAAGCCAGGCACAGAAAGACAAATGCTGCGCTTATATGTGGAATTTTAAAAAGTCAAACTCACAGAAGTAGAGAGTAGAATGGTGGTTACCAGAAACTGGAGGTGGGAGGCTTGGGGAGATGATGGTCAAAAGATACAAAATTTTGGACTGGGCACAGTGGCTCACACCTGTAATTCCAACACTTTGGGAGGCCAAGGTGGGTGGATCACGAGGTCAAGAGATCAAGACCATCCTGGCTAACACGGTGAAATCCTGTCTCTACTAAAAATACAAAAAATTAGTGGGACGTGGTGGCGGACGCCTGTAGTCCCAGCTACTTGGGAGGCTGAGGCAGGAGAATTACCTGAACCTGGGAGGTGGAGGTTGCAGTGAGCCGAGATTGCCCCACTGCACTCCAGCCTGGTGACAGAGCAAGACTCCGTCTCAAAAAAAAAAAAAAAATGATACAAAATTTCATTTAGGTAGGAGAAATAAGTTCAAGATATGTACTGTATAATATGATGACTATAGTTAATGTAGTCTTGAAAATTGCAAGGAGAGTATATTTTAAGTGTTTTCACCATAAAAATGGTAAGTATGTGAGATAGTTCTTATTTTGAGCTGTATTTAGCCATTCCACAATTTATACATATTTCAAAACATGTTGCACATAATAAATATATAATTTTAAATTGTCAATTAAAAATAATGAATGAATAATTTAAAAATTGTGATTGTATCACAAATTTCTAACAGAAGTTGACTTTCAAATAAATTGGTGAGCAACTCTTAATAAAAGATTTTCCAAGACAATTCCACACACATTTGTCTGATTTATTTATTTATTTGTTTTGTTTTTAAGGTTACTGGTCAGCATCTCTTGAATATCTTTTCTATTTTAGGGAAAATCCCACATTATGAGTCCCAGCTCTCCAAAGACAAAGTCAGGACTTAACATCCTGGCCTCCTTTGCAGCTGGTGAGCAGGCCTGAGGCCCATGACAGGCAGAGACAGGAGTGCCAGGAAAGAGGAGAGTGCCTTTCTGGGTAGCTGCTGGCACCAGGACCAAGCTCCAGCAGCCCAGGCTGTGGCATTGGAGCCGATTGAGGGGTGAGAGCTTCCAGAGGAAAACGGGGAGGTTCCGCTGGAGCAGCCCTTCCAGGTGGTCAGGCCCACTCCTGGTTGCAGATTGCCTGTAAACCCCTTACATCTGTTGATACATCCCTTTGTTTTCATTAAGACTCGGTGAATATTGCAGCTACAAATTCTGACATATGGTGGCAGATGATCTTCGAATGGTGATAATAGCTGTTGCCTTCCTTTCCCTTTTATTCCAATTGAAAAGATTATAATATGTGCTTAAAAAACACTTGTTGAATGAAAGAATAGATGAATGAATGAACGAATGAGTTTGTGTTCACCTCAGCAGCATATATACTGAAAGTGGAATGGGTAGGCCTCTGAGACAGGGCCCAAGACAACAGTGGGTTTGACAATTATGTATGAGGAAGATACATCCTCACAGAACTTATCTCTGAGTTGCAGATTGAAAAATTTCTACCACTAGGCTCAGGGTTGTTGGATGACTTGGCCAGGACCTAGAAGCCGGTCAGGAGTGCAATTGGAAGTAGGTCCCCAGCCTCCAGCTTCTTAAACCCAGTCTCTTTCCACCCATTTACTCTGTGTAGTGTCATCAATTTGGCCCCAGGGCCAGGAGCCAGATGAAGAGGAGTGAGAAGTGAGGGGTGTCAGTGAATTGCAAAACTGAGTATTTTTGTGCTTATTTCCCAGCTTATTAAACAGTAGAATTTTCTCTAAAATTTTTTTCTGAGAGGTTGATTAATGGTTACAAATATACACTTTGATGGAAGAACTAAGACACTGTTTGATAGATCAGTAGGGTGATTACAGTTTATAATAACCTATTGTATTTATATTTATATATTGCATTTATATGTATATGTTGTATATGTATATTTTATTTATATTTAGAACTATAAATAGAAGAGAATAATTTGAGTGTGGTACAAAGCAAAGACAAATATTTAAGGTGATAGATATCCTAATTATACTGATTTGATCTTTACAAATTATGTGAATGTGTTAAATTATCACAAGTAGTCTGAAAATATGTACATCTATGATGTATCAATAAATTAAAAAACAAAGACATGCTTCAGTGCAAAAAAACCAATTTTTTTTTCTGTACAAAAGGCAGTGACAACATCATCATTTTTGACCCAATAACACCAAGTACAATGCCTAAAACAATTTCTCTGAAAATCAGTGTTAGGAAACCTGAGAAGAACATTTCCCCCAAGCTCTGTAAGTCTGACAACTTCCATAGAAGGAGGAAGTGTTGACATCTAGAACCCATGTTTCCTCTTTAGCATCCTGCTTGTATTCTTCTGACCTGGAATTCACCGTAGATGTTCTACGAAACAGAGAAGCCACTTAGTGTCTTGGACATCCACTCCAGGAGAGGCAGAATCGTAACAAGAACAGCAGTGGGGACTGCGTCTCCCAAGGCAGCACAGACTTTTTCAGAGACAGGAAGAAATGAGCTGAATCTAGCCCAAGCCAGGGAAAGAAGACCTTGCCCCCTGCCTTCTCCAGGCTTTGCGGCGCAGGCTGTGGTTACTGAGAGTAACATGGCTCACTCAGGAAAATTTATCTAGCATGGCAGGTTTTTTTAAGATCCTGGTTTAACAGTATGATGATGGTATTGTTTAAATTCCAAAGTACCTGGAATACTCCAGAAAAATATTCTAGAACAACCTAGAAAAGAGTATTTTAAATAATCTAGAGATGTGAAGTACCTGGAACATCTTGGGTGAAAGGTCTAACAAAAGTTACCGTTTTGACAGGCTTACTTCATGCTTTAGTTCTGTAAGTTTTAAAATTTCATCTTGGCCCATTGGGAAGTTCAGTAGAATGCCTTTGCACCAGTTTTTTGGAGGTCAACGCTTTGTGGATTTCTTAAAACATTCCTCTTCAAATCCCTTCATGGTCTCAGGAAAAGTATGTGTGTGGGGCCTCCCCCTCCTCTTTCCTGGGAAAGACCCTGGCCCCCTATGACAGATGGAGGCCTATCGATTGAATTTAAAGCTACTGAATAATAAAAACTCATGAAAAATAAATGTGCTCAGAGAAATAAGCTTTTCCATAGCAGCCGGTTCCATCATATTTTCCTGATGGCCTATCTAATTTATGATGGCAACTCCATAGCAATTCCTCTTAATTTCCTATTATGAATAACTGATTTTTTCGCCTTCTGAACGTGCAGTGTGAAAGTTTTTATTGCACACATGCGGGTAAGAAGACAGCCTCAGACACTGAGTCAATGCCAACACAGCATCTTGAATTGCCCCTTGGATCCAAGTTTTTGTAAAAGTTAATCCGTTGGAAGGTTGACAGTATGGCAGGAACAGTTTTGATTAGAGCCCCTGTTTAAACCTCAAGTGCAAAGAAAGGTTTTAGCTGTCATAAGGTGAAACATACTGGGATAAAACAGGGCATCCTCCACCATAGGTTTGGAAAGTGGGTTCACACTATTTTCAGCCAGACCCAAATGAATCAGCCAGCCTCCCCACCTATTCCCATTCCACCGCTGAGCGTGCGACACTTGCCATTTGTAATCTAAACATCATTTGGTAGATGAGAACAAAACACCAATCAGAACTGAGAGACAGACCAGAAATATGGTCACTGGCTCAGTGGGACACACAAGATGGAGGCCGGACTGCTAGTGGGACACACAAGATGGAGGCCAGACTGCTTGACTCATGGAAATTTCCTCTGAAGAGAAGAGAATTTCAGAAGAGGCTAAAATGGCAGAGGGGCTTCCTCTTCAGGACAGATCCCAAGGCTGAAGGTGAGTGAAATGACAGGGACTGTGCAGTTTCCACCATGGACAAAGATCTTGGCTCACGGGAGGTGACAAATCCAGTTTTGCCCACTCGTTGTGGTCAATAAGTGTGGATTCTGTAAACTATCCTGTTAAGAAATGCTGAAACTTTTTATTCCCCCCAAACAGAATGAGAAACAATGGTTTAAATTCATGAATCATAAAGCGTAGTAGAAAGCCCAGAGATCTTAGAGCTGGCAGATCTGAATTTGAATTCTGACCGTATGATCTTTTGTTCAGTACTGAACTTCAGTTTTTCCATTTGCCAAAGAGATGCTGGTTGGAATTGTATCTTTCCCACTAAGAACGGGGAAATGGGGGCTTGCCTTCCGTATCTTTCCATGAAGCACCATTTTTCATCTGTCTCATCTTTGACTACATTTATTGTCATTATTACGTATTGTTGCGTGTGTATTTGTCTCTTGAGGTAGTCTACATGATCTTTTAGAGAAAGGCCCACATGTTAGGACTCCCTATTCTGTACTGTGCTGGATACATACATAGTAGGTGAGGAGACATTTGGTGATTAGGGAAAAGACCCTTATTTTCCTCAAATGCAACACTCAGTATTGACCTAAAATGTCTGGTAACTACTAATATGGACCCTGGCAAGGCAGACTCTTGGTTGTCCACAGGCATTGCTGAGAAAGCATGAACTTGGGCCCCCTGCACAAAAGTTAACTGCGTGGCAAGACTCCTCAGCTCACCAGATTGTCTTTTTAATTAGTTGAAGTTATAGGCTTTAAGTCATTACAAGACGATGCAAGTAAGTTATAGCACGGTAATTTAAATGTCGGCACAACTGTGATGTTTGAATTACAAAAAGTACGATTGCTTTATAGCAGGCGCTGCAGTTTCCCAGCGGATGGGAGTGGCCTAGCTTGAGGCTGCCTGGCTGCCGTTGATAAGAGCCAGCCATACCCAGATAGCAGGGAGAGGAGGCCTCTCTCCAGACAAGATATAGACCGCGCCACTGTGCTGACAGAAGCTGGATCCGCTATTGGAGATGCTGACCCTCTCCTGACAAGATGGGGAGACCCTGCCAAGTGCCAGATCCCCACCAACCCCTGGTGCGGGTTGCCACCTGTAGGGGCTGTGCCCTACCTGGAGTGGCCCAATCTGTAACCTTTCATCACCTCTGGCTAGAAATCGACTCTTTCCTCCCCACTGTGTCTAAGATGGCAGCAAAGGACACTAAATTTGCTTTTATTTACTGGTGGGTCCATGTTCTGTCTACAAGGGCTCTCTCAACGAGAGGAAAATAACTCACTCTTAGTTTCACTTTCAGAACACAGAAATTTTTGTCTTTGTCCTGACTGAGATGCTGTTATGTCTTCAGTACAAAGCGGAAGAGGAGCAGATATGATAGAGAAAGAGAGCCACCATAAAGCTGGGCATTTATTGAATGGCAACATGGTGCCAAGCACTGCAGTCAACATGTGAATTCAGAAAGGAATGAGACAGCTCCCTGAAGATTCTTATCATCCCATGGTTTAGGTCAGTTGAGAGATTAGGTGGATGTTTGTTCATGTCACACACACACACAAATACACACACACACACACACACACACACACCCCAATCAATCATCACAGTAGAAGATATATAATAGTAGCACTGATCCTCGAGGTTGGAATGGGGAGATGCCAAGAGTTTCAGGAACAGTAGGATCCACAGAGACTGCTCTTACCTCACCAATTCTGCCATGGGCCGACAAACAGCAAAGATCTACCTTGAAGAGGGACAGTGACCTTGTGACCGGGAGGCAGCACTCTGGATTTTGCCGAAGCGAATCATCAGTGACCCTTTGGCTTCTATTAATTGCATGATCTAGACTGGCTTTGTGGAGACCTGCACCCCACCTGCTAGGCTGGAGTTCTAAGGCCAGAATCTCAGGGTTAGGGGGTCATTAGGTTCATCTACTTCTGACACTGGCATCCTCATTGTCACTTCTTGGCTAAATTGTCGACCGGTTCTGGTCACTCAGGGCACAATGACAAGGCTTTGATTGTCAGCCACTGTAGCTGGCTCCAGCTTTGCTTGGCTTTGACAGATGAAAAGCCATTTTCCACATTGTATGTCTGCTTCCTGTGGTTTCATCCAGTCCAGCGAGTATTCGGCCCTGTGATTGACACAACCTCAGAATGTGTATGTACCCCCAGAAGACTGTCATCTGAAAGGAGGGGAATGTGAAATATCAACAGTTATAGAAACCAACAGGATGTAGACAGGCGTCTAAATAATTCTAATTTCTCAGTTTTTGGAAGATGAGGTATTTCCCAGTTAGCAAACATCAGCAGGGAAAAGCGAACTCTCAGGGGCCTGAGAGATGTTTCCCTCATACCAGCACTTGAGAGGACCTTGGAGGAAGTGTCCATATTTAGATTCAAGCAAAGAAAGTGATATTAAAGGTGGTCTTAGGAGCCAAAAAGTCATTACTAGTTAGTGAGTGATAGGAAAATAGAGTCATGGGGCTGGGAAAAAATTTAGCAGCTGTGCAACCCTGGGATCCTGACATTTCTGAACATCAGGGCTGCTACACATTATGTAGAAGTGTTGCTGACTGCTCAGGACGGTAGGAATGGCCCTTGTCATGCTCCTGCTGATGCAAATTCTGGGTAGATAAGACCCCAGTCTGATTTGCTCTCCATTGTATTTCCAGAGCCAGGCCCGGTGCCTATCTCAGTGCCTGGCTGTCTTAGATGAGGCTGCTATAACAAAATACCATGGGTGGAGTGGCTTATCAACAACAGAAATTTATTCTTCACAATTCTGGAGGCTGGAAGTTCAAGGTCAAGGTGCCTGCAGAGTCACGTTCTTGGGAGAGTCCTCTTCCAGGAGCAGACTGGCAACTTCTCATTCTATCCTTGAACGGCAGAAACAGAGCCAGTTATAAGGGCACTCATCCGATTCATGATAGCCCCACCCTCATGACCTAACCACCTCCCAAAGTCCCCACCTCCTAATACTATCACGTTGGGGATTAGATTTTACATGTGAATTTGGGAGGAACATAGATATTCAATCCATAACACTGGCATAGAATGAGTCCCCAGCAAATATCTGTTGAATTAGTGAATGAATATTGGTTGAGGAAATAATGTGATGCCAAGTGATCATAAATTCACTTAAAATTTTTAAAGGACTTGCATTGTAGTATATTACAATAGCATACATATTTATATGAAATATTATTACATATATGTGCTAAATAGATTACAGAGACTACTCTATTTACAAAAGGTTGGGTTCAGAAAAGCTATTTGCAGGACTCTTGTCCAAAAGGAGATTGTATAAACAATGTTAATGCCATCTAATAGTGGCAGTGGGGGTGATGTGTCTTCTGCTGTCCTTAAAGTGTATAAAGTCCTTAAAGCAACAACCTGCTGAATAAGATACTAATATAACTTTCATTTTATAGATGAGGAAACTGAAGGTCAGAGAAGTTAAGTGATGGGCCCTAGGTTACCTCAGTGCTGGTAAGTTGCAGGGTCAGAATTTGAATGGAGGCACGTTTACGTCAGTGTTTGGAGACACAACCACTACGTTATGCTTTGATCGGAGGTATAAAGTTTCTAAATTGAAGTTGTAAGTAGAGTTTCTGTATTTATTTGGCTTATTAACCGTGTTAGTACTCATGTGATTAGCTTATCCTAGTTGAGAGCCCTGCCTGTAGGTATAGGTTAATTCTAGCTTAACCCCCAAATAAAGTTGAATTTCCGGACCTCAGCTCCCTGAGGCTCTCTCAGCTTTCAATACTGGGCTCTGCCAAGTCTCTTGGTCACTGCTGACCAAGCAGCACCTGCATCAGAGGGCTCAGACGCATCAGCAAATGTGGTCTGGAGTTAATTTTGCTGTTCAGTGAACATGGAGTGACTCATTGGACTGTAATCCCCCAGCCTGGGTGAATGTCATGTCTGCGGGACAGGTTTTTGGGTCAAATTTCCTGATGAGTGCTTCCCCTGCTGGGATAGAACTCAGAACTGAAGTTACCATGACTGAGACCCAACATACCCTATCTTGTGCTTCTTAGTTTTTTCCCTTTAGGTCTATGATAGTTAGGGTAGACTAGATTTTTTAATAAATAGACTCCAAATGTGTAATTGTTCAAGCACATTAGAAGTTTACTTCTCCTTTATGTAAGTATAGACCAGTGGCTGTCTCTGGTTGATAGGGAATTCTGCTCCATGCAGTGATTCAGGGATTCTGGCTCCTTTTAGCTTGTGGTTCCACTGTCACCTAGGCCTTCATTGGTTTCTTTATCCAGCTGGAAGAAGGAGACAAGGAGAAAGGAGGAGTCATTGTCCCACCCGAAAAGCCACTCACATTCCATGGCTAGAATTTTGTCACCCACGGCCATCTCAACTGCAAGAGAGGTAGGAAATGTAGGCTGGCTATGTGTTCAGATAAACAGGAAAAGCTTGGATTCTAGTGAACAGCTAGAATTCCAGGCAGGTGGGACTGTATAAGCTAGGATTAGGCCAGGCTTCTTGTGGAAGAAGAACCCAGCTAATAGTAACTTGAGTAAGCTGGAGCTTCACTTTTCTTTCATATAAAAGAGGTCTGGATTTCAGCAGTCCAGGTCTGGTAAAGTGACTCCACAGCCTCCAGGGACCCAGACCCATACTGTATGTGTCCTCTACTGTCTTTTCATCAATCTAGCATCTGTCCTCATGAGCCAAAGTGGCTGCTTGAACATCAGATGCCACCCTCCTATTCCAGTAGCTGGAAGAAGAAAAAGAGGAATCTGAAGGGCGCATCTCCTGTACCTTTTCTGGAGATTTTCTTGAAGCCCCTCACAGCACTTCTGTTCACATGTCATTGGCAAAGCTTAGTCAGAGGGCCATACTCCTTTATTCGGGGACCAGTATGCTACACCAGCATTGGGATTTTACTATGAAAATGGCATGGGAGATTGGGTATAGGAGGGCACCTGGTGCCTTTGGCGAACTGACTGCCTGTGGACCCTCCTTCCCCTGTGCTGTGTGCATGGGTTTCCTGGGGGAGCGCTGTCCAACGGACGCATCCACCACCTCACTTTGAGGCTCGAATTGCTGTTCAGTCGAGATATTGCCCACAAAAAAAGATGAGTGTATGCCTTTGTCAAACCAGTAATGGTGGTTTGACTGTTTCCCTGGTGGTTTCCTGTTTCCTAACAGGAGAAACAAACATCAAACGTGTAGTCAGCAGCGGGGAGAGTGGGAAACACACAGTGGTCTCAGCAGCTATCTTGCACTTGAGGTTCGTTGGCATTGTGCGGCCCTGCTGGATAGGATCCAGGGCCTCCTTTGTCGGCCTCTCCCACAGCCCACCTTCTGTTCTTAGGCACTGAATTTTGCCTTTTTGGGAGGTCTTCCTAGTCCTCTCTCTTCTGTGGCCCAAGGCTCTGCTTTGGGGTTTTAAACTGCACAGGCTGTTTCCAGTCAGGTTGGAATTTTTTTTTAGAATGACATTTCTCTGAAAAATCTTGTAACCTTTTAGTTTATCTTCTTCCAGTCAGTTTCACATGCGAGAAAGCAACCAAAGATCTTGTCTATGTAGTTTTCAGCCTTGCCTTTTACTTTTTGCTCTGCCCTCCAACTTAATGTCTCTGTTTTGAGGCTGCCTGAAACAGAAGGCTTTGGCATGATGGTTAATGTTCTTGCCAACAGGCTTATTACCTTTAAGTGGAATACACCACCACATCTCCTCAAAAGGGCAGTTTTCCAGCTACCACCTATCATGCTTCCGTTGGGGGCACAGAAGCAGGGCTGCAGACGGACACCCCTTCCTCAACATTGCTGTCTTCTTCCTCTCTCTGCTCCAGGCAGGATGGCTGTGGGCTGAGCTCAATCTCTCTCTTTCTCTCTTTTCCTCATAGGATTTTGTTAAAAGGTTAAAAGGGAAAGAAGAACACCGTATCAGAGTTTAATCAGAGACACAGAAGCACTGGGCAGGACAAGCTACGTAATATGCTGGACCCAGTGCAAAGCGAAAATGCAGAGCTCTCTGTTCCTATGCAACTGCATGGGTGGCATGACTGGCAGAAGGAGGATCCAGTGGCAAGTGGAGCCATTTCCAACCCAGCTGCTGCTTCACTCTGAGGAGATGAGTCAGCTGATCCGTGAGGGTGATGAAGATGATGATGATGATGATGATGATGATGATGGTGTGTGTGTGTGTGTGAGCCACAAGCCAACTGCTGCTCTTGCTGCCTTGCAAATCTCCCGAGAATCTCTCTTGTGGCCCACTCCAGTGGAAGCCTATTAGAAAGGACTTTCTGGGGATAGAGCTCAGGGTGGGCCAGTTGGTATATTATGAAGCCACCACAGTCACCACCTGCCAACATTCTGACTTCTTACCACCAATCCTTCTATGCCCAGATCTCAGCTTATGGTCTGTCTTCGAAGGAACAACAGGCAACAGTGTTGTCAATCTATAATGGAGTTTGCTGCTGCATTACGAGGCCCTTATCCCCTTATCACCTGCCATCTGATCTCCTCCAATAATAGGTTCCGTGTCTTGCAGCATGGCACTTCTGGGTACAAATTATTTATTTACTGGGTTGGATCAATAAACTTGTGACCTTCAACCACAGAATAACAGTGGTTTAAACAAGACTCAAGTTTTCTCTCACACTGAGAATCTAGAAATATGCAGTCTGGAGCTGAGAGGGGGGCTCAAAGGTCTTCAGGGGACCCCTGGTTCCTGCTATGTTGCTGTCTCCTGCTATCTTGGGTCTTCATGGTTAAGAATGACCGATGAGCATTAGACCTTGTCCCCTTTATGAAAGAAGTTTCCCAGAGTCCCAGACAGCACTTCTGCTCACATCTCTTTATCTAGAATTTGGTCACTTGGCTACACTTGGCTGCAAGGGGGCTGTGATAGATATTCCATCCTGTGTTGAGCTACATATGGGATTCTATTACTGAAGAACAGACTAGATATTGAGAGGCAACTAGTGCTTAGTCTAGGGAGTAAGACCAGCCCCACATTCGATTCAACCTCTCTTCCCACAAGCACAGGTGGGGCCTCACCCTCAGCAGAAGGACCACCTAGGGCACAGGCTACTATGGACCTGGACCTGCATCTTGCCTGGGTTTGGAAACCCCTTCCACGGCTCTCCACTTCCTGGATGAAATCCCCCCGGAAATCAACTTTGACTGAAGTCATATGAGGCTGAAACAGTTGCTCTTAGAATAACGAATTGTTTGCTATAGACAAATAGATGCTGCTGATGTGGACTGCAGCAAAGAGGTAGGCCAATGGTTTTCAAGCATTTTTAGCAGTGGGAGCATTTCCTTAATTGCATTCTGAACATGAAACCCAGTACAATGAAGGGTTGACATTGAACTGCCTCTGTGAAACATGGGGGTCAGGTGGGCCTGGAGCTCAGCCCTGCTCCCTCTCGTCTTCTGTGCAGGCTTCCACCTACCTCTGCAGAACTCTTTGGACTCTCTGGTGTCTCTTTCGAATGAGCGATTCTAGCCCAATTCCCTTGTTTTGCTGATAAGAATACGGAGGCCCAGGGAGGCATCATCTGGCCAGAGGCTGGAGGTGGGCCTGTTTCATCCTTGGCGGTGTGTATGGTGTTGAAGTTAATGGGGCTCACAGGGGCAGAGATCTGAGACAAGCGAGGCTCTAATGATCTGCTGACACAGCCTGTCAGTACATGGCCACACGCGATGGAGACCTTTCTGTGTATCACAGAAGGCCATCACTCTTTATTGACGGGGGCTGGGAGAGCTGAGATCATGCTGAATTGGCCCTGACTATTTATTTAATTTTTTTTTAAGTGAGAGGAGCAGATTTCTACTCCCTTCGAGAGTCTTGGGGATACAGGGAAGGCTGTGCTTTAATTTGTAATAGGGTAGGAAAGAGGCATGTTAGCAGCAGGCCTCAGAATCTGTCTTAGGGAGAGAACCATGTTTAGGAAAAGGTGATGATAAGCCACTAGGGTGGAAGGTGAGCCAGAAGCTGGGGGTTAGCAACTGGGCTGCTCCCGGCTTCTCCAGAGCTTACCTGTGTCCCCTCTTCTTGGGGATCCAGGCACCCTCTTGGTGCCTCTGCCTCTCTCTGCCATCTGCTCCACCCTCCCCTCTCTGCATGCCTGCTTCCCCTGCTCAGTCTGAGTTTTATTCTTCTGTAACTCTGGCTCACTCGTGGCCCACTGTGACTGCCCACCCAGGCCTCTTTTGTGATTGTGACCTTCTGGTTTCTGTCCCCTCTGCCCTTTACTTCTCATCCTAAGCATTTCTTAATTCAGATTTGATGGAATCAGTTTATCCTTTTTTTTTTTTTTCCTTCTTATAGAATCTTGCTCTGTTACCCAGGCTGGAGTAGAGTGGTGTCATCATGGCCCATTGCAGCCTTGAACTCCTGGGCTCAAGTGATTCTCCCACCTCAGCCCTCTGAGTAGCTGGGGCTATAGGCACACACCACCATGCCTGGCTCGCTTTGAAAAAACAAAACAAAACAAAACAAAACCCTTTTCTTTTGTAGAAATGAAGTCTCCCTATGTTGCCCAGGCTGGTCTTGAACTCTTGGCCTCAAACAATCTTCCTGCCTCAGCCACCTGAAGTGCTGGGGTTACAAGCATGAGCCTTCGTGCATGGCCCCAGCTTATTTTAAAAACCAGATCATGAGTAGATGGTTGGCCTAAAGAACTGCTGTCATTGGGGGGGTGCCCACTTGGTCTTTTCAGCAATGGTCCACAGAGTGAGAGGAAGCCGTGTAGGAAAACATAGTGACAGGCAGGACAAACCTCCTGAAAGAGGATGAACGGTGCCCATGACTACTGTTTTTTATATACGACCAAGCTGAAACTAGTCTCCTATTGCCTTGGATTCAATTGTTTAAGAAATTGCTAGTTTGGCTGGGTGCAGTGGCTCATGCCTATAAATCCCAGTACTTTGGGAGGCCGAGGTGGGAGGATCACTTGAGCTCAGGACTTCAAGACCAGCCTGGGCAACATGGCGAAACTCTGTCTCTGCAAAAAAATGCAAAAATTAGCCAGGCGTGGTAGCGTATGCCTGTGGTCCCAGCTACTCGGGAGGCTCAGGAGGATCACCTGGGCCCAGGGAGGTGGAGTCTGCAGTGAGCAGTGATCACGCCACTGCATTTCAGCCTGGGCGATGGGATGAGTCTCTGTCAAAAAAAAAAAAAAAAAATTTGAGAAAAAGAAGGAAATTGCTAGTTTTCTTGTGTATAGCCGTATAGCAAGATCCTCCACGGCATTTTTTTCTGATATTGACTTCATCAGAAAATGCTTTCCAAGCAACTGCAAGTGGTGCTGGATAGTTGTTTTACACAAAGAATTGAGGTCTTTCACGGTGTTTGAGTCCAGGCTGTTCTAAAAAATGCTGATCGGAGGAGACTCCCTTCTCTTTGCCAGGCCCTAATTTCTTAGTCATTTTAAAAACAGGGAGCCCAAAATTTAGAAATATATGAGAAGCATTAGGCAAACAAATTTTCCCAAGGTTCCTTTTATTTTCTGCTCAAGGCAAGTTTGAGTAATAATCATATATTAGCTATACTAGTTCCTTAGCTCTTTGCATGTAAGCGTTCTTTCTTTTTGACTGAAATGGCCAAATGGTGGAGACTCTCTTGTATGAAGGTGAGCACTCAGTGACGTGGTCCAGGTTTCAGCTCTGTGTGCCTGCCATGACGGCTGCGTCGAGACCCGCTTCCTCCTTTACAACTGGGGTGGTTGTGCACCGTGACACATGGTGAACTGTATTTCTGATGCCAACATTTCTGTGCCCCTTCCTGCAAGAGGTGCCTACATCCCTGTTTAGCAAACGAATTGTGAGCAGAGGCAACATGTGCCACTTTTGGGCACCACAGGGTTTGCCAAATTCTCATTGTCTTGCCTTAGTGACCAGAAAGCACGTGTTGACACAGAACCTCTGTCAGCCTCTGTTGCTGGGTTACTTCCAACAACATGACCTATTCTGCTGTTTAAGCCACTGACATTTTTGTGTGGTTTGTTACTGCAGCATAACCCGGCCTACCTTGACTAACACAATATCCAATTGCAATTTATCCTTTCTCACTGGGACGTTGAGAAGCGTCCAAACTATTTTCCCCTAGGTGCCCCATTTTGCATTCCCACTAGGAAAGCATGAGTGATCCCAGCTTCTCCACATCCTCATCAGCATTTGATGTTATCACCATTTTAAAAAGCCATTCTAACAGGTATGGAGTGATAGTACACTGTGATTTAATTTGTATTTGCCATAGATGCTTATTTGCCATCTATCTGTCCTCTTTGGTGAAATATTTCTAGCTTTTATTTTTTGCTCATTTTCTTATTGATTTGTTTTTTCACTATTGAGTTTGAGAGTTTTAAAAAATATGGTCTAGACTCTAGTTATTCATCAGATGTGTGGTTGGCAAATTTTTCTTCCCCAGCCTATGGCTTGTCTTTTCATCCTCTTGACAGGGTCTTTCATAGAGCAAAAGTTTTTTATTTTGATCAAGCCCAATTTTTCCTTTTATGGATCATGCTTTTGGTGTCAAACTTAAGAACACTTTGCCTAGCCCTAGATCCTAAAGGTTTTCTCCTATTTTTCTAAAAGTTTTATGTATTGAAGTCTGTGATTTATTTTGAGTTAACTTTGTATAAGATATGAGATTGAGATGGAGGTTCATGTTTTTAATTATGGATATCCATATGCTCCAGCACCATTTGCTGAAAAGGCTATCTTTCCTCGCTGAATTGCGTTTGCACCTTTGTCAAAATCATTGGACATATTTGTACAGGTCTATTTCTGGGTTCTGTGTTCTGCTCTGTTGATCTATAAGTCTACGCTTCTGCCAATACCACACAGTCTTGGTTACTGTAACTATAAGTGTGGAAATTGGGTAGGCTGATTCCTTCGCCTTTATTCTTCTTTTGCAAAATTGGGTCAGCTCTCCAAGTTTGTTTGCCTTTCTTATAAAGTTTAGAATACTGTTATCCATATTTACAAAAAGTCTTGCAGAAATTTTAAAAGGAATTTTGACAAATCTGTATAGTTGAGGAGAACCGATGTCTTTACTACATTGATTCCTCCAATCTATGAACACAACAAATCTCTCCATTTTCTTAGATTTTAAAAATTCCCTTCCTCAGTCTTCTGTAGTTTTTAGCATATAAGTCCTATAATATTTTGTTAGATATAGACCTGTTTCATTTAAAAATTTTTTTGGAAATTGTGATAAAATATACAAAACATAAAACATATTGTTTTAACCATTTTAAGTATACAATTCATTGGCATAAAGTGCATTCACAATGTCGTGTAACTATTATCTTTACAAATTGCAAGAAATTTTTCATCTTCCCAAACTGAAAATCTGTGCCAATTAAACAAGAGTGCCCCATTTCCTCCTCTCTCCAGCCCTGGCAACAACCATTGCACTTTCTGTCTTTCTGTCTTTATGAATTCTGTCTCTAGGTACCTCATATAAATGCAATCATATAATACTTGTACTTTTGTGACTGGCTTATTTAACTTAGCATAATGCCCTCTAAGTTTATCCATGTTGTGGTATGTGTCAAAATTTCTTTCCTTCCTGGCCTGAATAATATTCCATTGTGTGTATATGTCACATTCGTTTACCTGTTTATACATTGGTGAACACCTGGATTGCTTCCACCCTTTGGCTCTTTTGTATAATGCTATTATGAACATAGGTGTGCAAATAACTGTCTGAGTCCCTGCTTTTACTTCTTTTGGGTATATACCCAGAGTGGAATTGCTGGATCAAACGGTAATTCTATGTTTAACTTTTTGAGAATCACCAAATTGTTGTCCATGGTGGCTGGACCATTTTACATTCCTATCAACAATGCACAAAGGTTCCAGTTTCTCCAGATCCTTGTCAACACTTGTTATTTTATGATTTTTTTCTTAAATATTAGTAATTCTAATGGAAATGAAGTAGTATCTAATTGTGGTTTTGATTTTCATTTCCTTAATGATTAGCGGCATTGGGCATCTTCATGTGCCCAGTGCTGCTTCATATGCAATTATTTGCATATATTCTTTGAGGAAATGTCTATTCAAGACCTTTGCCCTTTTAAAAATCAGGTTGGTTGTTCTTTCGTTGTTGAGTTACAAGAATTCTTTATATATTCTGGATATTTACTCCTTATGAAATATATAATTTGAAAATATTTTGTCTCATTTATTGGATTGCCTTTTCACTCTTTTGTGTCTTTTGAAGCACAAAAAAATTTTAATTTTGATGTAGTGCAATTTGTCTCCTTTTTCTTTTGTTGACTTTTGGTATCATAACCAAGAAAAACCATTGCCAAAGCCAATGTCATAAAGCTTTTCCTCTATGTTTTCTTCTAAGAGTTTTATAGTTTTAGCCCTTGAGTTCAGACCTTTGGTTCATTTCATGTTAATTTTTGTATATAGTGTAAGTATGAGTATGACTTCATTCATTTGGACATGAATATTCAGTTTTCCCAATACCACTTGTTGGAAAGGCTGCCCTTTCCCCATTCAGTGGTCATAGATTATTTGACTATGGATGCAAGAATTTATTTCTGAGATTTCTGTTTCATTCCATTGTTCTATAAGTCAGTCTTTATGACATTACCACATTATTTTGATTACTGTAGCTTTGCTATAAGTCTTGAAATTAGGAAGTGTGAAACTTCCAACTCTGCTCTTCTTTTTCAACATTACTTTGGCTATTTGGGGTCCCTTAAGATTCCATATGAGTTTTAGGATGGATTTTTCTGTTTCTGCCAAAAAAGCTATTGGAATTTTGATAGGGATTGCATTTCATCTGTAAATTGCTTTGAGTAATATTGTCTTTCAATCCATGAACATTGAATATTTCCATTTATTTGTATTTTCTTTAATTTATTGTAGCAACATTTTGTAGTTTCTAGTGTACAAGTCTTTTGCCTCCTTGGTTGAATTTCTATCTAAGTATTTTATTCTTTTTGACGCTATTGTAAATGGAATTGGTTTTTTTGCTACCTTGCTCAAATTGTTCATTATTAATGTATAGAAACAACAAATTTTGAGTGCTGATTTTGCATCTTGCTACTTTGTTTATTAGTTCTAACAGTTTTTTTTTTTTTTTTGGAATCTTTAGGGTTGGCTACACATAAGATTATACCATCTGCAAACAGAGATAATTTTACTTCTTCATTGCAAATTTAGATGCTTTTTATTTTTCTTGTCTAATTGCTCTGGAAGAAAATGATTTCCAGCATATATAATATGTGGAGTGTCTTTCATGCACTGTGGAAGTCCGTGGCTCCAAGATGCAACCTCCTGGGTTTTCACTGCCTCCCTCTTTCATGCCCAAGTACGGGCTACATGCACTCCTGCCGAATAGTGCTGTTGCTTTCAGAGTGATTCTCCTGAGACTTCCATCTCAGCCAGACATTAGGACCACAGCATGGGACTGACCCACTGGACAGTACACAGCAAACTTTGCCTATCAAAGGCATTCATGTTGTAAACAGGCATTCTGGTTGTATAATAGAAGTTCCTTTAACAGCTTTCCCTCATGCGTGAGGACAGTGTGTTACATCGCAGGCAGCATGGAATCTTCCTGGTTCTCTGCCAGGCTGTTTGGTTTTAGTGTTCTCAGAAAATTATTTTTCCTCAGCTTCTTGTCTCTTTAATCAGTTGGTTCCCAGGAATATTTCCTCAGGTGTATCTCCTGCAGCTCCCCAAGGCTGAAACTCACTTTACTCTTGCTTTGTTCTTTAATCTGGTCTTGGGATTGGGTGGAGAAATTCTCCCAGGGACCATCTTTCTCCATATTTGTTTCCTATCCCAAGGTCCCGTCAGGGGAAAGCCTTCCTCAGCTCTGGCCCCAGGTTCATCATGCATGAGTCTCACTGAGGCTGGAGATTGGGGAAAGGGGTCCCCTTGAATGAAAACTTGGGACTCCAGTAGGAGGATGGACCTTACTAGGCAGCCTTAACTGACCCCTTCTCCACCTTTAACTAAACTCCATGCATATGTTTGACCTCTAGAATTTCTTGCTTAATTAACTCGGCTATTTGTTTACAATTTCAAAAAACTGAAGAAACCATTCATTATTATTAACTAATATAAATATTAATATTGACCATTTATTAAATAGCTATTTGGACCAGACCCTGTGCTAAACACCTGATTTCTTTTTCATATTCACATGTGTACTTCAGTTATTATTTCTACTATACTAATGAGAAAACAGGCTTATTCAAAGTTAAGTTTCTTACCTCAGGTGACAGTGCTGAGTGTAGATAAGATTCTCGTTTGGCTGACTCCAAATTCCCAAGGATTCCCTTCGGTGCCTCTCCTCTATCTATTGCTCTGGTTTAACTTGGGGAGCAGGAAGCAAGAGATACAACCAAGAGAATCCTGACTTGAGTAAGTCACTCTTCCTCAGAACTCTAACGAAGTTCCCAATATTCCATTTTGGGGTGTGATGCAAAGCATGCCTTTTTCATCCAGTCTGGGTGGCTGATTATAAGTTACCCAAATATATTTTAAAACTTTTCCTCCTTATTGAAAGAAACACTTTTATGTCTTACTTCACAGCATCGTTGTAATGATGAATTAAATTATGCTTGCTAAGAGCTTTGGATTTTTCAGTAGGAAAATCACTTTACAAATGCAAATTATTATGATTGCCATTCCCTCCTCTGCTTCTGACTATGACCTTGGCCAAGTCATGTCATATCTATTTGCTTCCAGTTCTTTATCTGTAAAGTGGAGATAATAGAGACTGTTCATCCAGGTCAGGACTTCAAAATGAGAAGTAATAAATGGCTGTATGCACCTCAGAAGACCTAAATATTGTGATTTGACTACATCAGGATTAAAGGATTAGTATCAGTTATACACAATTGTAAGTTCCCTGTACACAAACCATGAACTTTATATCTTGGACAACTCTGGTTGTATTATTAGTACTTAGAAATACTGATAAGGCTAAAAAAAATACAGTTAAAACCTTGTACACAGAGATCAAGAACAATATATTTATTTATTTATTCATTTTATTTTATTCTTTTTTAAAAATTTTACTTTAAGTTCGGGGATATATGTGCAGAACGTGCGGGTTTGTTACGTAGGTATACACGTGCCATGGTGGTTTGCTGCACCTATCAACCTGTCATCTAGTTTTTAAGCCCTACATGCATTAGGTATTTGTCCTAATGCTCTCCCTCCCTTTGCCCCTCACCATCCCCACCCCGACAGGCCCCAGTGTGGGATAGAACAATATATTTACAGCGTTAAGTTTAATTGTTTGAACTTTAGTGAAGGCAAATACTAACAACAGATAGTATCTCTTATAATTACAGTCCACAGGGAAACACTTTAACCGTGCCCATTTTGTAGAATAAAACGCAGCCCCAGGGGACAGCAGCTACAGGAATCTTCCCAAGGCCATGAAACCTCTTTGGAAACATCTGCTGTTAATACTGCACGAGTGCTAGGAATATTATGTAAGGCAGAAAAAAAAGAGGACGTGATTTCTGTCTTCAGGGAGTTCACAGTCTAGTAGGAAGAGGGACATTCATTAAAAATGTAGAACTACAACCAAGAATGGTTAACAATGGCAATTCAAGAAACTGGGAGAGCATACAATGGGATAGTTGACCTTGAGCAAGAGATGAACAGTTGCCTTCCCCGAGGCAGTGGGGATTGACCTGAGCTCAGAGAAGAGTCACCTAGGCCAAAGGAAGGCAGTTGGGGAGAGCCCTGCTCTAGGCAAGTGGGAAGGGCTGGGCCTGGTTAGAGACCAAAAGAAGCCCAGTTTGCTTGGAGTGCAGAGTGAGGGAGCATTGTGTGAAATGAGGACAGGTGGCAGGGCTGGGAGGTGGGATGCTGTTCCCCCTGAGGTCTGGGATCCCCAGGCCCAGTTAGGAATTTTCCTCTTTATCCTAGGAGTATTAGGAAGCTATTGTTATTAGAATAAAGAAGGCTCTTAAGGGTGTGTGTGTGGAATATGATCAGACTTATGTTTTTAAAAGATTACTCTGGCTATGCGATCCACTGGAGAGAAGAGGGAAGCCCTGCTGGGTGCAGAAAGGCAAGTGAAGGACTCATTTACAACAGTCCAGGCAAGAAACCATTGCCACTTGGACCAGGGTACTGACTGTGTGAGTGGAGAGAAGATGATTAAGTCAAGAGCTATTTATGTAACAAGCTCAACAGGACTTGGTTATGGATTGAGCATGCTTTGCATGGAAAGAAAGGAAGGAGTCCAGGCCAAGTGTGGTGGCTCACACCTGTAATCTCAGCACTTTGGGAAGCCGAGGTGGGTGGATCACTTGAGGTCAGGAGTTCGAGACCAGCCTGGCCAACATGGTGAAACCCTATCTCTATCAAAAATACAAAAATTAGCCAGGCGTGGTGGTGGGTGCCTGTAATCCCAGCTGCTTGGGATGCTGAGGCAGGAGAATCACTTGAACCTGGGAGGCGGAGGTTGCAGTGAGCCAAGACTGAGCCAATGTACTCCAGCCTGGGTGACAGAGTGAGAAAAAAGAAAAGCAAGGAAGGAAGCAAGGAGGAAAGAAGGAAAGAAGGAAAGAAGGAAAGAAGGAAAGAAGGAAAGAAAGAAGAAAGAAAGAAAGAAAGAAAGAAAGAAAGAAAGAAAGAAAGAAAGAAAGAAAGAAAGAAAGAAAGAAAGAAAGAAAGAAAGAAAGAAAAGGAAAGAAGGAAAGAAAAAATGTGGAGTCCAAAAGTACTTTCAGGTTCCTGGTCTGTACAGCAGGATGAATTGGGAATGGACACTGAGAAGGAGGATTGGGTTTTGGGTGAAAGAACAGAATCATAACTCAAAGCACATTCACTTAGAGATCATGGCGGTGCCAGGCAGCAGCTGGACAGACAGCTGTGAACTTAGAGGAGGGACCCGAGAGATAAACTCATAGAACTCCTGGTCAGTGGTGGTAACTGAAACCCGTAGCTGTGATATGGCTTTCAGCTAATTCTAGTCCTAGCTCCTGACTTTTGTGCATCCTTTATGTTTATTTTTATTTTTAAAATAAAAAAATTATTTACTTATTTAAAAATTTTTGTTCGGGGGTACATGTGCAGGTTTGTTACATGGATGTATTGTATAATCCTGGGGTTTGGGATTCTATTGAACCTATCACCAAAGCAATGAATACGGTACCCAATAGGTAGTTTCTCAACCCTTGCCTCCCTCCCTCCATCTCCCCTTCGGAGACCCCAGTGCCTATTGTTACACATAACCATGTGTACCCATTATTTAGCTCTCACTTATAAGTGAGAACTTGCAGTATTTGATTTTCTGTTTCTGTGTTAATTGGCTTAGGATGATGGCCTCCAGCTGCACCCATGCTGCTGCAAAGGATGCGATTTCACTCTTTTTATGGATGCATAGTATTTCATGGTGCATATGGATTCTGTGGATTTTTTTTTTTTTTTTTTGAAGCAGGGTCTCACTCTGTCACCCAGGCTGGAGTGCAGTGGTACAATCACGGCTCAATGAAGACTTGAACTCCTGGGCTTAAGTGATGCTCCTACCTCAGCCTCCTGAGTAGCTGGGACTACAGGTGCATGCCACCATGCCCAGCTAATTTTTGTATTTTTTGTAGAGACGGGTTTCGCCATGTTGCCTAGGCTGCTGTTGAACTCTTGAGCTTAAGTGACCTGCCTGCCTTGGTTGCCCTAAGTGCTCAGATTATAGGCGTGAGCCACTGGCCCCAGCTGGATGATGATTTTTTTTTTTTTTAAGAGATAGGGTCTCCCTCTGTCACCCAGGCTGAAGTGCAGTGGAGCGATCACAGCTCACTGCAGCCTCAAACTCCTAGGCTCAAACAATCCTTCCACCTCAGCCTCCCTAGTAGTTAGAACTACAGGTGTGAGCCACCATGACTGCTGTTCTGTGAGTACTTTTATTTAAAAAGTCCATTTTTGTCTTATCACTTCTGCTCTGTGTGTGTGTCTGTGCGTGTGTGAGCATGTACAGGACAGTCTCCAAAACTTCCATTCAGACTTGCAGATGGTTTGCAGTGAATTAATTACTCTTGCCATTGCTTAGACTTTGGAGGGGAAAAGGCAGGATGGGTTAAAGAGAGGGAGGGGAAGGAACAGGTAGGAGAAAATGACTGAGGGAGGACCAAAGAAAGGGAATCTGATTCTCTTAAGGAAGGGACTGCATCACGCTTGTTCTTTAACTCTAGTCATGCATAAAATTGCCTCTGCATCTTCTAACTTCCTTCCAAACGAAATGCTCAATACTCCTTAGTATGTTTTCTGACAGTCCTAAGAAAGGTCTGCTCTCTGATCAGGTCTATAGGTGTTTTGAGTGCCTGGGATGGCTTGGCCCATGTTGGGGTCAGGATATGCCTGGTGGGGCAGGTCTAAGTCCCAGGCTGAGTCGGACAGGCAGGTATCTGGGGGGACAAGGTGGCCCAAGGACTAACCTGGGGTTTAGTGTGGAAGGCAGGAGAAGGCTGGAGGGCAGGGGAGCTTCACTGGAGCAGGACAAATGAAGTAAAATACAGACAAGGAGAAGAAATGGCCTGCAGAGTGGAGCAGGAAGAGCATAGCATCAGAGGGAGGCAGGCCCCACTGGGGGCAAGGCTGTGGGCAGGGACCAGGACCCACTGGAAAAGGACTGGTTTCGAGTGATGCTTGCCATTGAGCCTAGCTGTTTAACAGGCACTCCCTGATCTTAGATGGGCAGGGTTGTTCTTGGGACTTGGGGAGGGGTGTCCCTAGTTCCATGGAACAGTGGTGGCTTCTCCTTTGGTTCATGGTTAAAGGGAAATACATCAAAATGCTAACCTTGTTATCTCTGAAACTGGGTAGTTTTTTAAAAGTCTCTCATTCAACAAATCTATAAGGGAGTATTAAAATCAGAAACCCAGATAGTCTGAAAGATTAGGAGGCTATTGGTCACTTTATTGCATTTTAATGTTTTAGCACAAGTTCATCCATTATCAACCTCCTTTTCTAGCTGTATTCCTCACATAGGCGATTTTAAAGAATTGGCTGCTTGCTATGTTTTTCTATTCTAAAATATTTATGTTTAAAACCAGAAAAAGCATTGAGATGATTATAGTCTTTAGCAGCAGAATGCAGTTGCTGAGAGTAGTTCGAAATGATCTAAAACAGTCCTCCTGGTAGATCATCATGTTTTAAATTTCATTTTTTTTCACATCAATCTGGCCAAGGAGCAGCCACAGGTGGTTAAGATGACAAAAGCTCTCTGATCCCACTTAGAGCCCGGAGTGGGAATGCTAAGTTTGCATGTGTGTGTGATCTCCAGGGCTACTCATGAGGCTGTGAGAGACACATCATTACCCTCATTTTATAGATGAGAAAATCAAAGCTCTGAGAAGCTCAGTGATCCAAGGCATGGAAAGATCTAGTTATCAGGATTTGAACTTGAACACAGATTGTTTGACTTGGTATCCTGTGCCCTTTTCTTTCGATTTATTTTCTCTCTCTCTCTTTTTTTTTTGGAGAGATGGGGTCTCGATCTGTTGTCCAGGCTGGTCTCAAACTCCTGAGCTCAAACAATCCTCCTACCTTGGCCTCCCAAAGTGCTGGGATTACAGGTGTGAGCCACCGTGCCCTGCCTGTGCCCTTTTCATTCTATCTCCTTTTTTTTCTTGCTTATTAATATTTATCCCTGACCTTTTTCTTTTAAAAGGATTTTAAAAGGCTCAAAGGTAAATATGGCTATCATAAATTCAATGAGATAGAGCTTCTTATTATTTTCTTCCCCTCAAATCAGGAAAAGGAAGAATGGGGTTCCTGTGAGCAGTGCCCCCCAGCAGCATGACCCTTCTCTCCTCTGTCTGCCTACGCATTCTCCATGCGCTTGTACCTCCTGATGGCTTCCTGCTTCTCCCCACCCCAGATTCAGATGCATGATGCATTTGTTAGTAACCCACTGCCAGGCACTTGTGAGTGCCTTTACAATATCCTTCATCCAATCTGATGAAACTGGATTTTGTGGGGGGAAATGTTTACTGAGATAATAGGAGTAGCATCCAGCATTAACTTGAGTCTCTCTCTCTCTTTTCAAAGGCATTACAACTCATGTGCATTTAACTTGAATTGTAGGGCTGGAGCAAATGAGCAATACAGTGGATATCTAGCTGTCCACCGTACAGCGTGGTACACACACACTATACAGTGTGGAAGCAGTGCATCCACATTGGCCGAAGCCTTTGACCAGGATTCTTCCAGCTCTCCCTTCCATCCTCTGCTTGGTCACTTCTTTTTAAATTTCAATCCTTTTAGTTTCCTTTTTCTTTCCCTTTACTCTCATCACACATTTAATTTCCATAGTTACATAATTTACATAACTTAAGATCAAATCTTTACAGGTTTTAACATTCTACATTTCAATGGAAGCCCAAGCCAGAATACAGAATTAAGTGGAGTAAGACCCGTCCCTACCAAGGTGCTACATGACCTTTTGATTAATTACCAGCATTTTCTTCTTAAAATACAGGTAATTTTCACATGTTCTTATAAGGTAAGTATTGCTGTCCTCACTTTGCAGATGGGGGAAAATAAGAGATAGCTAATCCATCCAAGGAAAAAATGAGCAGAATATCATTTCTTAATTGTAGAGAAGGCTAGGCTTTGTGGAAGTGCACATAATGTGTACACTATGGTTTAATGTCCACTAATATCCAGCCGGTTGCTGTTCTAGCTCCCAAAGTGTTGTTCTCCTAAAATGACCGGGTGAAACCCATTCCTTCTGTGGTTAACAGGTGAGCAAACGCAAAGAAGAGTTCTGAGACTTTTTCCAAAGAAGACATTCAAGTGGCCAAGAAACATGAAAAAATGCTCAACATCACTAATCCTCAGAGAAATGCAAATTAAAACCACAGTGAAATACCATCTTACATTAGTTAGAATGGCTATTATTAAAAAGTCTAAAAAATAACAGATGTTGGTGAGGATGTGGAGAAAAGGGAAGGCTTATAACACTGTTGGTGGGAATGCAAATTAATACGACCTTCATGCAAAACAGTATGGAGATTTCTCAAACGACTGAAAACCATAACTATCATTAGATCCAGAAATTTCACTACTGGGTATCTCCCCAGAGGGAAAAAAATCATGACATCAAAAGGACACCTGCACTCGTATGTTTATCATAGCACTATTCACAATAGCAAGGATACGGAATCAATCCAAGTGTCCATCAACGGAGAACTGGATAATAAAATGTGGTACCTATACACTGTGGAATACTACGCAGCCAATAAAATAGGAAATCATGTATTTTTTTCAGTGACATGGATGGAACTGAAGGCCATTATCTTAAGTGAAATAACTCAGAAAGTCAAATATTGCATGTGCTCACTTACGAGTAGGACTAAACGATGAGCATGTGTGGGCACAGAGAGTGGAATAGTAGACATGAGACCATGAAAGTTGGGAGGGTGGAAGGGGGTGAGGGTTGAAAAATTACCTATTGGGTACAACATACACTATTTGGGTGATGTGTGCACTAAAAGGCCAGACTTCACCGCTACACAATATGTGCGTGTAAGAAATCTGCACTTGTATCTTTTAAATTTATAAAAAAATTTTAAAAGTGGGCCAGGTGCGATGGCTCACGCCTGTAATCCCAGCACTTTGGGAGGCCGAGGAAGGCAGATCACAAGGTCAGGAGATCGAGACCATCCTGGCTAACACAGTGAAACCCTGTCTCTACTAAAAATACAAAAAATTAGCGGGTTGTGGTGGTGGGCGCCTATAGTGCCAGCTACTCGGGAGGCTGAGGCAGGAGAATACAGTGGATCTGGGAGGCGGAGCTTGCAGTAAGCCAAGATTGTGCCACCACACTCCAGCCAGGGCAACAGAGTGAGACTCTGTCTCAAAACAAAAGAAACAAAAACAAACAAACAAACAAAAAATTAAAAAGTGAACAAAAGGAAAAAAGAGTTCTGCATTCACATGCTTTTAGGAAATTCTGGACTTCATGGAGCTAAATGTCATCTCCTTGCTACAGGACTTCTCAGAGCCTTAACATGCACAAATGCATCGCGAATCTGCATGGGGAGTTCTACCGATGCTATATCTCTCCGTGAGCTACCTCTCACCCCACCACCCTACTGCCCTTTTCTGCCATCTGCAGAGTGTTCTGTGTAAGGCGTTTCAACATGCTTGGGGCATGTGCATCTATCAACACTTCTCCAAATCAAAAGTTTCTTATCATCATTAGTGCACAAAAGGAGGATTCTAAAAATTCTTAGCCTTGAAGAGAGATGGTTCCTGATCCTAGGGATATGGTTTGGTGTAGCCATGCCCTATGACTCTGCCTGATGTGCCATCAGGTAAGGGAGGAACACAGTGGGGAGGGGCACTCCTCTGTTCTGAGATGGCTCTGAGCCCTTGCTTGCCAGCACTCTTCTTCCTAGATACGTGGAGAAAAACGAAGGAACTAAGGACAGTGAGCCAAGGAGGAGCTGCTGCTTCAGGCTTATCTGACGCTGGTCAAGGACACCAAGTAAGTCTCTTTCTCAGGTATTGCCTGTGGAGCTTGGGAAGGAACTTGTGACCCTGGGCTCTCCTACATCATCCTGTGAACAGGGCCACCAGTGTTTGCAATATTCAATCATGAAGTCCCCAGCCTACAGAGCAATTGCCAAAATGGTGAGTGGTTATAAGGCAGAAATCTGAGTTCTACGATGCAGGAGACAGCTGCAGTGTATCTGGCATGTCCATAGACACCAACTGGTCTATTTTTGAAAAGGAAGCCCTAGTCTAGCCCTCAGCAGGACCAGCCAATGGTCCTCTCCCATCTCGCACTGACCTCCCAAGTGACTTCAAGGCAAGTTCTTCTGCATGGAGACTGGAAAATCCTGTCGTGCCCTAGCATTGCTTTAAGAATGTAAGAGTTTCTCTGAAGTGCATGTGCTCTGAGGAGGGTGTGCATGCAAAGTTACATGACAAATGTTGCAATTTTAACTTGCAGATTAAAATATACACATTTTTATATGAAACCAAACATACTATGACCTAGAATGGAAAATGAATGAGTTTTCAAGATTAAATATGAGACTTCAGTGAAATTTTGTGGGGCTCTGTTGGTTTTATCTCCGAATAAGGAAAGGAGTTGGCTTATTGTCTACTATTAGGACTCTTGGATGAAAAATTTTAGAATTTTTATATCTAATCCACACTTATTTTATAACTGAAGACACTGAGGCTCAAACAGATGGATTATCTTGTCCTAATCCCCCAGATTGGTACATAATGTTAGCGTCCCACCCAATAGCCACTCCCATTCTGCCCCGCCCCCTTTATGAAACTACAGAACCCTAGTTATGTTCAGGGCACCAACGTGTCTAGCTGAAAATACTGGTTTCCTCAGAATCCCTTGTGGTTAGGAAGAACCATGTAGTACAGTTCCATCCAATAGCACACAAGTTGAGGTTTCTGGGAACATTTTGCTTCCCTGACTCAGATGTCCTCTCCTTTTTTTTTCTCTTCTTCTTTCATCTTTCTGTCGGAAACACGGAAGTGAGATCTGGAGGTGTAGCAGCCATTTTGTACTAGAAGGCAACAAATGTTCAGGCTGAACGCCATTGTGCTGGAAATGGTGAGGCAGGAATGACTTTTGGTTCCCAACAGCATTGTTGAGCAGCTCTCCAACTCTGGACTGTCTAGACACAGACTCCATATGTGAGAACAATCAACACCTGTTTTGAAGCCCCTTTAATTGTTTCTGTTATAAGAAAATGATTTCCTGACTGATATGCCCAGTCATCTCATTTAGGCAGACAGGATTTTGTTGTCTTATAAAAAATGTATAGGTATAGAAATATACCTACAGAGAAATTGTTTATGGACCTGTCTAATTTATAAAAGTATTCAAATGATTAATAATATTGATGACAAGATTTCTAATTAATAAACCCTTTTATTTCTATGTGTTGTAATTGCAATTCAATATCATTTCAAAGAAAACTATTAATAATTGTATAGAGTACAATATTTCCAAAATGCTTTGTGATGTATACACAGTTTCCTTCACCACACTCATTCCACCATCTAGACTGAACTACAAGGAATTCTCTAAGGAATGAGGGGGTTGGTACCACTTGTACCACTGAGGTCCCTAAGGTGGAGAAGAAGGAAGCCATGATGGAGAGTAAATCCCCAGTCCCACCAGAGAGTAAGGGGAAGGGGAAGTCCTTTTGGTTTGGAAAGAAGGGATAGTAATCAGTCAAGTGTGAGGATCCTGACTGTTTTTATTGAGGTAAGCAGCCAAGGGAGCCTGCGGTATGGTATAGCTTGGATATTTGTCTCCTCCAAATCTCATGTCAAAATGTGATCCTCAATGTTGGGGATGGAGCCTAGAGGGAGGTGTTTGGGTCGTGGGGCAGATCCCTGGATAAATGGCTTGGTGCTGTCCCTGCAGTAATGAGTGAGTTCTTGCTCTATCAGTTCACACAAGTCCTGGTTGTTAAAAAGAGCCTGGCATGTCCTCCTCTTTTTCCTTCTCTCTCGCCATGTGATGCCAACTCCCCTTCCTCTTCTGTCATGATTGGAAGCTCCTTGAAGCTCTCCCCAGAAGCAGATGCCAGAACCATGCTTCTTGTACAGCCTACAGAATCAGAAACCACATAAACCTCTTTTCTTTATAAATGACTCAGTCTCAGGTATTCCTTTATAGCAGTGCAAAATAAACTAATGCAAGGTTTAAGGGAGCTATCCTAGACAGGCCCAAAGGGGAAGCAACAGGAAGAGGGCCTTTTCCTCTGTCCTTTCTATGGGATGCTGGGAAGACTCCATTTCAGAGAATGTGCCCTACGGCAACATGGGGCAGTCTTGGCAGCAAACAAATTGTTCATGTGTTAAGGCATTGAGAGCTGAGGGGCCTGCCCAAGAGCTGCCATGGCAAGGCATGGGGGAGCCCATAGCAGAGATTGTGCGGTGACGGCCTAAGCCAGGGCTAGCTAGACTATACAGCTGGTATTTAGAGGTGGCAGAAATGGGGCTAGCTCAGTGAGAAGCGCTCACCAGGTGCAGACTCTGAGAGGGGTTGACCACCTCCTCCCCACGGGAGACCTGAGTAGCAGGTACCAATGGAGTGTCTGGTGGTAGAGCCCAAGGAAGGCTCCTGAGGGGGCCTGGAGGGCCCAGGACACACACGACCGGCCTGTGGGCCCAGAGGTCCTCAGCACCCTGCAGATGCATCCACTGACCCCAACAGACTCCCAGATGTCACTGGGCCAGTGAGAGGAGGAAACTCTAAAGGTGGAGTATTTACCTCAAAGACATGGGGTTACCCTAAGAAAGAAGGCTTAAAACAACACCAAGCTGAGCTTCCTTTATTTGGTGGATTTATGTCCTCTTCTCTCTATCTTTGCCCCTCAGCAATCCCAATCCTGAACAGGAATGTGGGTGTCAGAGCAAATTCAAAGCAGTTAGAGAAAATTAAGAGTGCCAGTTCTTTTCCTGCATATCTGAGTTTGATGTGATACGTTCTCACTGCTGTCACATAATCTTCTGTAATTTGGGGCTCCAGCACAAAATAAAAATGGAAAGATAACAAGGAAGAAAGAGAGCTGGGCGTGGTGTGGGCTTGTTAATCCCAGCTACTTGGGAGGCCAAGGCCGGAGGATTGCTTGAACCCAGGAGTTCAAGGACGGCCTGGGCAACATAATGAGACCTTGTCTCAAAATTTTAAAAAAATAATAATAAAAAAGAAGTTAAAAAAAAAAGAAGGAAGAAGGTAATTCCTCTTCTCAACGCTAGAGCAGAGGAGGGAAACATGATTCCAAATGGTGGGCTCAGAAGAAGCTGAGTCCCAGAGGCAGACATGCGGGAGAGTATGATTTTCTTTCCTAGACAAATGAAAGCCAGGGCTGTACTTGCTGAAATGGCTGGGAAGGCCAGGTCAGGGCTGCTCTGTGCTCTGCCGTGGCTTTGAGAGTTGCATCCTATCTTTGGAAGTCGGAGGGGCCGGAGTGGCCGGCGAGCCGGGGATGAGGAGAGAGAGTTGGTGCTCACTCTGCTCCAGCAGAGCTCCGGATTGGGCATCTCCTCCCTCTGTGTTTTGTTTTCATCACTGGCTCTCAGCAGCCCCTCTGCTGCCCCAGCCCCAAGCCCTGCATTGCCATAGTAACACTCCCCCACCTCTTGGTGTTCGAAGTGTGTTTTCCTTCCAGGGTCTCTGCTCTTCCCTGATCCATTTCATCTATTGTTTACCACCCCTCTGACTGTTGGGCCCCAGTGTCTGCAGCTTTTATATCTGGCTCCAATTCCCAAGCCATTTTTTTGTTGCCTCCACTGCTGGGGCTGACAGAGCTGCCCTCACGCCTCCTGGTAAAAACAAAACAAAACAGAACAAAAAAAACCCAGAAGCTAGACACCCATTTAGCTCAGTGTCTTCTCAACTGTGAATGAGGAGGAGAGGATGGAGTTGAGCTGTCTGGAGCAGGCTCTGCTCCAGATACACTGATGGACACCCCAGGGGTGGAGCTGTATGCCAGGTGGGAGGTGTTAGAGCCCCACTGCCATTTGGTCAGTGACAGCAGCAGATTGACTCACATTCACATCTCCAAAACGGTGATTATTCCATGGGCTTGCATATCAGTTAGGACCCAATTTGGCTATAGTTAAGTGAAAACTAAATGAACAGTGTATTTACACAAACAGGGCAGTTTTTTTTTCAGGGGGTAGACAGAGCCAGGCTAGCGTGGCAGGTCTTACCTGGACATCAGGTGCCTTCCGCCTTTGGCCCTACCAACTCAGCGTGGAGCATCCCTTTTTAAGGTAACATGATGGCCCAGGTTGCCTGCTGGACTTCTAGCCATTTCATCTGCATTCCAAGGAGAAGGCAAGGTGATGGGGCAAAAGAGCTTTTCTTATCAGTCTGTCCCCGCTTCTAAGGAGCCTCCTCCAGAAGTCCTTCCCAACAAACTTCCATGTCTAATCTCCTAAAACTTAGTCCCATGCCACACCTGGTATGAAGGAGTCCTGGTGAAGACATGCTTTATAGCAGGTACCTTGCCAGCTCTGATGATGCAAGGATTTTGTAGGGGAGAATGGACATTGACTAAGAGCTGTCACACACTTCCCCATCAGCAGATGGGAAAGATGTGTGTGGGTGCTGTGGTCTGAATGTTTGCAACTGCCCCAAACTCATATGTTGAAATCCTTATCCCCACAGTAATGGTATTAGGAGGTGGGGCCTCTGGGAGGTGATTACGTCACCAAGGTAGAGCCTAATGAGTGGCATTAGTGCCTTCATAAAAGAGACCTAGGAAGGTGCTATCAATACACCGGGAAGAAAGCCCTCACCAGATGCCGAATCTGCAGGTGCCTTGATCTTGGACTTCCCAGCCTTCAGAACTGTGAGAAATAAATTTCTATTGTTTACAAGCCACCCAGCCCACAGTATTTGGTTATAGCAGCCCAAGGGAACCAAGATAGTAGTGGACTTCAGACTTCTCCCAACAGGCTGGAGCTCCCGGGAGTATTTGCACGCATTGCTTAAGCTTTTCCTGCTGGAGAGGGGCCACTCAATGTTTCCATCCAAAAACTGGGGAGTGGTGGAAGCCTCCAGGCTGCAAGTGCAGAGCACAGGGTGGCAGACAGGCATTGCAGATGATCCCTCTGCAAAGAACTTAATGCCATTCAGATAAACCTCTTACAGTAGCGTCCAGCAGTGAATGTGCTGTCTGTGGACAGCAGCAGCAGGGGCTGGGTCAGATAGCAGTGACCTGGATGAAGGATTAACAGAATCTGCTGGAAGCAGTGGTGCATGCCTGCAGTCCAAGCTACTCTGGAGGCTGAGGTCAGAGGATCTCTTGAGTCTAGGAATTGGAGGCTGTAGTGTGCCATGCTTGCACCTGTGAAAAGCCACTGGACTCCAGGCTGGGCAACACAGTTGGACCTCAGCTCTAAAAATAATTAAAATAAGTCAATGAATTTAAAAACTAGAATCCACCCACTAGACCAGTATCCAAAGGCTTTTGTTTCACTTTTGTTTATTACGAACATTTGTAAGTTTACAGCACATTAAAGGATGCAGAACTACCTGTCTGTAAGAGAATTCTACATGCCCCTTCTCCCTGCTTGCCTAGAGATGGTATACATGTCCCATGAAGGAAGTGACAGTCCCACTGTAGAGGTTTGTCATCAACAGAGGAGGTAGGAATGGAAAACAGTCCCTTGAGATTGGGAGACTCTGCCTGAACCTTCCTTGAGCCCGTGATGCAGGATGTTCAACCTGAAAGGAAACTGGAGATTACATGACTTGCTCCTTTCATCTTCAGATGAGAAGCCGAGGCCTTGCTAGGCTACATGAATAGCCCACAGATGCTGGATTCTGGGCACTGGGAATGGGACTGCCAGGCCTTCCTGTCCTCCCCTGCTCGTCGATGGTCACCATGTTTGTGTATCTTTGGAGGCTGAACTCTGGAGTCCTGTTCTGCCCCTAACTTGAGGTGAATTCCACCTTGCCAGTTCTCATCAGCGCTGGCTTTATTATCAGCAACATGGCAATAATCTCTCTGGGAAGCAATCCCTGGCAGAAATAGAAAATGCATGTACTAATGACTTGGCCAGCATGACAGTGGTACCTAAATGCTAAGTATGAATTATTAATTTGATGTCTTTGGTGGCAGGCCATGCACTCTGTGAGGTGCCAGAATCATTGCTTCAAGAGGAGCTCTTAAACTGAGCTTGCAGCTGCATGGAATCCGGCAGGCTCCATCTGGCAGCCCCCGGGGCCGCAGCCTTGCTGCCAGGCGGGATCTGTGTGTGCTGTGCATTGCCTTGGCTCCCCTTCCTCCAGCAGGCACACTGACATGTGGTTTGCATGGCTGGACAAGCCACCAGGTGGCTCCCAATGTCCCTCCTGGGCGGTCACAGCAACAGGTGGCTGCACACAGAGGAAGTTGAATTATTCCACCGGGACCTCGACTTGGCTGCCCCTGAGAATGTTTAGCTGCCTGTTGTCCAGGCTTTCTTTGTCTTGCCACATGGGTTTTTGCTCATTCATGAGAAAAGAAATCCTAGTTTGCCCCCTATATTTAATGACTCAGTGCTAAAGAAAAGACATCAGAAACTTCTGGACCCTTTATTTGTTCTTATGACTAAATCCCTCTATGCACATGAACCTGTCTCGCTCTGAATTTCTTTTACAAAATGGAGACTTGGCAGCTGACCTAGTTGGTAGGTGTTCTGGGAAGGCACATTTTGGAGCGACTCTTACTGTGAGGATTCCCTGAATGTCTTAGATATTTATTGGGTGCCTGACTCTAGGTCAAGAATCTGCCCTGAGAGACTCCTGCTCTAAAGACGTGTGCTGAGTCAGGAGCCAGTAACTCCACACAGGCAAGGCGTGAGCACTGCTCAGAGACAGGAAGGGGGCTGATCCCACTCCAGACTGCGAGCAATGAGGAGGTGCCCCCCAGAGAGATGACTGGGCTGTCCTTTACGACATGGATCAGAGTTTGACAAACAGGAGTGGTGGTAAGAGGGCATCTGAGAAAGAAGGAACCTGGAGAGTAAATCAGTTGGGATTCCCTAGAGAAACTAACAATAGGTAGTTTGCAAGCCAAGGTGGGTGGGTGAGATTTGTTTTAAGGAATTGGATCATGGAGGCTGGCAAATTCCAAATTTCCAGAGCAGGCCAGAGGCTAGAGACCAAAAGAAGAGTTTTTGCTTGAATCTGAAGGTCATCAGCTGGCAGAATTCCCTTGCCTTGGGAGAGGTCTGTGGTTTTCTTAAGGCCTTCAACTGACTGCATAAGGCCCACCCACATTATGCAGGACAATCTGCTTTACTCAAAATCCACTGATTCAAATCTTATCTCATCTAAAAGACACTTTCACAGCAAGATCTAGAATAACGTTTGTCTAAACGACTAGGCACCACAGCCTAGTCAAGTTGACATATGAAATTAGCCATCACAGCTGGGTGCAGTGGCTCATCCCAGAGACTCAAGAGGCTAAGGCAGGAGGATTGCTTGAGGCCAGGAGTTCAAGAGCAGTCTGGCAGCATAGGGAGACCCTATGATATTCAGCTTGGTCCTGGCTGAAAGATGTGCTGGGAGCTTGCCTTTGGAAGAAGGCAGCAAGGATCCTTCGGCACCAACCATGGAATGAAGGCTGGGAAAACTGACTAGGTCAATGTGGGCAGGTCCTCCTCCTCAGAGAGGGCAGGTAATCCAAACCAAGTCAAAGCTGGCATAGAAAATTCAAGTCTGATCCAGTGTTCAAGACCAACTTGAGCAACATAGAGAGACCCCTCAAAAAAGGTGGAAACAAATTAGCCAGGTGCAGTTATGTGTGCCCGTTGTCTTAGCTACTTGAGAGGCTGAGGTGAGAGGATTGCTTGAGCCTAGGAGTTTGAAGCTGCAGTGAGCTATGATCGCACCACTGCAATCATAGCTGTCGCAGCAGGTTGGGTGACAGAGTTGAGACCCTGTCTCCTAAAAAATCAGATAAAATGAAATTAGCCATCGCAGAGAGTATGTGATGTTTTGGGGGAAGAGACACGTGATAGATCCATGCAGCGGGGTGGAGATGGGACAGGTGGGGATGCTGGGCCCTCTAGAGGGATGAGGGTGGAGGGCATGCCTCTCGGGGTGAGTTTTCTGAAGACAGAGGATGAGTGTTGTGCTGTGAGTCAGGGACTGCTCTGGTGCTGGTGTGGGACAGACTGAGGGAGGCCATGGGGTAGTCTAGGGAAGAAAGTCAGGAGCAGCAGTCATGGAAAGTGGTGGTGAAGGCGTGTGGCTACTTCAAGAACAAATCTACAGGTGAACTCTTACCAAGCACCCCTCTGTCTTAGGTCACTCACCTACTCTGAGGGCATTGTGAGAAGCAGCCACATGATACTTTGGATTTTCCCCATGTCATCACAAGCTCTGTCTGAAACTTCACATGCATATATTCATTTCAGTTTTGGCAACGGGAATAACTGTGCTTCTCTTTGAGCAGCCGTTCGTATCTTTGAGACATTGTGACCAGTGCCACTGAGCATGCCTCCCTCCTTGTGTTGGCTGCTCAGCATCTCAAAACCAAGCTTGGAGCTCCTCCTTAACAAGGGGCATCATGACGTAGATTTGTTTGTATCATATCCCTGGCTCTATCTTATTTTTCTTGCCCTTGTTTTCTCTCCCCTTTTCCTCGCCTAAGTGTTTTAAGTCTTGTTATAATGTATGCATCTTTGCAAGTTACTTCAAGTCCTCTTTGAAAGCAAGTGGAGTAGACAGATTAGCAACCAACTGGACTTGGCAACTGATGGCATGGCAGGTATGACTTTGGAGACAAAGCTGATTCCAAGTCTTCACTGGAGAAAGGAAAACCTGGAAGCAGGCTGATCTAGGGATGAGTCTGAAAATGAGTTCCATTTTAGGAGGGGAAGTTCTGCCAGACCTCGCCAATCCCAGCAGCCCAAACAATGTCTGCTCTCTGAAGCTTAATTCTTCCCTGGCTTTGGAGAAATGAGAGTCAGATCTGGTGTGTTAGTCTGTTTTCTGTTGCTTATAGCAGAATCCATGAAGCTAGGTAATTTATAAAGAAAAGGAATCTATTTCTTATATTTATGGAGGTTGAGAAGTAGAAAGTTGAGGAACTACATCTGGTGGGGGCTTTCTTGCTGGTGAGGACTCTCTACCAAAGCAGTATAGAGTGTCACATGCTGAGGAGGCTGAGCATACTAACTCATATCTTTCTTCTTCTGATAAAGCCACTAGTCACACTCCTGTGATAACTCATAAATCCATTAACCTATTAATCTATTAATCCATGGATAGATGCATCCATTTATTTGGGGAGGACCTCATGACCCACTAATTTCTTAAAGGTTCCACCTCTCAGTACTGTCATATTGAGGATTAAATTTCAACATGAGTTTTGGAGAGAGGGAACCTTCAAATGATAGCACCTGGACTGGTGTCCATTTGAAGCCCACTCCTTTCTAGTAGCATCCAGGATTGAGCTGCTGTCCTTCCAGGGTCTGTGTGCCAGGCCCTTGGGCAAATACAGACCTTCAGCCTCTTTAAATGCACCTGCTGCATACCTAAGAGCCTGGCTCTTCTGCACTGGGTCTTCTTTGTGCCCTTTTGAAGAGTTCCTCTCAGTCCCTTTGCCTTCTGACCTGGACTTTGCTCTTGGCACCCTTCGCCTCATCTCAAATGATTCTGTCTGGTTTGTGAACTGGATGAACCAATATTGATCTGCTATATCAGAGCTTCCTGGACTGCGAATCCCAGTCTGGATTAGACTTGAATTTTCTATGCCAGCTTTGACTTGGTTGGGATTACCTGCCCTTCCCTGAGGAGGAGGACCTGTCCATGCTGGCCTGGTCAGTTTTCCCAGCCTTCATTCCATGGTTGCTACAGAACGGTCTTTGCTGCCTTCTTCCAAAGACAAGCTCCAAGCACATCTTTCAGCTAGGATTAAGCTGAATGTCATAAGTTTGAGGTTCCAAAAACAATCTAGGTTGAGACATGTGCCAGGCAGTTAAGAAACAGGAAGCTACCGAGAATGAGGACATTGAATGATATTGATCTGGGAGATGGCCTCATGGAAGGAAGTAACTGTAGGCAGGGCCCCACATTAAATCACCCAAAGACTTATATCGGGACACTAAGGAAAGGAGGACAAGAAGATAACCTTGGGGCAACAACTCTATTATGGGGACAGGAGAAGAAAGGAGGTCAGTGAAGTATCAGAGATGGTGGGCTCTAGAAGATCAAGGAGAGCTCTTGAGGACAGGAGCCGCAGGGAGCTAGGAGAGGAGAGAGCTTCAGGAAGGAGAAGGCTGTGAGCAGTAGTCAATGCTGATAGAGGTCAGGGAGGAGGCTGTGGCACACCCCACTGGACTTGGTAAGCACAGGTCACAGTGAGTTTCATAGGAGAGGCAATTGAGTCCTGGGCAAAAGGCTGATCGAATATAATTAATACACAGAGATGTGGTGAGAAAATGGAGGATTTGTGAAAATCCTACTGTTTAAGAAATGCTTTGGAAGATAAAAGAGAACTTGATCTAGGAAGAAAGTCGCTCAAGAAAAGCAGTGCCACAAAGCCTTTTGTTATTGGTTTGTTTTATAGCAAGCTGAGCCTGCTCTGATCATGAAGCCTAAACTTTCATATGTCTCTTTTTGGGGAAAAACAAGCAAAGCAGTATTTCTCTTCCGAGTAAACCTACATGGATAGTTTTCACAAGAGTACATGCCTTTCCAAAATCTCCCGATCAAAGGCATGACTGTCAATACCCTTGAATATCCCACAAGGACATCTGGGATAGAGTTTTGACTCACCATATAAAATAAAGCCTTGAGTTCTCAGCAATGTCAGTTGATTGGGCCAGAGATGTAGTTCCTGTTTTTCAAGAATTTGTACCCCAGGACCTGGATAGAATATCATCTAAGTATTTTCTATAACCCTGTGTTGAGCATATTTATGTGGACAATGGGGCAGGATGTTGAGGAAACCTGTGAAATATAATCATTAAAGTAGAGACCACATCCTGGAATTAGAAATGAGCAGTGTTTGAATGATTACACAAGAAGAGAATTTGACAATTTAAATTCTTATCCAAAAACATATGTAGTTTTATCCACTTGAGAGTAAATTACTTTTAGAGTGACAGGAGATTAGCTGTGGAAGTCTCATGTGAATACAAAACCTCATCTAGCTCTATTTAATACCCGGAGGTGCAAGTCATGGGGAAACTGGATTTTGATGCCCAGAAATGGTCTCTTTCACATTCAGTGACTGAATTGCAAAGCTAACTTAATTCTGGAAGTACTAGCAATGCATTCACATTTAGGGGTTTTGTCTTAAAATTACAGGTCTAGGATGAATTATTTAAAGCTGAGAATTCAAAAACATATTTCTCTTTGCTGGTTTCCTATAGTTGTGTGCTTTGAATCCAAACTCTTGGCATTCAGTCTCCTTCTCATTTGGCCTTGCCTTCAACTTTATATTCCCCATGCTCTGTGACCATCCATCCACCTTACCTCAGTTGGGCCATTCTGTCCACTGTCAGGCCCAGCTTGGCTTCCATGTCTTTGTTCCTGTTGGGAACACTCCAGCTATCTACCTTCAAGTCCAAGACAAGCAGACTACACCCTAGTGATCAATCACAGTAAACAACTGTCCCTTTTAGGCTTATTTGAGGAGTATTGCCACAATTTTATTCTTGTTTCCCTCTGGTTTTCTCTGGTCCCACTTTGGCTTATTTACAGTTTCTGTCCTATAAGAGTTACAGAAAGAAGAAAGAAACACAAAAAGCGGCTCAACAGTCAAAGACTGTTTATTCTGGAGAATAAACCTGAGAGGGGCTTCTGGCCGATTTCGGTCAGAAACATTCTCCCTTACAGACTAAGGGTATTTAAGGGCTTAGGGAGAGAGAGAGCTTATCACAGGCGTGGGATGGTTCCGTGTGGAGGAGAGTTTTATTGTACGGTTGGACTGTCTCTGGTTGGAGGGTCGGTTATCTTGGGGTTGGCAAGTTTCTAGTCAAGGGGAGATTATCTCAGAGTTGTAATGTTTCTGGTCAGAGGTGTCACTTGTGTTTATGGTCATGCTAACATTAGCCTTAAGGCTGATGCTTTTAGGCTGGATTTAGGCAGTTTTTAATCAATGGGAACTTAAAATGGCAGTGCTTGTCCAAGATGGCAATGCCCCTCTTCTCTCATGTCCCCCTTACTGTTTTCACACGTTGGCCTTATTAACTGACCCTGGCCTTCAACTGTATACTGTGGCATTCCTAGGTGGCTTAACTGTCTGGAGATTAACTCTGGCTTCTTTTCTCTGATTCTTTACAACAGAACATAACATCCTAACTAAGTCCCACTGAGCTCCAAATCATGTACTGGCTTGCTAGGCTAGTTACCTGCATTTCTGAGTGCAGGTGTGGTGTGTGTATGTAAGTGTTGATGTGTGCATGTGTGTGTGACATGTGTGGGGTATATATGTATGTGTGTGGTGTGCGTGTGTGTGTGTGTGTGCATGCATGTGTATGCGTGTGTAGTTGCAGTGCTCAGTTTTCCCCATTAGGAATGATTACCTTTTTCTCTCTGATCCCACCATAATTTGTTATGGGAAAGTTGATTAACCTCTAGGAGCCTCAATATTTATTTCTCTATTGACTTCAAAATGCTGTTGTGAGGCCAGGTGTTGTGGCTCATGCCTGTAGTTTCAGCTACTCAGGAGGCTGAGGTGGGAGGGTCACTTGAGCCCAAGAGTTAGAGGCTGCAGTGAACTACGATCGAGCCACTGCACTCCAGCCTGGGCAACAGAGCGAGGCCTCATCTCTGAAAAAAAACTGTGGTGGTATGGAATGGGGTAGAGAGCTCAGAAATAAGACCACATGCCTACAACCATCTGATCTTTGACAAACCTGACAAAACAAGCAATGGGGAAAAGATTATTTATTTAATAAATGGTGCTGGGAGAACTGGCTGGCCATATGCAGAAAATTGAAACTGGACCCCTTCCTTATACCTTATATAAAAATTGACTCAAGATGGATTAAAGACTTAAATGTAAAACCCAAGACTATAAAAAGCTTAGAAGAAAATCTAGGCAATACCATTCAGGACATAGGCATAGGCAAAGATTTCATGATGAAAACACCAAAAACAATAGTAACAAAAGCAAAAATTGACAAATGGGATCCAATTAAACTAAAGAGCTTCTGCACAGCAGAGGAAACTATCATCAGAGTAAACAGATAATCTACAGAATGGGAGAAAATTGTTGCAATCTATTCATCTGACAAAGGTCTAATATCCAGAGTCTACAAGGAACTTAAACAAATTTACAAGGAAAAAACAAACAATCCCATTAAAAAGTGGGCAAACGACATGAACAGACACTTCTTGAAAGAAGATATTCAGGTGGCCAACAAACATATGAAAAAAAGCTCAACATCACTGGTCATTGGAGAAATGCAAATCAAAACCACGAGATACCATCTCACACCAGTCAGAATGGCGATTATTAAAAAGTGAAGAGACAACAGATGCTGGCAAGGTTGTGGAGAAAAAGGAACACTTTTGCACTGTTGGTGGGCGTATAAATTAGTTCAACCATTGTAGAAGACAGTGTGGTGATTCCTCAAATACCTAGAGGCAGAAATATCATCTGACCCAGCAATCCTGTTACTGGATATTTACTCAAAGAAATGTAAACCATTCTATTTTAAAGATATATTCATGTGTATGTTCACTGCAGCACTGTTCACAATAGCAAAGACATGGAATCAACTCAAATGCCCATCAATGATAGACTGGATAAAGAAAATGTGGTACATACACACCATGGAATATTATGCAGCCGTAAAAAGGAATGAGATCATGTCCTTTGCGGGAATATGGATGGAGCTGGAAGCCGTTATTCTCAGCAAACTAACGTAGGAACAGAAAACAAACACTGCATGTTCTCACTTAAAAGTGAGAGCTGAATGATGAGAACACATGGACACATGGAGGAAAATAACACACACTGGGGCCTGTTTGTGGGGCAGGAGAGGGAGAGCAGCAGGAAGATTAGCTAATGGATTTGGGGTTTAATACCTGGGTGATGGGTTGATCTGTGCAGCAAACCACCATGGCACATGTTTACCTGTCTAACAAACCTGCACATCCTGTACTCGTACCCCAGAAATAAAAACAAAGTTGAAGAAAAACATGCTGTTGTATGAATTTAAATAAATAACAATAATCTGGCACCTGGCAGAGTCCCCATTCCATGGCACATGTGAAGTGCTCAAGAAGCAGGTGCTCATCTCCAGTCCTCACACTGTCATGTGATCAGATTTCTCTAGCTGGATTTCTGGTGCTGTTTGCCTTTACTGATATTCTGTAGCACTTAAATTTGAACCCCAAAATTGATCATTCACTCTCCTATTAACTTGTCTTATCCTCTTAATTTTGGTATCTTACATGAAACTGAGCAAGCAGTAGGCCCTCAATAAATATCTCATGACAATGGGGATGTAGAGAAGTATAGAAAATAAGAAAAACCAAGAGAAGCCTAGGAGAATGCATTCTTTAACGATGTCTGCGTCTGAGCATACCACATAGATTTCCAAGTTGGAGCCCACTGAAGCCCACTCTCCCACCCTAAAGCACATAAAAAGAGCAGCAAATTCCCTCTGAAGACCTGATGTTCATCCTTCCACTCTAAACATATCAATTCCTCACATCTCTCCCCTTCTTCCCACCATAGGCACCAGATCTTAAGGTGCCATAAAAGAGAATGCAGTATTACCTAACAAATAAGTGGGCGACCCACACTCCAAAATGTTGTTAGTGCCTCGTAGATGGCTGCTGTTGTCATAGGGCTGAGGAAATGCAGCCACTCCTCTAGTCTTTCTATTAAGTGGATTCCAGCAATCCTGTTCTTTTTCTTTACAAGAACACCCCTTCCCTTTTACTTGAACTAGTCAACGAGTTTCTGCTCAATGATGGGGACTCCTAAGAAGGCGAGTTGAGAAACCCGAAGCGCTCTCTTGGGTGTTGAGAAGCTGTATAAAAGCCTTGGGACGGTGCTGAGCTCCCCAAAACACAAGTCCCTTCAGAGAAGAAATTCATGCCCTTTCCTTCCGCCCATATGGCATCATACATAGTATTTTGCAAGTAGTTACCCAAGGAAATGACAGCAGGAAGCCATTTGCAGACAGCTTCGGTTAGTGGACTCCCCTGCGTGGGGGCTCATTTTATCACAGAAGGAACTTCACATTAATGGCGTTCTGTGGCATTTGAAAGGCATGAGAATGGGCTCTTGATTGGCTTTGAAAGAAAGCCAGGTGAACTCTAACTGCTGACCGGTCCTAATTCTACTCATGTGCCTAAGTTTCTTTCTTTTGGTCAATCTGACAATCAACATTAGCAGATTAGTTAGGATAGCTTTTCCGAATACTTCTAGGGTGGCTGCCATGTTTTTGAAGGAAAGCCGGAGGAATTGGGCTGAAGTCATTATTCCTGTAAGAGAAAAGCAGCATTTGCTCTCCCATCTCTTCTCTGCAGGAGTAGTGATTAGTTGCACCATTGAATTCTAAGCCTCCTCTTTCAGCAATTACAGAACCCTCTATTATGAGCTCATTGAGAGCTGGTTAGAGTAAAATTTTGCCTATTTTCTTGCTCCATAGGAAAATCAAATTCTGTTCCTTTGCCCTAAGCAACTGTGCCTCTAAACCTGTTCAGGGCATCTGGCTATTGAGATCAATGGCAATACAGACACAACTGAACCATGTTTCTCTTACGAGCCAATCACTCCTTTTCACAAATCTCAGCAGTGTCAGATTAAGCGAGCCACAACTGCGCAGAGCCATCCATCAAAACAAATCAGCCAACCCATAAATAAACTGCTGGGATGCCTCAAGGGATTTAGAAGAATTTATCCTTGTCTCATTCTTTTGTTCAACACGCAACTCCTGTAGCATGTAGAGCCACATGTGCTGCCCTAGCCGACCCCATTGGAACTGCAAGCGGTGACTGCCAGAGGAGCACGCTGCTGGGAACAGGTTCTGAGGACAGCACAGGTGAGTGGACTCGGGGAAGAAATGATACTTTGCAGAGAAGAAATCTCTCAGGGGATTCTGTGTATGACAGCTATGGGAACCATATTTCCTGTTCCAGTGATAAGGAAACATTGTTGTACAAAATTCAAGAGCACTGATGGGGACCCTGTGTGAAATCAGGCCTGCGCCTGGATGCAGGGTTGCTACATACAGACGGTGTATAAACTGGCCTAGCATCTGGCCCAGTTCCCAGCTACAATCTAGGTCTTGTCTCTGATGTCTTGCCCTGTGAGGTTTGTGAGCTTGTGGAAATTCTTTTGTGACGATGTTACATTTTCCTGGTAATTTGTTTTATTCACCTGTCAACAGTTTCGGAAAAGGAAACAATCATCTCCATATTTCTGCACTGTATTTATTCACTGATGTTTGTCTTCCTCACCTAGAGCATGTCTTATCCACGTTTGCGTGCTCAGGGCCTGACATTATGCCTTCCAGGAAGTTGTCCAAGGGAAGAAAAAAAAATACACACACATATATATATATATATGTTTTTTCAATATGGAGTTTCACTCTTGCCCTCCAGGCTGGAGTGCAATGATGCAATCTCGGCTCACTGCAATCTCCACCTCCCAGGTTCAAGCGATTCTCCTGCCTCAGCCTCCCCAGTAGCTGGGATTATAGGCACGTGCCACCACGCCCAGCTAATTTTTATATTTTTAGTAGAGACGGGGTTTCACCATGTTGGCCAGGCTGGTCTCAAACTCCTGACCTCAGGTGATCCACCCGCCTTGGCCTCTCAAAGTGCTGGGATTACTGGCATGAGTCACTGCCCCCAGCCCAAGGAACATAATTGAGGCGACTCAAATAGAGGTCAAAGGCTTCATTCAGCTGATGCAATTAAGGAGCCTTTGAAGACCAGGTAATTTCCCAATCAAAGCAAGGCTGTAGTTGTATAGGGTGAGGAGGAGGCAGGCAGATGTGCCCTAGTGATTTGGGCCAGGAAAAGCCTTTGTCTTTAACTGCTGTGAAACTTGCAGTGGAGGTTGTCCCGGTTTTCACGCTTCTTGATCAGGATTGTGGTTCTGTCTCATCCTGATAACAGAACAGTACTTTCACGAATGGCTTTTGCAAGCCTTGCAGTTTGTTGGTTAGTCAAGGTTCACAGGGTGGGGAAGGCAAGGGGGAAAAGGGAAAGGAGGTAAGAGTTGAAGGCAATGGAGAAACAGAGGAGCCTCTATCATGCCTGCTTGAGTGTTTTTTACAGAGTAAATGTTTATGAAACGTGTAAACATAAGACTGAAAGGTCTAGGGTCTGTGTCGGAAATGCCTAGCATTATCCTCATTTAAATGTTACACTTATTAAAAGTGTAAAGTGAAATGGTCAGAGTGCCAGAACTCAGAAATTTCCCACAGATCTGGGCTGAATATGAGGAACGAACAGGAGCTCAAAAAAATGGGAAATCTCAACTGGGCACGGTGGCTCATGCCTATAATCCCAGCACTTTGGGAGGTTGAGATGGGTAGATTCCTTAAACTTGGGAGTTTGAGACTAGCCTGGACAACAGGATGACACCCTGTCTCTGCAAAAATATAAAAATCAGCCAGGTGTGGTGGCTCATGTCTGTGATCCCAGCTACTCGGGAGGTGAGATGGGAGGACAGCTTGAGACTGGGAGGCGGAGATTGCAGTGACCTGTGATTGTGCCACTGCACTCCAGCCTGGGCGACAGAGTGAGACTCTGCCTCGAAAGGAGGGAAGGAAGAAAGGAAGGAAGGAAGGGAACATCTCTCCAGCTGGATGAAATGGGCATTTAATACAGGGCATTTCATGAGATCTCAGAAGAGAGAAAGCAGAGTCTAGTTTCCCCTGTGGCAACCTCTCCCCCTCCCCAACTCCCATACTCTCAGACTTCAGAAAAGTGGGTAGAAAGCAATACCCACAACGGTGATTCTCGGGGGTGAAGTGGGGGTAGGGAGAAGGAACCAACTGGTTCAAGGTAAGGTGAGATGTATATCAAGGAAAAGTCACGCTTAATGTATCAAAAGATTAGAAGTTTTGGACAGAACTGTCCATGTTAAGGATGAACAAGATGTAAAGAAACGCCCTGGCAACTCTGCAAACCTTCCCCACCACCTCAACACACATGTGAGTAAAAGAAAGGAACATTACACTGCATTCAAAATAAAGAAGAAGAATCCAGTCTGGAAGAAAATATGATCCTCAGACCAGAATCATATTCCTCATGAGTATTTCGCATTATAGGCAAACTTGGGAATATAAACTCATTTTTAAAAAGAGCAGATAGAGGAAGTGGAGCAATACCCATTCAATTCTAAAAGAAAGAGTTACTCAAGAATAGTATCCCCAGCTCTCAGGGAAGTATAGAGACAACAAGTGGCCATTCATAAACATAAAAAAGTCTAAGTACATGAGCCTCATAAGCTTCTTGATTAAAAACTTCTCAGTGATAAAATTCAACTACTTGAGAGGTTAATAAACAGTAAGAATTCAGGAATAGGGCCAGGCGAGGTGGCTCACTCCTGTAATCCCAGCACTCTGGGAGGCCAAGGCAGGTGGATCACCTGAGGTCAGGAGTTCAGGACCAGTCTGGCCAACATGGTAAAACCCTGTCTCTACTAAAAATGCACGAATTAGCCAGCCAGGCGTGGTGGCATGCCCCTGTAATCCCAGCTATTCGGGAGGCTGAGGTGGGAGAATTGCTTGAACCCAGGAGGCAGAGGCTGCAGTGAGCTGAGATCATGCCACTGCACTGCACTCCAGCCTGGACAACAGAGTGAGACCCTGTCTAAAAAAAACAAAACAAAACAAAACAAAACAAAAAAACAACCTCATCAAAAAGTGGGCAAAGGATATGAACAGACACTTCTCAAAAGAAGACATTCATACAGCCAACAGACATGAAAAAATGCTCATCATCACTCGCCATCAGAGAAATGCAAATCAAAACCACAATGAGATACCATCTCACACCAGTTAGAATGGCAATCATTAAACAATCAGGAAACAACAGGTGCTGGAGAGGATGTGGAGAAATAGGAACACTTTTACACTGTTGGTGGGACTGTAAACTAGTTCAACCATTGTGGAAAACAGTGTGGCGATTCCTCAAGGATCTGGAACTAGAAATACCATTTGACCCAGCCATCCCATTACTGGGTATATACCCAAAGGATTATAAGTCATGCTGCTATAAAGACACATGCACACGTATGTTTATTGTGGCACCATTCACAATAGCAAAGACTTGGAGTCAACCCAAATGTCTATCAGTGACAGACTGGATTAAGAAAATGTGGCACATATACACCATGGAATACTAAGTAGCCATAAAAAAGGATGAGTTCGTGTCCTTTGTAGGGACACAGATGCAGCTGAAAACCATCATTCTCAGCAAACGATCGCAAGAACAGAAAACCAAATACCGCATGTTCTCACTCATAGGTGGGAAATGAACAATGAGAACACTTGGACACAGGAAGGGGATCATCACACACCAGGTCCTGTTGTGGGGGGGGGGGTGGGGGGAGGGATAGCATTAGGAGATATACTGAATGTAAATGACGAGTTAATGGGTGCAGCACACCAACATGGCACATGTATACATATGTAACAAACCTGCACATTGTGCACATGTACCCTAGAACTTAAAGTATAATAATAATAAAAAAACCCTCAAATTATTTCATTAATATAGTCTTATAACTTATCTTATTTTTGAGCCATCAACATGATAAAATATGATGACAGATACTCTTATTTCTTAATTGTTTCATCGTAATTTAGTATTTCGTAATGTGAGCATTTAAAGCTTTGGGTTTTACATTGAGTGGTTTAGCTTGATAGCCTTCATAGGTTCTAATGTGTAGTTGTTTTCTCATTATTGTTTTTTATGTATTTTGATGTCATTTTTATTTTACTTTATATCTCAGCATTATTTAAAAGGAAAGTATGATTTGTAGTGGATTTTAGCTTACTTGTCTTATTACTAATATAATTACATTCAATCAGATTATATATTTTATTTATAATTTTAATGATCTTTCATCCCCTGTTGCTTTTCTTTCATGAACAGTCTAGACTTTACTTTTCTTCTCATTTTTGTAATAAAGAAGAATAACATTCCAATTTAAAAAAAAAAGAATTTAGGAATGGAAAATTTGAGCTGTGGTTACGAAACCAGCCCTGATACTGAATGTTGACTTTATTTAACTGCAGAACTAAGATTAAGCAACTGGGGAGTCAGAATCACACAATAGGACATGAATATCTTGAACCCTTCGAATGTAATAATAATACACAGAACAAAACACTGGGAAGTCAGGACAAGGGGGTATTGAAGGAAGCCTCAGGAGTACTAGATATCTCATCTTTCAGAGCAGTAATCAATATTGTCAGAATAATGAAACTGAAACATGTAGTTAAAAAAATGACTTCAACTGTTTAGTGACTTCTGTAGTTCCTTCCCTTCCTTCCCTCCCTTCCCTTCCCTTCTTTCTTTCCCTTCCTTCCTTCCTTCCTTCCTTCCTTCCTTCCTTCCGTCTTTCTTTCTTTCTTTCTTTCTTTCTTTCTTTCTTTCTTTCTTTCTTTC
>NW_012106520.1:1207111-1216809 GCF_000951045.1 Mandrillus leucophaeus
TTCTTTCTTTCTTTCTTTCTTTCTTTCTTTCTTTCTTTCTTTCTTTCTTTCTTTCTTTCTTTCTTTCTTTCTTTCTTTCTTTCTTTCTCTCTCTCTCTCTCTCTCTTTCTTTCTCTCTCTCTCTCTCTCTTTCTCTGAGACAGAGTCTCACTCTCACCCAGGCTGGAGTGCAGTGGTGCAATCTCAGCTCACTACAATCTCTACATTTCTGCCTCTCAGGTTCAAATGATTCTCCTGCCTCGGCCTCCCGAGTAGTTGGGATTACAGGTGCCCATCACCATGCCCAGCTAATTTTTTGTAGTTTTAGTAGAGACAGGGTTTCACCATGTTAGCCAGGCTGGTCTCGAACTCCTGACCTCAGGTGATCTGCCCGCCTCGGCCTCCCAAAATGCTGGGATTACAGGCGTGACCCACCACCCCTGGCTTTGTGGTCTTATTTCTTAAATATGATGGGATATTTCAAGAACTAGCATCCTGGAAGCAGCATTTTCTAACAATTTTTAAATCCATCCATTTAAATGTTTTATATACATAGGCAAAGAAAGATGTTTGGAGTGATGTCACCAAGTGTTAACACTGATAGGATTTTGAATAATTTGTTATTTTCTTCTCTTCCTTATTGTTGGATTTTTAGTAGTGATTCAATGTTTATTTTATAAAAACAATAAAGACGCTATTTTGACCAAAAATGCCTGCCACTTCCACTTCATCAATCCGTTGTTTTTTTCTGTTGGTCAAATTTTGGCCTCCGATAGCAATTTTTCTAAGTACATCTTCAATTTCCTGAGACACTAAGTCACAAGCAAGACTAGCCAAGGGATTTCAAATATCCTCCTTTTAAGCTGATGCAGTTTAATGATATTACCATTTAGGATAGGAAGTAGGGAAGAGTAGAGAAAGAGAGATGGATGGAAACAAAGAGATAAGCTGGAAACCTTGTTTTTCCCAGAGTCTGACATGAGTGTGAGAATGCAGAAATGCTAAAAAGGCTCAGTTCTGCTTATGAGGAGCAGGAAGAGCAAGACATAAGGCGAACCTTGGAGTCATAGTCCCAGAGCTAGACCTTAAACATGTGACTTCGTAGAGTCAGGCATGACTCCACGCACGCCTGCATGCCTGCAGTCCTAGCTACTCAGGATACTGAGGTGGGAGGATTGCTTAAGCCAGGAGTTCAAGGCTGCAGTGAGCTATGATCATGCCACTGCACTCCAGTCTGGGCAACAGAGTAAGACCCTGTCTCTAAAACAACAACAACAGCAACAAAACACAACCACATGGGAATAAGGAAGGGTGCAGAAAATGAGATGCAGAGAATGAGACGTAGGATGGTATATTCCTAAAGGTGTAAATGAAGGCGGGGGAGATGTGTTAGGAGGATTAGGGGTTAGAGGATTTGATGCAGACACCTGTCCTGCTCTGCCTGTGGCCACAGAAAGATGAAATGTGTGTGGGGGTGCTTGGCAAGACATCAAGATGGCTAACAAAATAGAAATCCCTCCACATCAAATGCATGCATACAACCATCTCTAAATACAGAATTACAATATATACACAGCTAAAACCTGAGGCAACTCTGGGAAAATGAAACCCCTACATTTAATCAAAATAAGATCACCGGAAACCTGATTGAAACCTTTCAGGCCCCTCATATTATGAGGGGCAACTTGAGTGGGTGAGAAATGTATTTTATTCACCTTAGTTCAAATAATGTATGTAAAATCCAATTCTGGTCTATTCACCTGGGGAGGGGAATAGCTGTTCTAACAGCACCAGCAACCACAGCAACAAAAGCAACCCGGTGTCTAATCTTAGACTCACAGCTGTAAAGAGGACCCAGAAGAGGAAAAAGCCGGAGAGAGACCTTAATCAATTGGAGTTTAACCTTTGGTTCGATACGTTTTGTCTTGTGGTCAGAACTGAAAAGGCTGAGGCGGCTTTATTTTAAAAGTTGTGTTGATGACTGATCAAAAGCAGTTATATCTGGGAGATCATTCAGGTGCAAGAACACTCCAAAGTAATTTCTGTTCTACTTAGCATTTATATAGCACCAGAGAGCTCCGCGGGGTTATTAATACACACCTCGCACTTTCAGAGCAATTTACAGCCATTCTGGATGGTGCCCTTATCCGCGGGGCTGGAGGGGTGGGCGGGGGCCAAGAAGTCAGACGGCTTGAGCTGCTGCTTTGAAACCATCTATTTGCCTTTCCTGTTGAGGGCGGGTTCCTGGGCTCAGAAATCGGCTTCCTCAGCAGCCCTGTCCCGATCCGTGAAGGACAACCTTCCCCTCATTCCATGGAGCCTCTGTGGATGGGCCACTTTCTGTAGGTGAGACGCACAGAAAAGATGAGGGACATGGAGAGATACCCACAGTGTGACCCTAGACAAAAAATGTGGCTTTGGCTGGTCGCAGTGGGCCACATCTGTAATCCTAGCACTTTGGGAAGCCTAGGCAGGCAGATCACCGGAGGTCGGGAGCTCGAGACCAGACTGGCCAACCCCGTCTTTACTAAAAATACAAAAATTAGCCAGGCGTGGTGGCGGGCACCTGTAATTCCAGCTACTCGGGAGGCTGAGGCAGGAGACTCGCTTGAACCCCGGAGGTGGAGGTGGCAGTGAGCCAAGATTGCACCACTGCACTCCAGCCTGGACAACAGAGTGAGACTCCATCTCAAAACAAACAAACAAACAAACAAACAAACGCAACAGTATGCTCCACTCCCCTCTGGCACCAACCTTCTTGTGGAGACAGCTGCCCGCACTTGCCCTGGGCAGGAACTCAGGGACTTCCTGCTCGCTGTTTTCTTCCGACAGTCCCTCCCTGGCCTTTCCTGCCAGAGGCAGCACTCCATCTCCCCAAGACTGCGGGCTGGGCCGTGTCCTCTTGTCCTGGAACTAGGGGCCAAATCTCTAGAGTGTCTCATACTCCCAAGAGAGCTGCCAGTGACTGCCAACAACCTGGGTGGACACCTCTCTTGGGGCTTAATGGGACAGTAGCACTGGCTCTCCCTCATACCAACTTCTCCCCAGGTCTTTCTACAAGAAGAGACCAGTGTGGGGCATCGACTTAGATACCCATCAGAGGTGGGCTGGATAAAGGAAATGTGCTGCATATACACCATGGAATACTATACAGCCATGAAAAAGAAGGAACTTGTGTCCTTTGCAGCACATGGATGCAGCTGGAGGCTGTTTTCCAAGTAAATTAATGCAGGAACAGAAAACCAAAGACTGCATGTTCTCATTCATAAGGGAGCTGGACACTGGGTAGTGATAAACAAAGACGGGAACATAGACACCAGGGACTACTAGAAAGGGGAGAGTGGGAGGGAGGCAAGGGCTACAAAACTACCTATTGGAAACTATGCTAACTACCGGGGTGACCGGATCAGTTGTACCCCCAAAATTAGCATCACACAATATACCCATGTAACCTCCAATCTAAAATAAAAGTTGAAATAATTTTTTAAAAAAATAGAGTATGGACCCCCCCACCTCAAAGAAAAAGACCAAGAGGAGAGCAGATAGGAGAGGATCTCTGGGTCTGTGCCCCTGTGGAAAGTGCAGTGCTCAGTTTAAAAGGCGATTCTCTTCTTCCCATGAAACCAAATAAGGGGGCTTTAACAGTTACTTCTCAAGGTTGGAAATTCCTGCCAGAAGAGAAGAGGATAGCGTGGTCCCTAAAGAGCATGCAAGCCCAGGGCAGCTCAGTCTGAGGAGATCCTAGTAAAAGAAATGAGCATGTCCCAAAGGGCAGTGCTTTGCACCATCTCCTGTCCTTAAGTGCAGGGCTAAAGGCCACCTCCCAGGAGGCCTTGGAGTGGCCAGCTGGACATTTGTGTAGGCAGTGAGTTTGTTGGTCGGCTTGAGTGGAGAAGAAGAAGAGAGTTGGAAAAGAAAGACAGCAGAAGGAGAGAGGGCATGGCTGTGGGGCAGCCACCTTGCTCAGAGTCTGGTGTGGCCAGGATCTGTCACCCCCAGCTTGAGTGGAAACTGTAAAACATGGCAGAGCCCAGGCTCTTTTGCTATACTCTCAGCCAGAGGGCTGTTGGCTGGGTCAGGGGTACTCACCCGAAGATACCAGAGGGTAGATGGCCAGGAGCAGGCTCTTGGAAGGGTTGGAAAGCTCAGGCCAGTGCGGCTCTCCTTCCTGTGGGAGGAGGCCCAATGTTGCTTCAAGGAGCCCACATGGCTGGACATTGGAGCCCATGCAGAGGCTCCCAGGGCTGGTGTGAGCTCCAGCTGAAGGGGCCACCCCAGATGGTCTATCACAGCACCTGCCCAGACACTTACCTCCCCTTTATTTACTCTTCTCCATTATGCAACCAGTGAAATATCAGAAAGTGGATGAAAAACAATGCAAATCATGTCAACTTTTAACTTCTTTCACCTCCTCCTTCTAGATCTAAAGTTGAGTCATAGGAATATTGAGTTTGGACAGATTGTTTAGATTCTAATGTGACACCAAGTTTCTCATGTAAGTAAATTTTAGTATGTGTAAAATGCATACATTAAGATAATCTTATCTGGGGATTTAAAAAGTAAGTTTGCTTTACAACTCAGTGCAAAATAATACCAATCTTCTGTAGGAAATGTAGAAAGCACAGATAAGTTTTTGAAAAGCTAAATCTGAATGGAAATCCCACACTGAGAAATAATGGTGATTAGACTTTGGAGTAGCTGCTTTCCCCTGATTGTATGTATGTGTGTGCTGTCATGCATGCACGTGTGTGCATATCTGCACAGAGATGGGATCATATTGCGTGTGCTTCATTGTAACCCACTTTTAAATCACAGCGTTATATTATAAGCACTTTCCATGGAATTCTTATGCAGCATCACGTATTGGACCCGGGGTATTTTTCTGTTGGACATCTCAGATGGGGAAGCCCACTTGGAAAGTCCTCGTTGTTTCTCTAATAGAGTGGCTGTTGGAGCTTAGCTTGTGGAAGGAGGCTTACTTTGGAGGCCTCAAATCATGACATCTTTCTAAACCTGAAATCACAGTTTCTCCCAGCCCTTCAATGAGCTCTGGACTGGTGGAGTTGGAGGGGCAGCAGTAACAGGGTGAAAGTGGTTAGTGGGGCTGTGAAATCAAGGCAAGCCTGATGATGTGGTTTGGATGTGTGTCCCCTCCAAATCACATGTTGAAATGCAGTCCCTGCTGCTGGAGGTGGGGCCTGCTGGGAGGCACTTGGGCTGTGGCAGTGGATCCCTCTTGGCTTGGTGCTGTCCTTGCCATAGTGAGTGAGTTCTTGTGAGATCTGGTTGTTTAAAATGGTGTGGCACCTCCCCACCCTTTCTCTCTTGCTCCTGTTCTCACAATGTGATGTGCCTGCTCCCACTTTGCCTTCTGCCATGAGTAAAACTCCCTGAAGTCTCCTCAAAAGCTCGGCAGATGCCAGCGCCATGCTTTTACAGCCTGCAGAACCATGAGCCAATTACACCTGTTTTCTTTATAAATGATCCAGTCTCAGTTATTCCTTTACAACAACACAAGAATGGCCTAACACCTACCTTCTATCTGGGATAGAAGGTAGATGGCAGGTCTGGCGCTGTGGGCTGAGCATGGAGCTGTGAAAGGATTGCTTGGAATTCTCTAAGACCATATAGGAGGCCAGGTGACATGAAAAGTTATGGGTCAAACGAGGCAGGGGGTCCACAATCAGGAAGGCATGCAGCCTATGTGCAAACATTCACTCCAGAAACTCTGCCAACACAGACCGTGTGTCAGATGCTAGAGAGTTGATACTCTGATGGTCCAGGGGGAGCCAAACTCCACACCAGCCTAAGAAACAACAGTCTAGTAGTGAGGACGTCGTAAGCAAAAGGTTTCATTAAAATGTGATAAATGCCATCAAAGAAGCTGGAACAGGTGCCGCGGGACAAGAGGGGAAACCCTGCAGAGTGTGGGAAACCTCACAAAGAGGCTGACGCCTGAGTTGAGTTGGGGGGCGGGGCACAGTAGGTGGAGGGACAGTGGGCATGGGGTGGGGGGCGAGGTCAAGTGTAGGATGGCAGGCAAGGTGAGAGCAGCTCGGAGGGGGCGGGAGTGGATCTTGGTGTTTGGGGAAGAGAAGGGGGAAGTTCTAAAAGTCAGGTTAGATAAAACCTTTTCAGGATTTGCTCTAAGTAGCTGTAATAGAATGACATTTTAGTTTGTATGCAAAATACCATAGACCAGGTAGCTTATAAACAGCAAACATTTGCAACCTCTAGCACTTGGCTTGGTGCTGTCCTTGCCATAGTGAGTGAATTCTTGTGAGATCTGGTTGTTTAAAACGATGTAGCACCTCCCCACCCTCTCTCTCTTGCTGCTGTTCTCACCATGTGATGTACCTGCTCCCATTTTGCCTTCTGCCATGAGTAAAAGCTCCCTGAAGTCTCCTCAGAAGCTGGGCAGATGCCAGCACCATGCTTGTACAGCCTGCAGAACCATCAGACAATTACACCTGTTTACAGTTCTAGAAGTTGGAAGTCCAAAATTAAGTTATAGGAAGATTTGGTGTCTGGTGAGGTCCTGCTTCCTAGTTCATACATGGCACCTTCTGGCTGAGTCTCCAATGCTGGAAGGGGGAGGAGTGCTCTGAGGCTTCTTTCATAAGGGCACCAGTCCCATTCATGAAGGCTCTACCCTCATGACCTCATCACCCCCAACAGCCCCAGCTCTTAACACCATCACACTAGGGGTTAGGATTCAGCATGGGAATTTGGGTAGACAAAAACATTCACTCCATGGCAAATGGGCACACATGGGGTTGTCGTTGGGCTAATGAAAGTGTACACTGCTCTGGTGATGGGTGCACCAAAATCTCACAGATCACCACTAAAGAGCTTACTCAGCTAACCAAACACCATTTGTTTCCCCCAATAACCTACAGAAATATTTTTTTTTTAAAAAAAGAGAGAAAGCTGAACTGTTCAGCTGTGTTATGTGCAAGCTCTGTGACATTAATTTTCTTCTCTGAGCTTTCCTTGCCCATCTGTAAAAACAGGAGCAAGACTCCGTCTCGAAAAAACAAAAACAAAAGCAAAAAACAAACAGCAACAACAAAAAACAAACAAACAAAACAAAACAACACAACAGGGGTCTTCTCTAACTCTGGGCTGTGCTTGGGGTCAAATGAGAAAACTGGAGGAAAAACACCTACCACGCTGGAGGCCCAGGAAGCCTGGACTTCATCCTACCTCCTTGAAAACCCAACTGTCATGGAAGACACTGTCTGCTGCGTGTCGAGCTGGAAGTGCCCATGCTCCATGTCCTGAGGGCAAGGTTACTTCTCTGCCACCAACTGAGCCTGTGAAGGCTGAATTGGGCTGAGCGTGGACGGTCTGGAACATGAAACCTCACTGTTGTTTAAATCCAGGGCCAGGCTTGTTCTGCAAAGCTGCCCAACACAGTCTCATGAGGTCGGGACACAAGGTACAGCTTGGCATGCCTCCTAACCTGGCAGGAAAGAATTAGCAGAGGAGCTCCAGTTCTTGAATCCACCAGATTGGTGGCCGCCATAATTGTGCACTTGGCAGTCATTATCAGAGTTCACTTGTCCCCCGTCAAGAGTGTTTTGGGCTGCAGTGCATCCCCCTTGCTCCCTTCCCTAAATTCACATGTTGAAGTCCTAACCCCCAGGACCTCAGAATGTGGCTGTATTTGAAGACGGGCCTTCAGAGAGGTGACTGAGTTAAAATGAGGTTGTAAGGGTGAGGCCTAATCCAAAGGACTGCTCTCCTTATAAGAAGAGGAGATGAGGGCACAGACACACACAGAAGGAAGACCATGTGGGGACACAGGGAGAAGACAGCCACCTGCAAGCCAAGGAGAGAGGCCTCAGGAGAAACCAACCCTGCCAACATTTTGATCTCAGATGTCCAGCCTCCAGAACCATGAGGAAATAAATTTCCGTTTAAGCCTCTTGGTCTGCGATGCTTCGTGGCGGCAGCCTGAGCAGACTCAGACACAGAGGCTGACAACCTTCCCCCTTCCTGTCTATTATTCTTGCCACCAAACATCAAACCAAGCATATTCTGCCAGTGCCCTTGCAGCTGTGGTGCATCTGCGGCATTGTTTCTCCTTCTCACTCAAATCCTCGCGAGTGGAACTTTCCATGGCCACTCCAGCCACCGCTCTCCCTTCCCCGAGCCCTATCATTTGTGGACCTCGGTGTTCTCTCATCACTTCATGAAAATGTACCTGTGGCCTCAATTATAGTAGAAGCCCTTAGGCTGCCAACTTCTTGGCTGTGTCACCTGGAGCAAGTTCTGGAACCTTCAGTTTCCTCATGTGTAAGAACAGCTGTAAGCCGACCACACTGGATGAACAACCAGCTCTGCCTGACCCTGGAATCCCAGATGTCTCTCTTGACCCATGGTGGGATACCCTGCTCCTCCACCTCTCAGTGCCACCATCGCTACCATCCACAGCCTGCCTGACCCTATGGCCTTGCCTCTGCTGGCCACAGCAGGTGCAAAACCTACTGTAGACTGTGGTTCAGCTCTGACATTCCTATGCTGTGCCTTCATGCAGCGCAGTTATCTGGCTTATGTTCAGCCACCACGTCCCATGAGAGGACAAGGATGGATAAAGCCTTCATTTTGTCTGCCTGGACTCCAAGATACTATCCTTGTGCTGCAATAGGTAATAGCTCCCTGCAGCTGATGACTCAGACTTCCTCCTTTCACAAACCCTTTTTTTTTTTTTTTTGGCAGAGCCACTTTGCCTCTGTGACATTCAAGAAGCGCTTACCACTGAGACCTGCCTGCAAGCTGCAAAAACCGTAAGGGGAAAAACTTTGTTTGGAGAGTGCTCTTGAACACTAAACCATATTGCTTTGCCAAATAGGAATATGGGGGTGAAAGAGGGGTCATTGTCAGAGGTAGGTGCAATTTTACAATTGAAGCCAACAGGTTTGAAATATAGTGAAAGCACTTTTGGTTAAAAAATAAACTCTCCAAGTTTGCAAAAGGGTCAGTTGTCATTACTTTTATTTGGGCTCAAAAATCTTTCCCAACCACAGGTTAATCTTTTCTTAAACAATCTGTGACAACCTCCAGCTACAGGAAGCTAAAAGAGCCACTGTGTCATGCCTGATTAATGAATATTATCAAGATGTCTGTATATCTAGGGAGAATAGCTCCCCCAGAGTCAGTCACCTGAATTGACTTTACCTGCGTGCACCCATCAGCTAGGAGGCTGGACTTTTGGTGACACAACTTTTTTCTCTCTCTCAACCTTTTTCTCTGTCATAACTTGTTATTGAACTCAGAAGCAGGAACAATGCCCCAGTCCCTCTGGGAGATATGATGTTGTGGCAGTTTGGGCTCTTTTTAAATGCATGTGTCATTTGTCCTTACATCTGGTTCTGAATCACAAGGAAAATCTATAAAAAGCCAGAACCTAAATAAATGTTAGCAGCATTGTTTGGTGAAAGCCCTGTAACCATCCAATGGGTTCATCTTGCCAGCTGCCCAGATAAAGTTGATTTATCAAGACAGGGGAGTTGCAATAGAGAAATAGTTTATATACAAAGAGCTGGCTAAATGGGAGACCGGAGTTTTATTATTACTCAGATCATCCTCCCAGAATGTTTGCAGGCAAGGGTTTTCAAAGATAGTTTGGCCTGCAGGGGGCTGGGGAATGGGTGCTGCTGATTGGTTGGGGAGGCAATCATAGGGGTGTGGAAACTGCTTCTTATGTGCTGAGT
>NW_012106520.1:1216859-1223624 GCF_000951045.1 Mandrillus leucophaeus
GTAAGGGTGAGGCCTAATCCAAAGGACTGCTCTCCTTATAAGAAGAGGAGATGAGGGCACAGACACACACAGAAGGAAGACCATGTGGGGACACAGGGAGAAGACAGCCACCTGCAAGCCAAGGAGAGAGGCCTCAGGAGAAACCAACCCTGCCAACATTTTGACCTCAGATGTCCAGCCTCCAGAACCATGAGGAAATAAATTTCCGTTTAAGCCTCTTGGTCTGCGATGCTTCGTGGCGGCAGCCTGAGCAGACTCAGACACAGAGGCTGACAACCTTCCCCCTTCCTGTCTATTATTCTTGCCACCAAACATCAAACCAAGCATATTCTGCCAGTGCCCTTGCAGCTGTGGTGCATCTGCGGCATTGTTTCTCCTTCTCACTCAAATCCTCGCGAGTGGAACTTTCCATGGCCACTCCAGCCACCGCTCTCCCTTCCCCGAGCCCTATCATTTGTGGACCTCGGTGTTCTCTCATCACTTCATGAAAATGTACCTGTGGCCTCAATTATAGTAGAAGCCCTTAGGCTGCCAACTTCTTGGCTGTGTCACCTGGAGCAAGTTCTGGAACCTTCAGTTTCCTCATGTGTAAGAACAGCTGTAAGCCGACCACACTGGATGAACAACCAGCTCTGCCTGACCCTGGAATCCCAGATGTCTCTCTTGACCCATGGTGGGATACCCTGCTCCTCCACCTCTCAGTGCCACCATCGCTACCATCCACAGCCTGCCTGACCCTATGGCCTTGCCTCTGCTGGCCACAGCAGGTGCAAAACCTACTGTAGACTGTGGTTCAGCTCTGACATTCCTATGCTGTGCCTTCATGCAGCGCAGTTATCTGGCTTATGTTCAGCCACCACGTCCCATGAGAGGACAAGGATGGATAAAGCCTTCATTTTGTCTGCCTGGACTCCAAGATACTATCCTTGTGCTGCAATAGGTAATAGCTCCCTGCAGCTGATGACTCAGACTTCCTCCTTTCACAAACCCTTTTTTTTTTTTTTTTGGCAGAGCCACTTTGCCTCTGTGACATTCAAGAAGCGCTTACCACTGAGACCTGCCTGCAAGCTGCAAAAACCGTAAGGGGAAAAACTTTGTTTGGAGAGTGCTCTTGAACACTAAACCATATTGCTTTGCCAAATAGGAATATGGGGGTGAAAGAGGGGTCATTGTCAGAGGTAGGTGCAATTTTACAATTGAAGCCAACAGGTTTGAAATATAGTGAAAGCACTTTTGGTTAAAAAATAAACTCTCCAAGTTTGCAAAAGGGTCAGTTGTCATTACTTTTATTTGGGCTCAAAAATCTTTCCCAACCACAGGTTAATCTTTTCTTAAACAATCTGTGACAACCTCCAGCTACAGGAAGCTAAAAGAGCCACTGTGTCATGCCTGATTAATGAATATTATCAAGATGTCTGTATATCTAGGGAGAATAGCTCCCCCAGAGTCAGTCACCTGAATTGACTTTACCTGCGTGCACCCATCAGCTAGGAGGCTGGACTTTTGGTGACACAACTTTTTTCTCTCTCTCAACCTTTTTCTCTGTCATAACTTGTTATTGAACTCAGAAGCAGGAACAATGCCCCAGTCCCTCTGGGAGATATGATGTTGTGGCAGTTTGGGCTCTTTTTAAATGCATGTGTCATTTGTCCTTACATCTGGTTCTGAATCACAAGGAAAATCTATAAAAAGCCAGAACCTAAATAAATGTTAGCAGCATTGTTTGGTGAAAGCCCTGTAACCATCCAATGGGTTCATCTTGCCAGCTGCCCAGATAAAGTTGATTTCTCAAGACAGGGGAGTTGCAATAGAGAAATAGTTTATATACAAAGAGCTGGCTAAATGGGAGACCGGAGTTTTATTATTACTCAGATCATCCTCCCAGAATGTTTGCAGGCAAGGGTTTTCAAAGATAGTTTGGCCTGCAGGGGGCTGGGGAATGGGTGCTGCTGATTGGTTGGGGAGGCAATCATAGGGGTGTGGAAACTGCTTCTTATGTGCTGAGTCCCCTTCTGGGTAGGGACCACAGGACTGGTTGAGTCAAGAGTCGTGGGTCCAGGTGGAGCCATTGGTCATCAGAAATGCAAAAACCTGAAAAGACACCTCAAAAGGCCAGTCTTAGGTTCCGTAATAGTGGTGTTATTTACAGAAGTAGGAAGGTTACAAATCTTGTGACCTCCAAAATTATGGCTTGTTATCACTTAATTACATCTACATCTTAGCAGAATTCAGGTTCCTCTCATTCTCCTAACCTGGTGGTCTTTCATTAGTTTTACTAATGTGGTTTAGTTTTGGGAAAGGGCTATTATCATTTAAATTATGAACTAAGTTTCTCCCTAAGTTAGTTTGGTCCACTCAGGAGTGATCAGGGCAGTTTGGAGGTTACAGGTAAGATGGAGGTGGTTAGATCAGATCTCCTCCACTGTCATAATTTTCTCATTGCTATAATTTTTGCAAAGGTGTTTTTAGCCCTTTATTAAAGTACAAAGATTGCCACGTGGATGAGCAGGGTTTTAACACCTTGCGTCTTTGAGAGGACCTCCCCATGCCCTGCCAGCTCCTGTGGGCCTCATGGTCCCTCACTATTGGGTAAATAATATGACTCCAGTTCCTCTATGAAGTGCCATCTGCCACCTTGGCTTGTCTGGTTTTCTGCACATTCACTCCCTTACTTAGCAAGCTTGGGAATCGTTTTGAATATCTCCAATTAAGTGCTTGGAGGGAGAAGGGGAAAAGTTGCATTTGCTCTGTCTCAGGCCTCTGGTACCATAAGTCTCTGGTTTTTGGAGCATGAAGCAGATACAATTATGGGACCACCCTTAAGAAAAAGAACAAAAGTGATTTTACTTTGGCAAAATTTAGCAAAGCATATGACACATTGCAGGAGCCTATCCCGAAGCCTTGTGTCAACTCAAAAAATTGTGAGATTTGGCTGGGCGTGGTGGCTCATGCCTGTAATCCCAGCACTTTGGGAGGTCCAAAGGGTGGATCACTTGAGGTCAGGAGTTTGAGACCAGCCTTGTTAACATGTCTAAGGCTCATCACTACTGAAAATATAAAAATTAGTGGGGTGTGCTGGTGCATGCCTGTAATCCCAGCAACTCAGGAGGTTGAGGCAGGAGAATCGCTTGAACCCAGGAGGTGGAGGTTGCAGTGAGTAAAGATCACTGCATTCCAGCCTGGGTTACAGAATGAGACTCCATGTCAAAAAAACAAACAAAAGTGAGATTCATACATTTAGAGAGGGGAACTTTATTTCTTATAAAGAACTGTGGCCTGCAGGCTGGCCACCCTGCACACTAAGAAGTGGAACCTCTGGCAGACACAGAAAGCAGGCACTTTAAGGGAGGGAAGAATGGAACAGAAATTTAAGCCAAATGGGTTGCCTAAACATATGTATTTAATAGCTTTTAGGAGGATCTATGCATATTCATGAGGGGAAGTTGCACACATGCATGGTAAGCAAACATGTATATTACATACACCCCATGATCACTTTGGGGTGGAGACTTAACATTTAAATGCATTAAAGTTAGGCTGTATATGTCAAAGGGACAGCAAAGCACACAGAAGCATCTCGTGTGCAGCCTCTGTAAACCAGTCAGAGCCAGCCCACGGTCGCTGGCTATTTATGAGGGGAATGTGTTATGAAACTGATAAGCTGCCATGTCGAGACTGCAAGAAGGGAGGGGAGTCTGGCTGGAGCATCTGGTGATTGCCTAAAGTCAGCGATGGAGCAAACCTTCTGTTCTTTGTTTTTCCAGGGCTAGCTTCTGTTTAACTCTTAAGAAATAATCCAGTAAAAGTTAGCAAGGAAGGAAGTGTACTGAGGTGTCACTGACCTCCCATCTTGTCATGGAATTTAATTTTCCAAGTTTTTTCTGGGGCGTCCGTGGCCAAGCAGGGTTCATTCACTCTGTTGGTGGGGCTCAAGATTTTATTTTTATTTCACATTCAGAAGGGGCCTGAGACTTAGGATTCACCACCTCCTCAGGAAATCTGCCTGTGCTCTGTGGGATGTGGTGGCATTTCTATGGGGATGCTTCTCGGCCATTTGTGGCCCTTAGTTCTTGGGTCTTGAGTCCCCTCAACCATCCCCACCTGCCCAAGTCTCTCACAACTTCATTCTTCCTCTTCTTATCAGGTAGCAAGATAAGTTCTGCTATTTACTCTTGGCCTCAGTGTCCTCTTCTGTAAAGGGGGGATTTAGGATGTTGTCTTTTAGAAAATATCTGAAACATACTTGGCTCTCAAAGAATGCTATCCTGTGCCTATTTCTCAAACCATATGCCCAGATTCCTGACCAATCAGTTGCTCATATTTCTATATCTGGTTCCAGAACAAAATTTTATCCCAGCTAAGAACTATAAAATGTGTACCCTTCAGCCTATAGTGTAAAAATCACTGCCAGAGGAGGACATGGGCCATGCAGAACAGATTAGAATGCTTTATTGAAGACTTGTTTATTGCAGTAAATGACCCAAACCAACTTAAATCTTAAATGTCCAGCCAGAAGAGATGAGTAAACCTAAGGTAACGTTATACAATGGAATACACGACAACTACCAAACTCATTGTAAATATTAATAGATTTCATAATATATTTCCAACTGAATAATACAGATGACAGAACTGTATTTATAGTCTTACTTCATTTTTGTAAAATAAATACTTTATACACGCACACACACCCCGCACAGTGTTGCAGGGAGCATATGCACCAGATGTTACCTGTAGTTATCAGAAGGATGAGGCAAGGAGCCATTTTCTGGTCTTGCTGACCTGCATTTCCTATAAGGTTATAGTGAAGGAGGCCCCTCAGGGCACCACACCCGGTCCCTCTCCTTTCCTCTGCCCAACTCCACTTCAAGCTTATAATCAAATTCTAATCAGCAAGTAGGTGTACCCAATTGCCTAATGTTTTTGGGCTCATGCTTGTCAATTTAAAAACAGCAGACAGTTCTAGCCAATTATCGCAGTGACTCTAGAAGCATGATTACTTTCTCCATCTTGTGGCTCTGATGATTCTTCAGGAAATTGAGCTGAGAGTTTAATGTCAAGTGGCTTTGTGAACAGCATTTTTATTGGAAGTTGAGCCTTTGATTTCTGAGTTGTGAAGCAACTCTGTTCTATTTGATAGAATGTTTTCTTGGACCATGGAAAATATCAAATTTGGTTCAAACAAGAGGACCTTGTGTGGGGACTACATACACAGATGATCCTAAAGTATCAGCTTGACCCTAATCACAGTGTTTACATGTTTAGGTAGCTCCAAAATGTTTGAAGCAGCTTCCTAATGAGCAGCTGGTTTTGTTGTGAAATTGTGTCTCTAAACAGCAACCTCCCAGAGCAGCTGAGAAATAATTATAAAATAGTAATTATTAATAATTGTATGTTAATAATGATTAATCATTAATTATTGATAGATAATTATTAAGAATAACTGAAATGATTCCTAATGTTTTTATTCTGTTTTACTACTAATAAGTAAAGATTTGACTTTTGTGTTTTTTATTTTACAGTTTGCAAACTACTTTTTGAAAACAGCTTTATTGAGATATAATTTTAATACCATACAATTCACTTCCTTTTTTTGGGGGATGGGGTTTTGCTCTGTCACCCAGGCTTATGGTAGCATGATCATGGCTCACTGCAGCTTCAACCTCCTGAGCCCAAACGATCCTCCCATCTCAGCCTTCCCAGAAGATGGGACTACAGGTGTGTGCCACCATGCCTGGATAATTTTAAAATTTTTGTAGAGATGGAATCTCCCTATGTTGCCCAGGCTGGCCTCAAACTGCTGGGCTCAAGTGATCCTCCTTCGTCAGCCTCCCAAAGTACTAAGAGTACAGGTATGAGCCACTGCACCCAGCTAATTTGCCCATTTAAAGTGTACAATTTAATGGTTTTGAGTATATTTGCAGAGTTGTGCAACCATCACCACAATCTAACTTTAGAACAATTTTTTCACCTCAAGAAGAAATTCTGCCTATTTGCAGTCACTTCCTATTCTCCATCCCAACCCTCATTCCTAGTCCTATGAAATTTAGGGGATAAGAGAAAACTTCCCCTTCACCCTTTGAAGGTTCTCTAACAAAAGGCAGAATAATAGGGGGAAAGGTACACACAATTATTAATGTGTATGGTGTGGCTGGGATGTGGGCAGGGGAGTAGTGGATCACAGGGGGATTGCTCACCAATCCGGTGTGGCACAGATACTTTACGGGGAAGGGAGGAGATGGAGAATGTAGGCAATGCTTTCATTAGGGAGAATTGAATGGACCCACCATGTGGGAGGTGGACATTACAGGAAGAAGAGATGTGGAGCTGCACAGGAACAAAGGTTGTCTTATTATGCAAAAGAAGTCTCCCAGGTAATCTTCTGGGGGATTAGAATAGATGAAAAGTTTGTCTGGGCATGGGTTAACTCCCAGTCTCTTCTCTTCTCCAATAGTTGACAGTTTCCGGTTATTTGGTGAGATCCCTAGGGAGGGGGTTTAAGACAATTATGTTTCTTTTGGAAAGAAGCTTTCTTGGTCAGAGAAGGAAATTCCAAAAAGAGTCCCTCCCTGCACTTGGTGGGTGGGGGTAGAACAAAACAGGGTTAGAGGCAGCTTGATTATGAGGCAGCCTCTAAGGTCTCTCAGCATGTCAAAGCATTGGCTTTTGGGGTGTCATTTTCTAAGCCCCAAAGGCAACCACTAATCTACTTCCTGTCTCTATAGATTTATAGATTTGTCTCTTCTGGACCTTTCATATAAATGG
>NW_012106520.1:1225174-1227543 GCF_000951045.1 Mandrillus leucophaeus
TACACAGATGATCCTAAAGTATCAGCTTGACCCTAATCACAGTGTTTACATGTTTAGGTAGCTCCAAAATGTTTGAAGCAGCTTCCTAATGAGCAGCTGGTTTTGTTGTGAAATTGTGTCTCTAAACAGCAACCTCCCAGAGCAGCTGAGAAATAATTATAAAATAGTAATTATTAATAATTGTATGTTAATAATGATTAATCATTAATTATTGATAGATAATTATTAAGAATAACTGAAATGATTCCTAATGTTTTTATTCTGTTTTACTACTAATAAGTAAAGATTTGACTTTTGTGTTTTTTATTTTACAGTTTGCAAACTACTTTTTGAAAACAGCTTTATTGAGATATAATTTTAATACCATACAATTCACTTCCTTTTTTTGGGGGATGGGGTTTTGCTCTGTCACCCAGGCTTATGGTAGCATGATCATGGCTCACTGCAGCTTCAACCTCCTGAGCCCAAACGATCCTCCCATCTCAGCCTTCCCAGAAGATGGGACTACAGGTGTGTGCCACCATGCCTGGATAATTTTAAAATTTTTGTAGAGATGGAATCTCCCTATGTTGCCCAGGCTGGCCTCAAACTGCTGGGCTCAAGTGATCCTCCTTCGTCAGCCTCCCAAAGTACTAAGAGTACAGGTATGAGCCACTGCACCCAGCTAATTTGCCCATTTAAAGTGTACAATTTAATGGTTTTGAGTATATTTGCAGAGTTGTGCAACCATCACCACAATCTAACTTTAGAACAATTTTTTCACCTCAAGAAGAAATTCTGCCTATTTGCAGTCACTTCCTATTCTCCATCCCAACCCTCATTCCTAGTCCTATGAAATTTAGGGGATAAGAGAAAACTTCCCCTTCACCCTTTGAAGGTTCTCTAACAAAAGGCAGAATAATAGGGGGAAAGGTACACACAATTATTAATGTGTATGGTGTGGCTGGGATGTGGGCAGGGGAGTAGTGGATCACAGGGGGATTGCTCACCAATCCGGTGTGGCACAGATACTTTACGGGGAAGGGAGGAGATGGAGAATGTAGGCAATGCTTTCATTAGGGAGAATTGAATGGACCCACCATGTGGGAGGTGGACATTACAGGAAGAAGAGATGTGGAGCTGCACAGGAACAAAGGTTGTCTTATTATGCAAAAGAAGTCTCCCAGGTAATCTTCTGGGGGATTAGAATAGATGAAAAGTTTGTCTGGGCATGGGTTAACTCCCAGTCTCTTCTCTTCTCCAATAGTTGACAGTTTCCGGTTATTTGGTGAGATCCCTAGGGAGGGGGTTTAAGACAATTATGTTTCTTTTGGAAAGAAGCTTTCTTGGTCAGAGAAGGAAATTCCAAAAAGAGTCCCTCCCTGCACTTGGTGGGTGGGGGTAGAACAAAACAGGGTTAGAGGCAGCTTGATTATGAGGCAGCCTCTAAGGTCTCTCAGCATGTCAAAGCATTGGCTTTTGGGGTGTCATTTTCTAAGCCCCAAAGGCAACCACTAATCTACTTCCTGTCTCTATAGATTTATAGATTTGTCTCTTCTGGACGTTTCATATAAATGGAATCATACAATATGTGGCCTTTTGAACTGACTTCTTTCACTTATGTACATAATGTTTTTGAGGTTCATGTATGTTGTAGCATGTATCAGTACTTCATTCTCTTTTATTGTCAAGTAAAATTCCACTGAATGAATATAACATATTTTATGTATTCATTCATTAGTGGAATATTTGAATTGTTTCCACCTTTTTTTGGCTTGTTAAAGTATGATCCTGGCTGACAGATAAAATGGACTCCCTGTGACTAACTGAGGTTCTCAAAGTTAACACAGAACCAGGTGTCCATGACTGGTGAAGGAGTGGCCACATATTCTGTGTTCTCAGAAAGATGTAAAAATGTCACAGGACCCACCCTTCTACAAGTCAAACTAGTTCCCATTGTCAGTGCCCAGACAGACTGCAGCTGGAAACTCCTCAACCTGTAAGTGCTCAACGAGTTCTTCCTGCTCACTGCCCAAATAGTGCCAATTTATCAAGACAGAGGAATTGCAAGAGAGAAAGAGTTCGATGCACATAGAACCTGTTAAACAGGAGACCAGAGTTTCATTATTACTCGAATCAGCCTCCCTGAAAATTCAGAGGTTAGGCTTTTTAAAACATATTTTGTGGGCAGGGGGTTGAGGGGAAGGAATGCTGATTGGTGGGGTTAGGGATGAAATCATAAGGACCTGAAGCTGTCCTCTTGCACTGAGTCAGTTCAATGTCTGATGAAGAAAAATTACAGCAACAGAGCACAGAAAAGCTGGTGAAGAGAAATGATCAAAGTCATGATATGAAAGAAATGTTGAGTTGAGGATCACAAGCCTTCAAAT
>NW_012106520.1:1234503-1235663 GCF_000951045.1 Mandrillus leucophaeus
TGAGAGAGAGAGAGAGAGAGAGAGAGAGAGAGGATTGGAATTCAGAATAGCATTGAATTTTTTAATAGCAAAACTGAAAGAAGATAATGATACAATGCCTTCAATATTCTGAGGGACAATGACTTTCAACCAGAGTTCTACCCTTAGGCAAACTATTAATCAAGAGTAAGGATAAGAGAAAGACATTTTCAGAAAACCGAAGACTCTTTTTTTTTCCCATCTTATGCACTTTCCTTAGGCAGATATGCCTCAGCAAAAAAAGAAAATTAATCAAGGAAGGGGAAGATGAAATGGCACCCAGGTAACAGATGATTCAACACAAGAAATGGCTGCGGGACATCTCAGGCATTAGTATTCAGCCTCCAGACTGGGGTTAGAGGTCTTTAGGAGGCAATTTGCTGGCAGAAATAAAAAATGGAACTGTTGTATTTGATTACATAAAAAATGTGATTGATTTTGAATTATTTGGAGTGGGGGTAAGTAAGCATTGTAACATAGAAAATCCAATAAATAAAAAAACAAAGCAAGTATTAACTCTAGGAAGAAAAGAAAGTGTTGTAGAAGACAGATGTCATCATAATGGACATTTTGGCTCATGAGTGAATCATATTTCATAGTCATAGTGATGTAAACGCTGCTTATTGAGAATAAAAATTATTATATAAATATGTAGGGAAAGCTGTAAGGAATGCGGGTAGAAGAATGGAGCAGGATTGCTAAATCCTCAGCTCTCATGGTAGGTGTCATTAGACAACGTCTAAAACTGACAAATTAGAATTTAGCAATGTAAGCCTATTATTTAGAAACAGAGAGGTTAAAGACAAGGGAAAAAGTTATATGATCTCAAGAATGGCTTGCAGGAGTGATGCAGGGAAGGGAGAGATGGAGGTTTTTATTATTAGGTTTTTGATATTATTTGACTTTTAAAACCATGGCACAATGACTCACACTTGTAATCCCAACGCTTTGGGAAGCTAAGGCGGGAGGATCACTTAAAGCCAGGAGTTTGAGACCGGCCTGGGAACATAGAAAGAACTTGTCTCTACAAAAACAAAAAATTAGCAAGATATGGTGGTGCTTGCCTCTAGTACCAGCTACTTGGGAGGCTGAGGTGGGAGGATTGCTTGAGCCCAGGAGTTCAAGGCTGCAGTGAGCATGAT
>NW_012106520.1:1236523-1246342 GCF_000951045.1 Mandrillus leucophaeus
TGTCTAGCATCCACTTTGGCTGTATTTGGAGAGCAGAGCTGTGGACTGAAAGTCTGAAATCAATGTTCTACCCTCTGTCCCTCCCTATCCTTTGTTTTTCTGTTTTCACAGCCATAGAGAGAAGAGAGTTTTGTGGAAAGTTGCTCTGTTGAGACAGACATACTCACTGCCCTGGTCTGATCATTTTATAATGTAGACATGAGTTGGAACATCACGCTGTACCTCATAAGCATGTACAATTGTCATGTGTCAATGATAAACAAAACAAAAAATTAAATTAAAAAATAAAAATAAAATGTTGTTCTGCTGAGCTGAAGAGCTGCACACCTGGGCTCAGGGTCCGGTGAGCTGGCCACACCTTGGAGTCTGCTCTGATCTCCATGTAGTGGCACAGGCTGTGTGGAGGAACCGTGGCTGGCCTTAGTGGCTCATGAAGCGTCTAGTTTACTGACCTGTGGGAAAGCTGGACTGGACTCAAGGATCAGTCTGGTGGGTTGGGTTGGCCCAGCTTGCTCTCCTCTATAACCAGAGGACTGGGCTGACCCGCAGTGGCCACAGAATCCACCGACTCCCACAGAGCTGCTCTGTATTGGGTCAAGCCATCCCTCCCTACCCTGGTTAGTGCTGCATTTGATGGCTGCCACCTGGGTCTTGTGGAAAAGCAAGTTGCTTTTGGTTGCTTTCTCCAAGTTGCTTCCTGAAGATGTGACTGACTTCTTTGGATGGTCACCTGTGGGGTCTCAGCTTCCCTCTCTGTTGTATGGGAATAACCTAGCACCTTCCTCCCAGAGAGTCTGAATAAGAGATAGTTTCCCCACGTGTTAGATGGGGTTTCACCATGTTGGCCAGGCTGGTCTCGAACTCCTGACCTCAGGTGATCCATCCGCCTTGGCCTCCCAAAGTGCCAGGATTACAGACATGAGCCACCGCACCCAGCCAGGAAACATCTTTACTTTTGTATACCACTGTCTTTTTAAATGTATTCAATGGTAGAAGTTCTTCTCCTGGATAAAAACTTGGAGTGTCCCATAAATTTTCTGCTAATTATTGGATTAAAAAAAGTCATGTTGTCTCATTTTTAGCTACAGACACAGTCTCAATTCAGAAATTGTAATAATGAAAGGTTCCAAATTCAGTCAAAGTTGTAGCTCCTCCCTCTCTCCTCCACCTGGGTCCTGCAACAGCCTGGCAGCTTAGAGTGAGAAAGGGGCTGTGAGGGCTTTTTTGCGTGGCAGGGTGGGGAGGGGGCCAAGAGGTCTCACCTGTCTAAGCGACAGTGACTGTCGTAGGATATCCTCACACTCAGGCAGGCATGTGTTTCAATGGACATTTTCTCCCTTGGTGTTTTCTTGGCTTCTTCAGAGGCCCTGACGGGGAATGTTTGACTTTTTCCTATGAAGGAAGTAAGAGATGTTTGTTTGTTTGTTTGTTTTTCCTGTCTGGCACTTCCCTTGTCAAACTCTGTTTTTCTCTGGCCTTCTCCACTGTGGGAGACCTCTTTTGTGGGGGCCAACCAGTCCTCTTGGGCCTGCAGTGACTGCTTCCTCTGTCCTGGCCCATGTCTGCAGCGCTTGACACCCCTCAGACTTGCATGGTGCCAGCTGTTCCCAGCTGAGGAGCAAATGCCCTTTATTTTTCTGCAACTGGCCAGCCTGGTTCCACCCTCAGCACCTCCCAGGTGGAGGTGGACGCCAGGCCCCGCTGTCCCGCTAAGTGTAAATGCAACATTTCAGTCCCCCTGTTGTTCCTTTGAATTTCCTACCATGCTTCAGAACTTGAGAAAAACCAACCAAATCCATTGTCCTGAGGAGAGAGAGGATGTCTAAAAACACCATTTTCTACCTTTTTATAATGACAAAATGTGGTTATGAGTGTGGACCACTGTCCTCTAACAGATTTTCACTACCTTACTTTTCAAATTTGCAATTTCTACTGGGACTCAGAATTCACTTTATCATCTGATACCTATTGTATCTAGGTTCCTCAGGTGAAACTTGTCACTTAACAAGGGTCCAATCAGCCTTTTATTTCTACGGTTTCTAAAAATTACCCATTCCTGTGCTATTTCCTCATCTAAAGAGGGGGAAGACAGTTGGACTAGATTCTCTGATCATCCTAGGGTCTAGGCTATTCAACACAAAGCGGGTAAATAAAGAAGTAGAGGGTACCTGCCTGCGAGGGGGACACTTCCAGCAAGCTTGCCCTCCCCCAGAGCAGGGCTAGTTCCTCTCCCATGTGATCCTTCCCCCATGGTTGTCCTTAAAGGCTCTTGTTTTCTTTCTAAAGGCCTGAATCCAGTATCCAGCTGTGCAGGTCATTAAGAATAATCTGCTAAGTCATGGAATCAGTGTGTGGAAAGAGATTGCAGGACTGGATTGAGTATCCCATGAGCATGGACTTGTCAAACCCAAAATAATTGAAAGGATCAGAATTTAGTTCTAAAGAGTATTCAAATGCAAGCCATTGGGTAAACATAGACTAGCCACCGGGTAACATAGATTCCAGAGGAATGGGTCAATGCTCTGAAGCTGAAAAGCTACGGTCTCACTTATGTAGGCAGAAAACAAATAAATTTAACAGACTTGAAACATTTTCCATAGAAGGTTGGTTTTTGAGTTACAGTAATTAGTTACAACTTGCTTTACTTTCCTTTCCCAATTATATCATATAATTGATCTATGATGAAAATCAACAGTGAAGAGGAAAGGGGTCTTCTCTGGAACCTTTTTGGTCTATTATAATATTTTACAAAACAATGTAGACAAAGGACTAATCTATGACAGAGGAACAAAAGCTACAGCTGCCTGGGTTATAGCTACCTGTGATGTGACTCAGGTGCCATCACCGCATCCTTTAAGACTCAAAATAATTTAAAGTTCCAACAGCTTTGATTTTGAATTGCTTATTTTCACAGGTTTGAATTCTGTATCTGCTCTCACCAGGGTGTAACTTTCAAGGAATTCCTGCCTGTTCTCTCTCAGCCTGGTTTTCACTTGTGTATAATAAGGTCATTAATAGCACCAGTTTCAGGATTCTAGTGAGGATGGCACAAGGCCTGATACATAGTGAGAGCCCAGTAAGTGGTGGTCGCCTTCGTAACTTACATATGACTCTCACGTTCCGCCCTCCCCCACCACCTTGTGATTCTCAAAGAAATAGTGCTTTTAAAGTGGCCATGTCCCAGTTAGAGTAATGGCTTGTGTGCATGATGACATGATAAATCCAGCTCTCTTGGAATTTGCCGCCTTGTCCCATGGGTTGGTTCCAGGGTCCTGGGGTCTTCTGAAAGGCTCAGCTGACAAGGTTCTGGCTGGGCTCTGCCTCATTAAGTTAGCTGCCTGAAGACATTAGCAAAGTGTTTCCAGAATGTTCCTTACAGCCCCCTCTCCCTCCATACGTTTGACACCCATCTATTTTCTTAGCATCTTGCAGCAGCAATGATAGCACCTGCTGGTGACCTTGCTGGGGGCCTCTGAGCCATTTCTGGATCCTTCTCTTTCTAAATGCTCCAGGCTTTGCACATGTGCACGTTATGTTTCTGCCTCTGTAGGGCCACTCTCTGAGACAAATTTTTATCTATTCTTCTGAGTGCAACTTGAAGAAATTACCTGGGAACTTTATCTGCAAAATCAGACAACCTTTGACTCTGTGCAGCTCCACCCCCACCTTCCTCTGCAGTTTGCCTCCTGCCAGCCCTAATGATTTACTGCCCTGCAAAGGAATTGTCTACCTATCATATCTCCTCCTCCCTATGAAAAAGGGTATACAAGCTTCTGTACCACGCCAGGTTCTTGGGCAATCATTGTCCTGTGCTATGCACATTAAAATAAAATCGTGTATGCCTTTTCTCTTGTTCATCTGCTTTTTCCCAGTTGATTTTTCAGTGAACCTTCAGAAGGCAAAGGAGAAGTTTTCCTCTGGCTTCTACAACATTACGTCTATAAGAGAGGTTCAGAAGGGTCCCAAACACAGGAGCTTCTGTTGTGGAATTGGGGTGCACCACCCTCCTGACATGGATGCTTCACCAGTCAGGAAGTTCATCAAACCTCAGTGTTCAAGAGTTTTTGTAGAGCTCAACCTCCCCTCAAGTCCCCACTCTACCACCAGCCTTCCCAGAGGTCAGAAGGTAGGGTTGAAAGTTCCAACTCTCTAATCACCTGGTCTTTCTGGTGACTAGCCCCATCCTGAGGCTTTCTAGGGACCCCTTCCTAAGTCCCCTCACTAGCATAAACTCAGATGTGATATGAAAGGGGCTCCTACCCTCAGGAAATTCCAAGGGTTTTAGGAGTTCTGTGCCAGGAGCCAGGGACAAAACCCAAATATGCTTCTTATTGCACCACACCTCTATCAGCCAGGCTTGCCTTTTCTGGTGACAAAAGCAACTTCTAGCTGACCTCATTGCTCACTGTATACTAATTATAATACATTTACATGAAGTACTCCCACCAGCACCATGACAGTTAACAATTCGGTCACAATGATCTGAAAATTACCTTACATGGTTTCGAGAGCTCCCCACCCATTTTCCAGAAAGTTTGTGAATAACGCACCCCTTATTTAGCATACAAATAAGAGTGGGTATAAATACAGCTAGCCAGTAATCCATTAGTGCCATTCTGGGCCACTGTGCCTGTGGGATAGCCCTGTTCTTTCTGTGAAGCTGTCATTTTGCTGTATATTATTTCTCTAATAAATTCATTTTCTTCACTGTCAGCTCACTCTTGAATTCTTTCCTGAGTGAAGCCAAGAACCCTCCTGGGCTAAGCCCCAATTTGGGAGTTTGTTTGCATCAATTCCCACCCTTGAAATTTTCCTCCCTAGCTCAGCTACAATGCTACTGACTTTATGAACAGGGTGGATGTTGCTATTATTGCTTATGAGTCATCATGAACGTAGTAATAATGACTTCCCCTCTCCAGGTGGCCAAAAGAGAAATCCAGGAAATAGACTGAATGAGATAATAGATGTAAAAGTGTTTTGTAACCTGTAAATCAGTATATATATTTATTGTGTGTGTATATATATGTATAAACTGTATCTATATATAATCTATATCTTTATATATCTCAAGCATTATTGTAGTGTGAAAGTTGTCAGAATCAAAATGGGGTCACTAATATTTAAAAAAATACTGACAAATAGAGCCAGGGAAGGCTATAAAGAGAGGATTCTCACACTTGTATAACTAACAACAAAAACTGTCACAAAAATTTTGCCAAAACCATAACTTTGTACAAAGGTCATCACAGCCTTACACAAAAGAATACTTCTGCAAGGACATCTGCCAAGCAACTGCTTGTCCAACCTCAAATGGTATCACCCTTGTTATTAATCTTTGTAGCCAAGGATAATTATTTCAGAATAATTATGTAATCTCACTTTTTTCCTTTAAAAACCTTTGTCTCCCTTTAACTCCCTGACTACATACATAGTTTACTATGGCACACTTGTTCCCATTGCAGTGCCCTGTTCCTGAATAAACATCCTTTTCTTTGAGAGAGCCTCTCTCTGTTTGTTATTTAGGCTGACAGTAGCAAAGGATATTCTTTATCTTTTCTTGTTTACCTCTTCTCTCTGGGCTTCTCTCTGAATAGAAATGAGTTTCTATTCAGTAGTACTGTGGACGGTCTAAAAGCTTTACAGATGCAACTCACCTCATTGAGTAGTTGGCAGGGTAGGAAATGAAGGTGTGATATAGACCATCCATGGTGCATAATAGATACTCAATGAAATATTTGTTGAGTGAATAAGTAGAGAAGAACAGAAACGTGTTTCATGAGAGGCACAGATATGGGCTTGAAAGCTTTAACATTCCAGTGCTTGCCAGGCAGATGCCTCCAAGACAAGCCTCGCTGAGCAGAAGATGCTGCAGACAAAGCTCTCCACTCAGCGGCACTGGTTTCAGAGCAGTACTTCAATTTGTGGTATGGACAGTCGGCCCAAGCTGATTGGGCAAAAAGCACTCTAACTATAAGCAAGTTACTCCATACAAAAATTTGATTGAAATTCCAGCTTAAATTTAAAAATACAACAAAAAAGAGAATTCCATTAGTGTTGTGTGTATGTGTATGTTTTTAACAAATACCCATATTTGGTACTTACTATATTCGCTAGCTCTGATGCATGCTCCCCCTCTTCCCCTGGGTTTATGGGTAAGGACTAAGTTTCCTAGGTAAATGATCTCAATGTAGATCTTCAAAATTTCATCGAGATAGCTGGCTTTAGAAACAACTAACCCTTAAAAGAAAATTTGAAAAACTTAAAGACAATTATAGCATTATTTTTACAGGCTAACATGTACTGAGCTCTTGCAATGAGCATGCACTTGGATTAAGTGCATCACATCGATTGTTTCATTAATCTTCCCAACACCTTCAAAGATGTGAGTATTATTTATACTTTTATCACTATGTATAACTATTTTAAAGATAAGCAAACTGAGGTTTGGAAAGATGAAGTGTCTTACCCAAGGTCCCACAGATACTGACAGACAGAGCCCAGGATGAACTTGGGCCTGACTCTAGTGCCCAAGCCATTGGCCTTATGCACAATTATTGTTACATTGTCCCTGGGACAATATCAGCTCTGGGTTTCTAATTTTAAGAAAATTTTAATTAAGTAGAGTGAATTCATAGGCTATGGCAAGGGAGAACCAAATAATGTCATCTATGCAACTGTAAAACATCTTGGGATGTTTTACCTAGAACAGGGTGTCTCGAAACTGGCATGTTGACATTTGAGGCTGTGTTGTTTTTTTGTCAATGAAAGCCCTGTCCTGTGCATTTTAGGATGTTTAGCAACACTCCTGGGCTCTAACCACTCGATGCCAGCAGCATGCTCTCCCATAGTTGTGACAACCCGAAGTATCTCCTACATTACTGAATGTCCTTCGCGTGGGCAAAGTACCCACCCAACCTTCATTTGAGAACCACTAACTTAGAGCAGTGAAGGCTCAGGAGAACATACTGTCATCAAATATTTAAAAGGCTGTCTCAAGATGCATGATCTTGATGAGGACCATGAGAAGACACTTCGATTCAGAAGCATTGGGTCTTCCTCTGAAATTTGGTGCATGGGTAAGAGTTAGCTAGAAGAGGGAAGCCTGGGAAGAGAAATGCCCCAAACAGAAGTGGGCCTGGCCAGAGAGCCAGAGTGGAGTCATCACACCACATTAGCAGGAGCCATGGGATCCCATTCTTTGAACATTTTGTGTAAGGTTTAGGTTATCAGATAATGAGGAGGTGCAAAGTTTAGTCTTTTTCCCCCTCTGGATAGTTGGATGGGTTTGGGTAAATGTATTTTCTTATTTCTTGTATTTATTCAATGCATATTTATTTGCTGCTTACTATGTATATCATTATATTGAATGGAATTATCTCTTTCCACCCCCAGGGCCTGGCACATGATAGATGTTCGATAAGTGCTTGTCAAACATGCTCTTGAATTGATTAAGAAGGAAAATTGCCTGTGAAAATAAGGCCTTCTTGGAAATGTTTTTTTTTTTTTATTGCTTTTCATCCTACTAAGATGTTACTTATCAGTGGGTGGGCTGTCTTCTGATGACACTTGATGGTCTAGTCATATAAGTACTCTGAATCTATGATGAAAATGCAATGAATTTCTATTGACCAACCTATTTAACTCCCTAAATGTCTAATATCCTCCTGTGTTCCTTGGTGTGGCAGAATTTCATGGAAATAGAATCTGAGGAAGTTTTGCCAATTGGTAGTATGGATGGGGTTGGGGATGGGGATGGGAATGAATATAGTACAATGTCATGCTCCCTCTGAGGTCGGAGGCAGCTCTGTAGGTGGAGCATGACTCAGAAATGGGCATTCACTTGAGACAGCGAAGATAGGGGCTCAGGAAAGAAGCCAGAAGCTTATACACTAGAGACAAAATCATGTCAGCAGGCCTATGCAAGGAACAAATAAGACACATTTCTATTTGTATTGGCTTTTCATAAGAAAATAATGTTACATTTTGTTCTGGCTATAAAAAGTGTTGAATGATTATTGTAGGAAAAAAGTAGAGCACAAAGTAGAAAACAAGAATCAACTCTTACTCCATTGCCCCAGAGATAACAGCTGTTAACATCCTAATGCATTTCTTTGCAACTTTTTTTGTACACATATGACCTCTTAGTGTATTATGAACACTTTCCCATGTCATGAAAAATGAAATCAAGTGGCTGGAAAATATTTTATTTGGTATTTCACTATTGCTTCTTTAACCTTGTGCTTGTTTTCCAATTTTCTGTTATAAATGTTACAATATGGAAAATTTTTGTCTTCAGAAAGTCAACATGGGGTTAGGGAGATGCTGGCTTTAAATAGCATACACTCATAGGATTTGAGGGGAAGGGGGATATGAAGGGCATCATCCAGCTGCAGAAAATTACCCTATTCTAAGAGTGTTGTTGCTGAGGCTAAGGTGTCTCCCATTTGGAGGGTCTCCATGTGCCACAGGGAGCAATCTTTGTGTTTATAGCATGCTATAGGCTCTTTGGAGATGTACAACATTAGCCTTGCTTCCAAGCTTCCATTGTGGAGATTTACTAAATCTCATCAACATTAGAATGTGCAATATGGTAACTGAGTAAGAGAAGAGTCAAAGAGCAATAAATGTGAATGCTCCTTCAGTGCGGTGTTAGCAGAGGATGACCTTAGCAGATCTCTTCCTATAGTGTTGCAGGTATGTAGTATAATAAAAAATACGTTTGGTCTTTGTCCATAGTTCTTCACACAAAGCTCTTAAAACCCTTAGAATTTCCCTAATGATAGGAGTATCTTTTGTTATTCATAATGAGTCCCTTTGACCACGCATGAGTTTATGCTAATAAGGTGACTCTTGGTGGGCTCCTTGACAGCTTCAGGGTGAGGGCAGGTGGCCAGGGGAACTCATCATGTGATTTGAGGGTGGGAACTTTCAGCTCCACTCCCTGACCTCTTGGGAGGAGGTGATTGGTTACGTTCATTCCTGTGGCCTGTGATTTAATTGATGTAATAAAACTTTGATAGAAACAGTGAAACAATGAGGCTAAGAGAGCTCTGTGTTGGTGAACACATAGATGTGCTAGGAGGTGGTATATGCCCAGATTCCACAAGGAGAGGGTATGGAAACTCTGCACCCTTACCGTCATCCACCTTGTACCTTGTGCATCTCTTCCATTTGGCTCTTTCTGAGATGTATTCTTTTAAACAGAATCCTGAGTTCAGCGTTTCATTCTAACAAATGATCAAATGTGAAGTGGGGTTGTAGGAACTTTCAATTTTATAATCCATTGGGCAGAAGTGTGGGTGGTTCATGGGATTTTCTATAGGCATAAAAAGTGAAAGCTTGGTGGGACTGAGACCTTCACCTGTGGGGTCTGCACTAACTTCAGGGAGTTAGTGCCAGAAATGAACTGAACTGAATTGTAGGGCAGCCAGTTGGTGTTGGAGAACTGGTTGTTGTCGGAGCTACACAGGGTGCATCAGGCCACTTAGCTTCTCACTTGCCATCAGCCTGCTTCCTCTGCTTTCCTCTGATTCTATTCTTTCCAATCTATGAACTCTGAAAGAGTCAGTCCTTCAAAAAGTATCATGACTATCTAACTGGGCCTAAATTCAAAATGAGGCCAAGGTGCCATTTACTGTTTAGCGGTCAGACACATACTCTGTATTCTGGAAAAAACACATGCTCACATAACTTTGAGACTCCCATATCTGTCTGTTACTGTTTATGCTGCCTGAATCAATGACTGCCAGCACTTGGACCTAACCAATAGACTGTGACCTATGGCCAATCTTTTTTATTTATTTAAACAAATTGAGACAG
>NW_012106520.1:1247437-1329160 GCF_000951045.1 Mandrillus leucophaeus
AAACACACTGTAAGGTTCCTTTTCCTCTCACCCTTGTGTCTATGAGATCAAAACCAAAGCCATTAAAACACCTCTGGAAGACCCTTCTTCCACTAGCGTCCTCTTGCCTGCCACCCTGCCTGCCTTCCACACTTTCCACCACCTCCACTTTGTTCTCCACTCCTCCTTTCTTCTTGTACTTTTTCTGAACTCCCCTTTTTCTCCTCCCTTGATATTCCCACTTCCTCCAATACAGCTGACTTTTCCAGCCCTTCTTTGATAGCCTCCTTTAAGGTCCCAACAATGGGAAATGGAAACCAACAAAATGCATGCATACACCAATTGGGCTAAGTCAGAATTTTTGGCCCTGCTAAGAGACTCCCTAATGCTAAAACCAACTCTTTTGAATTCAAACATTTCAGTCTAATCATCAGAACTTATTAACCTGGATTTTCCAACTCATCTGTTGGAAACCTGGATTTTATCAACTCATCCATGTACTTGTTAGAAATGTTTTGACTGGAGAATGGGTGCTAGCTGCTGAATGGGATAACCCCCTAAAGGACTTTAAACTGGCTTGTGTTCAAGGATTTTAAAAGGCACAGAAATGGCCTGCCAAATTACTAAAAGCCATTCTCCTAATTTTTTCCCACTAAGTATACTGGAAAGCCATATAGCACCTTACACCGTACATAGAAAAAGGACAAACCTGTCTTTGATTATTTGTTAAATTTGAACAAACTTTCCAACAAAATGTAGAGATCACAGACTTAAATAATGAAAAGCTCAATTTATTTAATTCCATTTTTTTGGTGGCCAATCTTTCTGAAGTATGTTTTACCATACCCTGGTAAAACAGCATGACTTTAATTGAGGTGCAAAACAATCCCATGAAATAGCCTGTTTGGCCAATCAAGTATCCAAAACTTTAGAAAAGGACAAAGACTCTACAGTCACTTGAGCCTTAGATTGTCAAGAAAAGACTACCAAGTTAATGGCCCTTCAGCTATAACAATTAGGGATTCCCCCAAAATGTCCATTCCTCAAAATCAAAATATAAAACCCTTCTTTTTCTACAACGCACTAAACAGTTTAAGAAGGATTGCACCAAATGTAAATAATGGCTATAGGTAAATGCTGATAAAGCTACTTGGGCCTGCTTTGGGAACATTCAGGGGATATTTCCCATACTTAAAAGTAACCAACAAGAAGGAGTAGATATTAAAATTGAGGATAAAGTAGTCAGGGTTCTGGTTGACACTGGGGCTACTCTGTTCTACTCTGTTTGTCCTTAACCCTGACATGCTTTCAATGGCCCCTCCCCAGAGTTCTGAATTCATCCAAATGGTCAAGGTAGCCAACCAACCTATGGCAGCTCCTAAATCTCTACCAATTTTCCATTTCAATTAGCACCCCTCACTATCAGTCACTGCTTTTTCTTGTCCCATCAGCTCTCATATACCTCCTGGGAAGGGATTTCTTAGAAACCCGCCAGACCCGTGTTTTATTCTCCCAAAAGGAGGAAATAATGCTTAAACTATCTTCACCAGGAGATTTTGCCACAGAAGCAGCTCTTACCCAAATACTCATCTGTTCACTTAACCTCACCATTACCCACCTTGCCTTCCAAGAGCTACCTGAGAGCCTTTGGCACAATCCAACACTGATGTTGGTCATATCCATTCAGCACCTCCAATTAAAATCCAGGTTAACCATAATAAACCCCTCCCCAGTGTCAAACAATATCCCCTAGATCCTGAGGCCCTGGCTGGCAGACAACCCATAATGGATGACTTTATACAAAAAAAATTCCAGTAAAGCCTCTTGAGTAGCTGGGATTACAGTTAACTCAACTGGGCAAAATCTGTCCATGGTACAATCCTGGAAAATGATTACATGCCCCTGTGGACCACTTTTCACTACCAAATATCCCTTTAAGGTATGGCAACAAGATTCAGTTCAACTCCCTACCTCACGAGGGTACCAGTATGTGTTGGCTACGGTTTGAATGTTTTCACATTGGCCTGAAGCTTTCCCCTGTCATCAGACCACAGCCACTGCAGTAGCTAAGGCCCTAGTAGAAAAAAAAATATACTAACCTGAGGAGTCCCACAAGAACTTCACAATGACTGAGGAGATTGTTTTACAGGGCAAATTATTAACAGTGTTTCTAAAATTTGGTCTATCAACATTTCCGTGCTTACCATCCCCAGCCCTCCCGAGCAGTAGAATGAGCCAATGGAATAATAAAAATCCAATAGGGAAAAATCTGTGCAGTCTTTAACCTGCCATGTCCCAACGCTCTTCCTTTAGTCATCCTGAACTTTTATTCCACTTCTACAGATAAACATAAATTATCTCCTTTGGAAATTATTAGCAACCACCCTATGTGCCTAGATAAAATACTTCACCAGCCAGTACTCATCAAAGGAGGCCTCCCACATGAGTGCAAGGAGCTCATTAATGTCTACAACATAGTATTAACTTTGTCAAATATTCCTTTAACGGTGTGCTCCCAGGAGATGAAGAACATCCTTGTAACTTCAGACCTGGAGACTTTGTGTATTGGAAAAGACATCAGCTTAAGAATTCCCTCCAGCCTTTCTGGAAGGGACCAGGTACTCTTTTTTTTTGAGGGTCTTGCTCTGTCACCCAGGCTGGAGTGCAGTGGCACCATCTCACCTCATTACAACCTCCATCTCCCAGGTTCAAGCGACTCTCTTGCCTCAGCCTCCTGAGTAGCTAGGATTATAGGTGCCTGCCATCATGCCTAGCTAATTGTATTTTTAGTAAAGATGAGGTTTTAGTATGTTGGCCAGCCTGGTCTGGAACTCCTGACCTCAAGTGATCTGCCCACCTCAGCCTCCCAGCGTGCTGGGATTACTGATGTGAGCCACCGTGCCTGGCCTCTGTCAGATACTCTTAACTGACTTGTATGCCGCTAAATTACAAAGCATTGAGTCATGGATTATTATTTATCATTTTAAAAAGTCTTCTGATCCTCCTCCTAAGTGAACCTCCCAACCTGTCACTGATAGCTAACTTAAGTTGATCAAAGTAGAGCCAGCAGGACAAGAAGACAACATCTGATGGAATCTACTTTCTCCCGAGTTACCAGACCTAGCCCTTTAGCTTCTGCAAACTGTGGGACTTCTTGCCTGATGAACTTCTCATAAACCTTTTACATAATGTTGTACTTTCTCCTTCTCCTTTCTTTACTACCCATGCCATTTCTTCCTACTCATGGAAAGATAATTCCTTAATACAACTATCCCAATCCTTTGCCTCTGCTGGCAACCTAACTGAATGTTGGTTATGCCACCTTTCCCCAGCCAGACCATTTGGAGGAACCAATGACCCTCTAATCATCTCAGTTACCAACCTCACTCACGGGGCCAACTGCTCAGCACCCCTGTTTGACCCACAGACTGTAACCTATTGGATGCTCATCTGTGCTCCTGAAGTTCTCCCTGCTTTTCCCTCACTGAGGTATCCCATACAAGTCTTTGCTTCTCTGCCTGGCATTTCCTCCACTTGCAATGAATACTCACTGCCCCTCCGTTCTGCATACCTCACAGAATCCCGTAAAAATGAAATGTTTAGTGGAACTCCCCTTCTGAAGATTATATGAAAGAAACCATGGAGTTTCCCCCATGACTTCCCAGGTCTTCCAGTTAAATCGTACCTCTCTGTCTTTACCTAAGACCAGCTCTTGGTTTGGTCAAACACCCCTTTTTTGTCTGTAAACAGCTCCTTGATTTTTAGAACCTCTTGGGACAATTATGTTTCCCTCCAGGCTGTGTTTTTGGCTGCAGGTATCTTGGCTGAGATTTTGCCTACCATTGTCTCAGGTCCTGAGAAAATGCAGGCATTTGCTTTCTGGGTTGAGTTTTTCTCCTATCACCATTATCTCCCTACCTCTGAGACTATAAAGTCTGTATTCCAGGGTCAGAGTCAAAAGAGTCCTATAAATAATCGATGAGCACCCTGGTGACAACCCCTCAGACTATGAAGATGACAGTTGGGAACACTGCCAAGGATGCAGTTTACCCAGAGGTGTGAACCCAAGTAGAGGGGCTAGATTAGGAAGGATTCTGGGGTAATGGTTTTGACTGAGCCATGCTTAGGACAAATATATGTTGAGACACCTTTCCCACACTCTTAAGAGAATGGCCCACCCCACCACTCAAGCCATCATGGCACAACACATGTCTCTACTTTCCCTTGCTTATGTGGTCCTGGACAACTGCATTGCATCACACTATCTCCTTGGGTGGAGATAGTCTGCGTGGTCAGTTTGTGTGGTCACTAACACTTCTCATTGCACCTGGGTAAATACTGCCAGTCAGGTTGAATTAGAAACACCCAAGATCCTAACACTAGCCGAATCTCTGAAAGGGACACCTTCAGAAAGCCCTTGACTGGATCTACTACAGCTTCTCTCTGGTATAGAATCCCTTTTGTGTTCCCCCCTACAATACTTACTTAAAAACCCTCCTCATACTTGAACTAAGCATTTGGCTCCTCTTTAAAGTCATTCTTGCCTATTTTAACAGAAGTCTGCAAGAGACTCCCACCAGAATCACGCTGACCCAATACCTTAAGACTTTAAGCTCACTCCATCCGGAAACACCAGAAATGAACCAACTTAACCCAAGATACTTTAATTCAATTTTAACAGGTACCTGAGTGCCTCTTGTAGGCGAACAACTCTAGTTGCTCAATTAACCACTGCCCTGCCATGAGGATCCCAGTGTGGGACTAGATGGGCCCAGAGAAGGAAGCCGACCACTCTGGCACCATGATGGACATAACCCATCACCAATCACCAGAGCTGTCTGCTGACAAGTTTTGATCAAAAGGGGGAACTGTGTACTCTGAAAAAGCCAATTCTTCAAGATTGATCGTGAATGATTAACTGAGCCTAAATTCAAATGGGGCCAAGCAGCCATTTACTGACTGAAGGTTAAACATGTAACCTGTACTTTTGGAAAAACTACACACTCCATAACTTTGGAACTCTCGTATCTGTCTGTTCCTGTTTATGCTGCCCGAATCAGTGGCTGCCAACACCTGGACCCAACTAATAATCTATAACCTCTGGTCAATCTTAACATCAACCAGTAAGAACTAAGCAAGTTTGCATCCCTCATTTGCATAGCATACTGGAGTGGGAGCCTGGGAAAAAACTTTTTCTATAAAGGACAACCCCTTGCTTTGTTCCAGTGGAGTGTACCTTTGTTGTGTTGGAGGCTGCACCTCCCTGGTTTGCAAACTGCTCACAGAAATAAAGTCTCTGTTAATCTAACACTTCTTTCTCAATAGTTTTGTTAACAAATCAAACTTCATGGTAATTTGGTTTTAGACTTTTCTGTGGTAGAAAGACTGAGTTGACTATCAATACACTTTGGGAATTATATTTCTCAGCACAGCATAAATAGAATGAGGGAATGGGTTCCTAGTCTCTCTTGCGAGGGTATAGTATTACCACCACATGGGATTCTCAGTCGGTGGTTTGCTGAAGAAGACTTTTCTAATTTTAAACCCAAAAATCCTATGCCTTGAGAAGTGCCTCATTCCTGGGAAGACTGAGACTGCTGGTTACCCTACCACCAGGACAAGACCCTCCTGAGAATCAAAGTTGAGCAACAGAGTCTTGATCTTTGGGGACAATTGTCCAGTCCCACTGACACATGTTTATTCTGTCCCCATGAGAAGCCACAGACGTCGCCAGGCATTGGGTGAGGCTCACCATCTTAACTGAAGCACATTTAACATGTAAATATCTAGAAAGCAGATCCAAAGCCCCAAGGCTGTCATTGTAACTCCCTGTAAAGAAAGCCATTACTAAAAGCAGAGAAGTCCAGTAACGGAGCAGGTCCAGGGCCAAGGAGTAGGTTTCCTGACAGTGTTCCTAGACAGGCCAATTGCTGTTGCTCTCACAGGTCATCCCTAGACCAGCATGGCAAAATTTAGTGAGTGAGTTGTTAAAAATTGCAGATTCCTGAGTGATTGTCCCCTATATTCTGCTTTAGTATATCCAGGGGTAAAGCCAAGGATTCTGCATTTTTAAGTTTCACTATTCATGCTGGTGATCTATAGCCCACACTTTGAGAACTGCAGCCTTAAATAAATGGGAACACTAAATGTTTTCATACTCTTAGTATATGTATTGATCATATATATTATCTTCCAGAATCTAATCAATTTTATTTCATCTAATTTAAATATAGTTGTAGCCATTAAACTTTTAAGTGTGCAGCCAGGCACGGTGGCTCACCTCTCTAATCCCAGGACTTTGGGAGGCTGAGGCGGGCGGATCACTTGAACCCAGAAGTTCGAGATCAGCCTGGGAAACATGGTGAAGCCCCCATCTCTACGAAAATACAAAACATTAGTTGGGCATAGTGGCATGTGCCTGTAGTCCTACCTACTCAGGAGGCTGAGGTGGGAGAATCATTTGAGCCCAGGAGGTTGAGGCTGTAGTGAGCTGTGATCATGCCACTGCATTCCAGTCTGAGTGACAGAGCAAGACTTTGTCTCAAAAAACAGAAACAAAACACAAAAACCAAAATCACTTAAGTGTGCTTTAATTTCTGTTCCTTGGCATTTTTTTCACATAAACAAATTCATTTTTATTTATTTATTTATTTATTTAGAGACGGAGTTTCACTGTCGTCGCCCAGGCTGGAGTGCAGTGGTGCGATCTCGGCTCACTGCACTCTGTCTCCCAGGTTGAAGAGATTCTCCTGCCTCAGCTTCTTCAGTAGCTGGGACTACAGGTGCATGCCACCATGCCCAGCTAATTTTAATTTTTTGTATTTTTAGTAGAGACAGGGTTCCACCATGTTGTCCAGGCTGATCTCGAACCCCTGACCTCAGGTGATCCAGCCGCCTTGGTCTCCCAAAGTGTTGAGATTACAGGGGTGAGCCACCGCCCAGCCCATGTAAACAAATTTATAAGTTGGGTAACATTCTTTACCAGACTGTTCGTTCTTTTTATTTTAATTGGAGGAAAAACGAGTGAACTCATAGACAATAGGAGGAGTTCAGGGGCTGTGTCTATGTTGCAAACCGAGTTTTCTGCCAGCTGTCCCAGATCTCAGGAACTAAAAAAATCGCTTTGTTGGAACCACCTTGCTGGGCCTCTCCCTCCCTGTTCAGGGCAGCTAATGAGGGGTCTGGAGAGTAGCTCTATTAAACAAAATGCAAAGAGTGCGTTGGGTGTCGGTATCTCACGTTAACGGTACAAAGCCTTCTATCTATTTGTTTTGCATACAGAATTCATTTACATGGTATCAGCTGTCTCTGATTTCTTTTTTCCCCAAGAGGGAGACCATTAGAAGCAGGTGAAGACAGAATTATAACGAGCCCAAATCAGATTGCTTTTGGGATTTTATGCAGAGGAGCTTTTGTTTTCTTCTTCAAATCTCCTTGAATTTCTCCCAGCTACTTCAGGCTTCTGCCTCTGCTCCACTGGCTCCCTGAAGCAGGCACCAAATGCTGTGGTTGCCTGTTATCAGAGCAAAACAAACACCTTCTGTCTCCAGCCCCATTGTTCCAGTGAATATGGAAAGTTTGTGAGGCTGACTGGGTTTCGGGGAGATGCATTTGGCTGCCTCTCCTCACCTATTTCTTTTGTGTTCTATTAATCAAATGACTTGTTTTTATTTTTTTCCCCAAGGGCCTTTAAGATTCCGGGCGTGGTGGCGGGCGCCTGTAGTCCAGCTACTCGGGAGACTGAGGCAGGAGAATGGCGTGAACTCGGGAGACGCAGCTTGCAGAGATCGCGCCGCTGCACTCCGGCCTGGGCGACAGAGCAAGACAACGTCTCAAAATAAATAAATAAATAAATAAATAAATAAAAATAAAAAGATTGCTAATTGGTTACCTTAGGTCAGTTGGGGGCAATTTTCTCCATTTTGTAGAAAATGACAGAGCAGCATCCCTCCTCTAAAGAAATAAGAATAACCCAGGCTTCTATCACTGGTTAAGGCCAAATGAGGAGTCTTCTCTGCGGAACAAATATTGGAGGAATAGCCACTCCATGCAAGAGACTAGGTGCTCCAGCGATTACAAAATGAGTTTGCAGCACACAGAGAGTTCCTGGTCCTCAAGAATCCCATCCATCTCCTTACCTCCTCCTTTCCCCTAGAGAGGAACTCAGGCTTTGACTTTCCTCTCTTTCTCCCTTTGCTGTGTTACCATTTCCATGAGCTCTCCTGGAGTTCTCTCTCCTTGAGGGTCCTCTGGGTGCCATCTCTATACTCACCCCCAGACAGAGTGATGAATGGCGTCTTCTCAATGTGTTCTTTTACAAGTAGAATCGCAGCGATGATACCTGGAAAAAATCTATCAACACTGCATGGTGGCTTGGTTTGGGGATTGGACAATGATTTATGCCTTTAATTTAGGGAGCTGGTTTCCCTTTTATCTTTCAGGGGACAAGCCCAGCTCATTTAGGCTGTCAGTGAGCGGCAGTACCATCGACAGTCTAAACATTCTCCAGAACTTAATATTATTCTCAAGTTAAATTCAGTTTAGCCTAAAGCTGCCTCCTTACTTATTTAAAGTTCAGCCTAAAGGTTTCTCCACACATAGGTAACCCAACTGGATGTGTAAAGAGACCATAATCTACTCTTGGAACCAGTAACCGAGTCTCAGCCAATCACAAAAGCTGCACTTCAACCAATCACAGGCAGCCAACTGATCAAACTGTATTCAAATAAGGCAAACGCTGAGCTGCAGCCAGTCGGGCTGCTTCTGTGCCTCACTTCTGCTTTCTGTACGTCGCTTTCTCCTTTCTGTCCATAAATCCTCTCCCACCACGTGGCAGAGCCGGAGTCTCTGAATCTGCTCTGGTTCAGGGGCTGCCTGATTTGTGAAACCTCCTTTGCTCAATTAAACTCTGTTAAATTTAATTTATCCAAAGCTTTTCTTTTAATACTCAGGTGGCCCAAACAGAGCCAAGAAGAAGACAAGAAACTTAGGGAAATGGGAATTGGGCGTGAAGAGACTAGGGGATCCCAAATAAGAGAGAAGATGGCAAGGATACGGAGGAAAAAATAGAAACTAACTCCAGGAAACAGAGACCCTGAGTGAGAACCTGAACAAAGAGTTCCAAATTAAGTTCTATTTCTTATACCCTAAGTATAGAAAACACATTGTGCAGACAGTCCTTGTTTTGCATGCAAGAATTTCAGTTTTTACAGCTGAGTTAAAACTGTACTAGTGATCCAAGTATATACCGGCAGTCTTCCTGTGTACACCAGTCCCTCAGAAACATAGTTCAGCTTTCAGTTACCATAATATATTAATTGTGGATAATTGTAGCTCTTTCCAACTAATTCCTAAGTAAATAACAGATGCATATTATGATCAGTGGCCAACCATGCCACTTCTTTCAAAGTCTGTTGCATCTCTTATCCAGGACTCCAGTTTTTACATAGATGGCAAAGTGTGTGATCATGTCACCTCCTTGTCTTCCAGTGACAACTCATGTGTTATTTTACAAAAATGGATAATCAGCCAGGCAAGGTGGCTCACGCCTGTAATCCCAGCACTTTGGGAGGTCGAGGCAGGTGGATCACCTGAGGTCAGGAGTTCGAGACCAGCCTGGCCAACATGGTGAAACCCCATCTCTACTAAAAATACAAAAATTAGCTGGGCGTGGTGGCGGGCACCTGTAATCCCAGCTACTCAGGAGGCTGAGGCGGGAGAATCACTTGAATCTGGGAGGCAGAGGTTGCGGTGAGCCGAGATCATGCCATTGCACTCCAGCCTGGGCGACAAGAGTGAAACTTCATCTTAAAAAAAAAAAAAAAGAAAGATAATCAAAAGAAGGAATTGGACATCAAAGATGAAAGTACAGCAAACAAAGTGAATTTCATCTGCTGGAAGTGAAATTGAACATGATTAGATGATTTGAAAATGACCACAAGAAAGCGAAGTTAGGAGAGACCAAGGTCTCATGAAACGACCATATATAAACTGTATATTAAAAGTCCAGAGAATAGAAAAACCAAGAAAGTGGCATCAACAAAAAATTTGATGTTAATGGAACTCTCTGAGATATTCCATGACATTGAAAGCACTGGGGATAAAATATCGGAAACAGATCCAGACTTATAAAGGAGTAGGATGCTTTGCCAAGGCATAGAAAAGAGAATCATTCGGTATTGTAAGTTTTATGATAAGAAGAAGGCAGCCACTGTTCAAACACCTCTTAGTATTTTTTTTTTTACAAAGAAATAAAGCACTTTAATTTTGAATGTTTCTAATGTTTAAATTACAGGGTACTAAATAACTATTCGTTTTACTAGCTTTTAATTTCCCTGTCTATTTATAACTGACAGCAGGGGAGTTTTTAAAAGTCATCAGGCAGTAATAATTTTTCCCATTGATTATTGAGATGATGGCTTTGCATGGTTTCAGCAACTTGCATGGTTATTTTTTTAGTTCAGCACTACCAGGCAAAGTATATACTTGGATCACAGGGTATTTGTGCATAGGTGAAGCAAGACTAATCACAATTTATAAATGATATCATTTATAAGTAATATAGTCCCTTTTTTTTTAAAAAGAGGGTTTCTGGCCCTGCATGCATGTGCGTATCTCTGCATGCATGTGCATATGCGTGTACAAGCATGTGCATGTGTGTGTAATTTGAAGTTGGCAACTGGCCTTTCTCTCTGCTGAACACTGAATGGAATTCCCATGAGGCCCTAATCTCTTTTTGAGATCTCCTCTCATTTCTAGGGTGCAGGCTGGTGCAGAGTCTTACATCTTTCTAATCTCCTTTGCTTCTGCGGTTCCATCTTCCTCAAGGGCTGCCTCAACCACTGCTTATGATATGGACTCAGCCCCTTCTTTTATTTCCACAACATGGAAGTCACTTACACCAGGCTTTCTTGAGCTCAACAAACTTTACTGAGGATTGCAGGAGTGTGTGTAGGGGCAGGGCACGAAGAAGTCACATAATGAAGTGCATAGCTTTGTGCCATTCCGCTCCTCCCCCTCTCTGTTTTCCCTTCCCTCTCCCTTGCCCCTCTGGAAACAATGAATTCCTTTCCCTGGGATATTTACAGGAGCTTCCCCCATTGGCTCTCAGATGTGGGGGTAATTTGGGACTCTCTCAACTTTTATCTACTGCAAATATTTATCTAAGCATCTTTCCAATCAAAGTCAGGTATCTTCTGAAGAGCAATTCTGGTGCCAGCTATTATGTTAATAAAGTTTTATATATAGACATATACATATACATATAGAGTACACACATAAGAAAGAAGAGAATTACATACATGAAAATGTTAATGCTCAGTGGGTATCTCTGGGTGGTCAGGATTACAGATGATTGTTATTTTCTTCCTTTTACTTTTCTACAATAAACATATTTTATAAAATGTGCACAATGCACATATATTAAATTTTAATAAGAAAAAATATTAAAATAGTCTGTGAGAAAGCCTTGACAAAGACAAGGCCACGAGGAGCACAGAGGAGAAGGTCTGAGTCGGCCTGGGAGAGGGAGGGAACACCAGAATAGGGGACTTGTGAAGGAAACAAAGAAATGGGAAAGGAACCATATCATCACTTTAAGGTAACATAATTTGGCTCCATTGTGTTCCTGCTTTAGAAGGTTGACTAACAATTACCATGATAATTATAACAATTTCAGGTTCCTCTTCTGTGCACTGTAGTTTCATTATCCTCCAAGGCATTGTGCTTGTTCCTAACATCCTGCTACTATAAAAGAAGAAGTCTAATACATGCATCCTTAATTTTAGCGAAAGCCTATGCTTGGCTCCGATACAATACCATTTTCAAGTTGCCTGCATATGTTAAAATGAGAATTTTATTGTTCCATCCCACCGCAACGCATTCCATCCCACAGTAGTTTTTAGAAAGATCAATCATTTGGAACCAGAAAGAGCAATGTGTGTTCCCAAGGATACGATGTGCCCACCTTCCTTCTGTCCGGTACCCCACCACACCTCATCTTACTCTCGGGTTTTTGTTTTCCTTGTAACTGAGAACTATAGTTCTCTCAATTTTTACTCAACTTGGGGGTTGCTGTCACTGGGGTTGGCATGACTCCAGCATTGGAATTTAGAAAGGGCAGGGAGCTGTTGAAGGGCAGGGGGCTGGAAATGGGATTTGGGGATGGTAGATGACAGGAACAGGCTCAGCAGCATCTCTCCAGCCCCACAACCCCACAAGAATGAAAGGGCAGTGATCAAGGTGGCATGCAGTCATGACGGAGGGCAGGTGTTGGAGGGGATCACTGAAGCCTCTAGTGGCTGTGTTCATAGTCATTTTACTTTTGACTCTCTCAAGTCTTCCCATTTAACACAAACAGAGGCAATTACGACAAAGTCAAAAAATAACAGACGCTGGTGAGGAAACAGAAAAGAGAATGCTTGTGCACTACTGGTGGGAAGGTAAATCAGTACACCTTCTATGGAAAATAGCATTGAGATTTTTCAAAGAACTAAAAATAGAACTACCATTTAATCCAGGAATCCTACTACTGGGGATCTGCCCAAAGGAAAAGAAATCATTATATCAAAGAGATACCTGCACTTATATGTTTATTGCAGCATTATTCACAATAGCAAAAATATGGAGTCAACCCAAGTGTCCATCAACGGATGATTGGATAAAGAAAATGGGATGAGTGTGTGTGTGTGTGTGTGTGATGGGATAGCATTCAGCCATAAAAAAGAATGACATCGTGTCTTTTGCAGCAAAGTAAATTGAACTGGGAGCCATCATCTTAAGTGAAATAACTCAGAAACAGAGTCAAATACTGTATGTTCTCACTTGTAAGTGGGAGCTAAATGTGTATTGATATGTGTACATGTGCATATAGAGTATGGAATACTAGACATAGGAGACTCGGCAGGGTGGGAGGGTGGTAGGGGTGAGGGATGAGAAAGGACCTAATGAGTACAGTGTACACTGTTGGGTGAGGGTTACAGTGAAAGCCCAGACTTCACCACTACACAATATATCTATGTAACAAAGCTGCACTTGTACCCCCAAACCTATTTTCTAAAACTTCATTTAAAACACAATAAATCCTTCCTTCTTTAGTATTCTGACTCTTTCTATATCCCTCTTTCCGTATTACATTTCTTATATAATTCCTGGCTGGGTGTGGTGGCTTATGCTTGTAATACCGGCACTTTGGGAGGCCAAGGTGGGCAGGTCGCTTGAGCCCAGGAGTTTGAGACCAGCCTGGGTAACGCAGTGAAACCAAAAAAAAAAAAAAAAAAAAAAATCAATCTATCTATATATGTGTGTGTGTGTGTCTATCTATAAATTAGCTGGGCATGGTGGCGCATGCCTGTAACCCCAGCTACTCGGCAGGCTGAGGCAGGAGAATCACTTGAGCCTGGGAGGCGGAGGTTTCAGTGAGCCGAGATTGTGCCACTGCACTCCAGTCTGGGCCACAGAGTGATACTCTGTCTCAAAAAAAAAAAAAGAAAAAAAAAAAAAGAAAAGAAAGACATTCATATACAATTCCTTATTAAATTATTTCCTTGTTAACTTTCTTAAAAGGGAGATCCATACTTACTGACTCATTCCTTGCCTCCAGTTCACTCCTCAAACAAGTCCCAGCTGGATTTGGCACCCATGACTTTATGCACTGATGAAATTAGTTTCACTGAAGGCAGGGCTAATGTCCTGTTTTCTAGCCCTCATCCTGTTTCAGCTCCTTGTAGTAGCTGATATCACTTTTACTTCTCCTCTCACATGTTCTTCTTTCCCAGATTTCCCCACTTCTTGATTAGTGGCTCTGCTGCCAATCTCCAGTTGTGTGAGCTATAATCCTTGGCAATATCCTCAACTTCTTCTTTGCCAATATTAGTGATAGCTATAGAATCCATCCTTTTTTTTTTTTTTCTATTCCTAGTGCTACTTTCTTAGTTTAACTTGGCACATTCTTCATCTGAATTGCCCACCCTCTGGTCAAGCCACCATTTTTAGCTATGTATTATTATTATTGATTTCTAAGGTAATTGCACTGTGGTCAGAAACCATGGTTTGGATGATAATTTTTTGAAATTTGTTCTTTGTGTTTTATTGTTCTAGTATGTGATCAATTTTTATGAATGTTCCATATACACATGGAAAAGCATTTGTATTCTTGAGTTGTTGGGTGCTATGTTTCATGTGTCTCCAACAGATCAAGCTTGTTCAAATGTTCTATACCCTTATTGATTTTCTGTCTACTGAGAGAGGTATGTTAAAGAATCTCACTGTGATAGTGTATTTGTCAACCTTTCTTTGTAGTTTTGTCCATTTTTTACTCTATGCACTTTTCTTTCCCTTAGATCCAGGGACAGACGGGATACTCTATGTTTTGAAGTTATGTTATAAAGGGCATAGAAGTTTGGAATTATTGTGGTTTTTTTTTTTTTTTTTTTTGAGACGGAGTCTCGCTCTGTCGCCCAGGCTGGAGTGCAGTGGCCGGATCTCAGCTCACTGCAAGCTCCGCCTCCCGGGTTCAGGTTCAAGCGATTCTCCTGCCTCAGCCTCCCGAGTAGCTGGGACTACAGGCACCCGCCACCTCGCCCGGCTAGTTTTTTGTATTTCTTAGTAGAGACGGGGTTTCACCGTGTTAGCCAGGATGGTCTTGATCTCCTGACCTCGTGATCCGCCCGTCTCGGCCTCCCAAAGTGCTGGGATTACAGGCTTGAGCCACCGCGCCCGGCCAGGAATTATTGTTATTATTATTATTTTTGAGACAGAGTCTCACTCTGTCACCCAGGCTGGAGTGCAATGATGCGATCTCGGCTCACTGCAGCTTCCGCCTCCCAGGTTCAAATGATTCTCCTGCCTCAGCCTCCCGAGTAGCTGGGATTACAGGCACCCGCCACATTGCCCGGCTAATTTCTGAATTTTTAGTAGAGATGGGGTTTCACCATTTCAGCCAGGCTGGTCTCGAACACCTGACGTCAAGTGATCTGCTCACCTTGGCCTCCCAAAGTACTGGGATTACGGGTTTGAGCCACTGCCCTGGGCCCAGATGTTTGGAATCATTAAATCTTCTTGTGATCTGTATTTTTAATCTCTTCATTGCTGATAATGCTATTCTCCTTAAAATCTGATATAAATGTCATGATGCCAGCTTTCTTTTGCTTAATATTACCTGGTATATCTTTCAGTTATTTCATTTTCATCCTTTCTGTGGTTAAGAGGTGGTGTAATACAAAGGCTAAATGTATGGGCTCTAGGAGGGGCCTTCCTGGGTTCAAACCACACTCTCATTAGTTATTTAATCTCAGGCAAATTATTTCAGTTCCTTATGATTAGTTTTTTTTTTTTTTTTTTTTTTTTTTGAGACAGGGTCTCACTCTGTTGCTCAGGCTGCAGTGTAGCTGCATGGTCACGGCTCTCTGCAGCCTCAACTTCCCAAGCTCAGGCAATTCTGCCAACTCAGCCTCCCAAGTAGTTGGGACTATAGGCACATGCCACCGCGCTTGGCTAATTTTTGTATTTTTTTGTAGAGATGGGGTTTTGCCATGTTGTTTAGGCTGGTCTTGAACTTCTGGGCTCAAGCAATCTGCCTGCTGTGGCCTCCCAAAGTGTCCTTATGATTAACTTATCTTATCCGATTTTATGAAATTGTCAGTCCTTTTGTTGATAATCTGCTTTTCTTTCCATCGACTTTTAGTGTCTTTGATGTAGAGGGAAGGCATTGCCGGAGGTAAGTCTCCAAATGTTTCCTGCCAGCTCTCTCCCCTGTTGCCTGCAACTCTCAGAGAGAAGGTACTGAGAATGCAACAGCCTGAGATAAGGAGGAACCGTCTGAAACAGGCTGGGATTTATCCATCCAGGACATACTCCTAGAATAGGATGGCCTGCAAAGCTTGGGCTCAGCAAATCATGTTGCCCCTGGGGTATAAAAACCAAAGTCCGGTGCTTTCAGGGTCTCTCAGCTGGGATGTGAAGTGAGGCATGTGTAAACAAGACTCCATCTGCCCTGGGCAGCTTTCCTGCACCCGAGGGACTGGTTTACCATGGATCCTTGGCTTCTGTTTATCTTTGCTTCTCACCTGTGAGTTATCAATCTGCTTTGCTTGACTTGTGTGGCAGTTTCATCTCACCAGACTCACTCTGACAGCCGGGCTAGTGCAAAACCTCCTGCCAGACCTGGAAGCCTGCCATATCTAGGAATCTCAGCAGAAAATGCAAAGACTTTTGAGTGTTCCCCTAGGATTAGCAACAGGTACACATTGTTCCCCTTACACAGGGATTGATACCAATGCATGTTATTCTGCTTCACAGGCGTGGTTTAGACTTTTGAAGACTGAGTGTTCATTCCTTATTGTTTATTGTTCTTGAATTTCCTTGGTGTTGCTGAATCTAAGGATTGGTGTCTTTCATCGGTTCTAGAAATTTTTTGGTCATTATTTTTACAAAGTGTGGCTTTTCTCTGCTGTTTCTACTATGTTCCTCTGATATTCTAGAAACCTATATTTTGGGTCTTCCTTCTTGGTCATTTGTTTCCATTGATACCTCTTTTTCATGTTCTCTGTCTGTCTGTCTCATTTTGTGTGCTATTTCTTAATATTTACTTTCCAGTTCACCAATTTTCTCTTTGAGTCTGACATGTTATTTAAGTCATTCATTGAGTTCCTAATATCAATTTCATTTTTCCTTTTTAGAAGTTTTGTTTGGTACTTTTAGGATCTACCTAGTGATTTTATAGTCTTTTGTTCTTCAGTTAGATATTTTTCTGAAATTCCCTGTTATTTATTTAAATGCAGTAATAGATTTATCTTTTTCTGTATCTGATGATTGCCGTACCTGTTGTTTTTGCAGTACTTATTTTGTAGTTTGTAGCTTCTGCTGAATATCTCATGGTGACTTACTTCCTTATGTATTTAGTGACTTTTGACTGTGAGCTCAAGTCCCTTGGACTTCTTAGAGGTGTGTTTTGCAGACAGAATTGACACTTCCCTTTGCCAAGATCTGGGGAAGCACCAACTTGGGATTACTTTATGTAGATATTTGTTTTAGAAGTTTTGAGGCCATTCATAGAGCGGGAATTCAGACTCCACATCTGCATGAGTGTGGGTGAGTGGCTAGGAAGCGTCAGAAGGTATGTGAGTGATTGATTGATTGATTGATTGATTGCTATTTCAGAACCAAGGCAAAAACAGGCAGTTAACCCCTCTGCCTCCCTCTGCAGGGGCTGTGCCCCAGTTCACCCACAGGGATGTGTTACCTTGCAGGAATGATGACTTTCTCGAAGGATCTCTGATGTGATCTCCCACCCTGACCAGAAACCTGGCTACTTCTAAACCCTCATCACCCCATCATCTACTGAACCTGATCTCAGCCCCCAGGGATCAGCATGGAGTCTCAGAAAAAACCCTCATTTCTAATGCTCTCAGGATTGTGCTTATTGCTGTCATCTCGGTCAGGTGTTCAAAAGAATGTTTACGATGTCTCCCCCATCAGGTTTAGGTGTTTGTACTGAAAGACACTATCAGAAATGACAGTTTTCAAATACAGCCTATGTGGTAGGCTCTGTTCCAGGCTTTGGAAATCCAGTAAACAAAAGAGACCACAATCTCTGCTGTCATGGAGACTTAATGGGGGAAGACAAGACATTAAAAATATAAATGACTAAATATATAGTAATAGACAGTGATTAGTGTTTGAGAGAAAAATAAGGCAGGTGAGTGGGTAGAAGAATGCCAGGGGCCAGGAATGAGGATTGATTTTAAAGAATTGATGACCGGAGGCCTTGCTGAGCAAACACCTGAGAAGGTGGGGGCCCGGTGTGTTTATGGCAGAGAAGGCTGCCCCAGGCAGAGGGAACACAACAATCCCCTTGTCTCCAAGAGACAGTTAAAACTGCATAGTATGTGCCTCCACTTGAAGACAGAGGAAGGCTTTTCTAAGGAAAGAGGTTCTAGATGCTACAGAAATACCAGGCAACCACATTCTAAGCACTGTGGCTACCTCTGCTTCGGGAGCTTTCCCCAGGGCTCCAGACTCCCTGCACAGTGCATTCTCTCTGTGCCAGTCGCCAAATGCCAGTGAATGCTTAACGGCCCGGTGTCACCCCTCCTTTTTCTGCCCTGTTATTTTTCTCCTGCTCACAGGGATATTTTCTTTCCTCACACAGTTTTTTTCCACTGTGTTATTCAGAGCCTTGTGGTGTTTGTTTAAATAAACAAACTCATCTTGAATATGACATAAAGGAAGCTTTGGACCCTCATGCTGGCTGATGACAAATGTGCAGAGTTTCCCAAGGTGCTTAATTTTTTTTTTTTTCCTCTTTTTGAGACAGAGTCTTGCTGTGTCGCCCAGGCTGGAGTGCAATGGCACAATCTCGGTTCACTGCAACCTCTGCCTCACAGGTTCAAGTGATTCTCCTGCTTCAGCCTGCTGAGTAGCTGAGATTACAGGTGTCCACTGCTATGCCCAGCTAATTTTTGTATTTTTAGTAGAGATGGGTTTTCATCATGTTGGTCAAGCTGGTCTCGAACTCCTGACCCAGACGATCTGCCCTCCTGGGCCTCCGAAAGTGCTGGGATTGCAGACATGAGCCACCGTGTCCGGTCCCAAGGTACTTAATTTAAAACATACAACCTTACTGCCTTGCATTGAACATGCTAGTTTCCCTTAAAAGTTTTTTCAGAGTAAGCTAAATTATTTGGTCCTCCCCTTATTTTGCCTCCAGTACCCCTCAGGAATTCTATGTGGGGATGGAGAAAAGGGTTTCTGTTACAGGTCCCAGGGTTCAGGAGCAGCAGAATGACCAAGGCAAATCTGTTGGGGAACATCCTTGGCCTCCTACAGGGATGGGATGAGGACATGCAGGCTTGGGTAGAGTCACTGCTCTGTTTCTTTCTGGCAGCCTCATGGCAGGGGTATCCTTTGAGAGCATCCCTTTGCCCTGTTGAGTGCTGCTTTGACAGTGCAAAGCAGCATCAAATCTGTTGCAGGAATGCTTTAGAAAAGGGATAGGAGAGACTTCCTTCGCCCACCTTTCTAGTCTTCTTGAACAAAAAGGAAGGTTCAATGAGGCATGGCCTCCCATTTCTTAGAACGGCAGTGGTGGTGTTCTGATGTTGAATGGTAAAGTGCAGCGCTTCTCCAAATTCTCCGTCTAAGTTGTCCTAACCAAACATCTCTGCCCCAGCCTGGCACCTGGGGGTTCAGCATACAGTGACCTACCATGTGGCCAAAACGCATTTGTAGAAATTTGTGTCACTGGAAAATGTACGGAGTTTTTCATTCTACTCAGTGAGAGATTGCTGTGTGTTTTGCACAGTGTGACCCTAAAACACATCAAGTAGAATTGTTGATCCAGAAGTTGTGGCACGTGGGGCCCATGGCTCTGTGTGGGCTGGGTTCACCACCAGGTGCCTCCTGGGAATGGGTGTCCCATCTGAGAAGTGCGGGTGGTGGAAAGAATCCAGGCCTGGGAGTCAGGAGGTCTACATTCTAGCCCTGGCTCTGTCACACTTGCCGGAGGACCTCAGAGAGTGATTTCAAGTCTCTGGGCTTTAGTTTGCTCATCTGTAAAATGGGAGCATTGGGCAAGGTGATCTCCTTGATTCTTTCCAGCTTGATCATCCTGGAATGCGCCACTCTAGGTACACCCCCTGGTTGCATTTTATTAATTTGGAAAGGGTTTTTCATCAGAGTCAAACACTTTCTGCTTGTTTTTAGCCCAGTAGTGGCACTTTTAGTGAAGTCACTGGAAAACAGCTTTAGTTACTTCTAAACGGTAACAGGGAAAAGTAATATTCTTTTCCTATTTTAAAGGTCTCAGGTTCTGAAACCCCACCATAAGTCTGATAATACAATTCCAGGCCTACTAGCATGCTTGAGATCTAAGGTAATGAGGCCACAAGCTAGGTCCTAATTCCCTTCCTCCAAGGAGTAGCCAGTAAATTCCTCATGCTTCACTAGCCTCTTGCTCCATGGGAAATGGGGAGGGAGATTCAACTATTTGTTTTTGCAGGCACAAAGTGGAAAAGGCTTGCCAAGGTTTGAATCAAGCTTGTCTTAGAGTCAAAGGTAGAAGCAAGAGGGTCTCTTGACTTTGTTTGAAACTCTTTGACTTGGCACAGAAATGAAAGTCGTATCATTGAAGTACTCTTGGTATAATGAGGTCATGTGTGTGGAAGCTCTTGTACATGGTTAGGTACTCTATAAACATTAAGTACAAATGTCAGTAGACTTTCATGTGTGCAATGAGGAGTCTGCATTGCTGTCTTGATAAACAATAAAATGCTTCCCTCTTTCTCCCAGAATCTATTCGTTCTATTTGCATTGGTGTGCTAATTAGTCTCTTCCCCTTCAAACAAGTCAGTTTAGCTAGAAGCATTAAACATAATTAAGGAGACAGTCATAAGCATCTTGCTGGCAGAAAAAACAAAAAAAACCAAGGCAATTTGTTGGGAATACTACCCCTAGAGGACACAGGGCCACTTATGGCTGCAGTGGAATGGTGGTATGGGACAGCTTCAAGGGACCTCAGGGATTGTTTAGCTCTTGAGCACTGGTGAAATGTGGCTTCCTTGGCCTGAGGTGTTGGTCTAAGATATTTCATTAAAAAAACATTTTGCGTCTTCGATAGACGATGTGAACAAATGGGATGAATTGGCCTTCCCACTTAGCCCCTGCCAGCTTACTGCAAATGACTGTCGCCAGGTGTCACCTTAGCAGGACTGAATCATCAATCATGGCAAATGGAGCTGTAGGTAATTAAGTACATAATTTTAAGCCATTCAAGTGAAATTCCATAGAAAGTACATCACGAAACTGGGAATTATGTAGAATTACTGGCGAAAGGAAACCAAGCGTGAATACAGTCTTTCACTAACACATGATTCACGTCCAACATTGCCATACAGAGTAAGTTTCTTTCTTTTTTATTTTTTGAGACAGGTCTTGCTCTGTCACCCAGGCTGAAGTGCAGTGGCGCAATCATAGTGACCACAGCATTAAGTTCTTGGGCTCAAGTGATCCTCCCAGCTCAGCCTCTGCGGTAGGTGGGACTACACGTGCATGCCAGCATGCCTGGTTACATTTTTAAACCTTTTTTGTAGAGATGGAGTCTTGCTTTACTGCCCAGGCTGGTCTCAAACTCTTGCCTTCAAGTGACCTTCCCAAAGTGCTGGGATGACAGGTACCCACCACCACGACCAGCTAATTTTAAAAAATATTTTTTGTAGAGATGGGGTCTCACTATGTTGCCCAGGCTGGTCTCAAATTTGTGGCCTCGAGTGATACTCCTGCTTTGGCCTCCCAAAGCGCTGGGATCACAGCAGCGAGCCACTGCACCTGGCTGGAGAGTGTTAAGTTTCTATGTGACCCAGGATTCGTGATCTTCACTGGTATGGTTGTCTGATGGGGTATGCTCTTAGTTAGAACTGGAATCTGGGATCCTCCAGAAGGAAGAACAGTAGGACTCAGCAGAGGAGCAGGAGGGCAGGAAGCAGTGACCAAAGGGCTAGAGGGACACGGGGACTACACAGGATGCCCTTGTCCTCTGTCCTAGGGCAGTGGGACAGAGCAGGGCCAGGCATCAGGGTGAGGCAGACCCATCAACAATGGTCCAGGTAAGCCTGGTGCCAGGCCACCCTACAGAGGGTGAAGCGGGTGGCAATGAGAGATCCCTGTTCTCCCTCCCCTTCAGGCCCCATGAGGCTGTAGAGGTTCTGGGGCTCAGTGCCCAGTGGCGCAGCTGGAGGACGGGCCCACAGGCAAGTGTCAGCAGAGGGGAGTGATCTGGCTGGAGCAAGAGAACAGGAGTGAGAGAACAGAGGGGCTTTAACAAATGTTAAGGACAGGAAGAGACTCCTGTGGCCGAGAGAGAGGCCACCTGATTGAAGCTTCTCCAAGGTGCCTGGAGCCTTGGGCCTGGGCGGAGGGGAAGACCTTAGGGACACTGAGCCTCTTTGGACACCTTCGCAGGGAGGCCAGAGCCTCAGAGGAGTCCAGAGCCCTGTGGATTCCCAGAAAGACTCACACTGGTGCCCAGGGGACTGGGATGCAGGAGCTGATCTTCAGGACGGTTGCAGAGCTGGGCATGACACCCAGCTCCCGCCCCAGATCCAACTGGGGGTTCAGGATCGGAGCGGGGCTTCCAGACAGAGCAACTGGAAAGCTAGGAGGGCCGCATCCAGCAAGTGGAGCTCAGGGAGTACCGCTGGACAGTCTTCCTCCCAGCACCCAGGTCTCTCCTATGCCTGTCTGTGGGACCCCAGGGCCCTAAACTGAAGTGCATTTTATGTCCCCAGTAGCCTGCAGTCTCCCGATCTTTGCCTTAGGTCGTCAGGGTGATTCATGCCACCTCTGGCTCTGGCCTGGATTGTGGTAAAGCTCCTCCGTCTCCCACGTTCACCATTGGCTCCGAGGTCCATTCTTCAGATCAAGGCCAGGGGGCCTCGGTAAACAGCTCACCTAATCACACCACTCATCTGCTTGAAACTCTTCTGTCGCTGGGATAATTCCAGACACCTGATCGAGCGGAATCATCCAGCCCCTGTCTCCCTCCCAGGATCCCCTCCTGGCCTCGGAGCCTTCACCAGGGTGCCTCTCCACACCAGGGGCTTTTCTGGCATCTTTCTCTAGGAAACACCTCTTTTCTACCTTGGCACAAATGTTCCTCCCTCAAGGCTACCCTCCCTGGCCCTTAGGCGCCCATTCCCTCTGGGCCTGCATTTCTCCGGTAGCACTTACTGTGGCTGTCATGGAACAAGGAGCCACGTGCAGAGCTGCTTCACGTCTGACTTCCCCAGAGGGTGTCAGGCAGCCGGACAAAGCAGGGCTGCTGTGCCAGTCATCGGCCCGGTGCTGACCTCATCCCTTACGTGAAGAGAACTCACCAGGCAGGATTGGTGGGCCAAAGAGAGGTCGTCGGTACAGGCAACGCTACTCTTTTGAAGAAAGGGGAACCGACTTCTGACACACAGCGACAGGGGTGAATCTCAAAATGATCAGCCTGAGTGAAAGCCAGACACAGGAATACCTCTGATGTGGTTCCCTTTGTAGAACATTCTAGAAATTTCAAATGAAATTGTTGTGACAGGAAGCCGGTTAGTGGTTGCCTGAGCTAGGAGAGGAGAGGGAGGTAAACTGTGTGGATCAGGAGGGAACTTTTTGGGGTGATTCTGCACAGTCTGTGTCTTTGCCAGGACAGTGATATCAAAGCTCATCAAACTGTATACTTTATTATTATTTTTTTCAATTTTGCTTACTTTTTTTTTTTTGAGATAGGATCTTGCAATTTGTCCAGGCTGGTCTTGAACTCATGGCCTCAAGAATCCTCCTACACGGTGCCTCAGAGTGCTGGGATTATAGGCCTGAGCCACTGTGCCCAGCCCAAATTGTGTGCTTAAAATGAATGCAGCTTACTAAGTACATAAATTATATGTAAATAAAGTTGACTATTTTTTTTAATTTAAAAATGTCACCAAATGGCATAATGCATGCTGATGACACACTCACTGCCTCTGTCATGACTAGACCCAGAGCTGTACTAGGGCTGGTCCAGTGATAATCCCGTGTCCCCACCCCATTGAGTGCCATGCACCCTGCCTGGTGCTTTATATTATTTCAATCAATGCATTTGACAGTCCTCTGAAGTGCTGTTCCAGATGCTCTGAGCACTGCCCTGCCAGCCCCTCATCCACTCTTCCTGTGTGTAGGTCATGCTTAGCTTGTGGCCAGAGCCCATTGGACCGGGATACGCCCAAGTGGGGCCAACCAGACCCTTTTCTTTGGTCATTTGCCCCAAGAGACTCAGAGCTCAGGTCCTATCATGTGTGCCTCAGAGCATCGTGGCAGGGTAAACGGAGACCTCTGGAAGCTGGAACACAGAGAAGGGCTTGGGGAGGTGTCGAGAGTTACAGGCACTGGGTCTGGGGGCCATCTCTCTCCCCCACGGCCCCCACTAGCTCTGCTTTGGGCCCCAGGAACTTCCCATGTAACCCACATTCGTCTCCAAGTGAGTGTCTGTTTCTGAGAACCAAATGAGTCCTCATAAAGTAGATATTCATATCTGCATTTCACAGGGGGAGGAAATGGAGGTTTAGGGAGGTTAAAAGACTTGTTCAAGGTCATGTAGCTAATTCATATTTGATGTTTGTCAAGCTCCAGAGCTATGTTCTTTACAGGTGGGCTCTGGTGCCACCATAGTCCAAAGGAATAAAGTCAAGGTGGACCATGTGGTTCCCAAGCACCCTTCTCTGAGGTGGTAGCTGCCTCAGCAGAGTAGGCCTAGGAGGTTGCAAAAACTGGCAAAGTGCTGACCTCATGAGTTCTCACTTCCTAGGTTGCTCTTCTGGTCCACTATAGATGAAATAACGTATGAAAAGGGCCCGGCATCCCATAAATACCCATTAAATACATATGTAGGGAAAATACAAAAAGACGGATAGCATGAACCATGCAGCTGAGATTTAGATGCAGAGCACAAGAGGAAAATGATGCTCTGCGGGGCCAGGGCTAGCAGGAATTGATGTAATTTAGTAGTAAAAGTAGCTCTGCCTTAATGTGAAAGCAAAAACGGTTCTAATTGTTTGTCAAAAGGATACTCCATTTATTTAAAGAAAGGAACACTCTCCTGTCATTAACTCTAAAAGGGATGTGTTGTTAAGGCCCCTTTATAGTGACTCTGAACAACATAATGGACAGTGTATTCAAAAGCGGTGTCAAAAAGATTCAGAAGCTGTCATATGTCCATTTCTTATAGCAAATCTGGATAAAAGTTTAAGATCCACGGGGAGCTATTCTTTTCTTAGAAGGATATAAGTACAAATTAATAATAACCATTCAGAAATAGTCTATGTAGAGCAGGTGTACTGCCCACCGCCTCCCCCCGCTACACTGAGGGTCTCCTCAGGGGCCGCCAGCAGGATGCCCATAGCTCTGGCCTTAGGATCTCAATGCCAGTTGCTACCGCCTGGGAAACTGACTTCTAGCAAAGGCCATTGAATAGTCTGCTACTCACTCCCCTGGAGAGGAGTGGTCTGGCTTTCCCCGCTCACCCAAGGGGGCCTGGTGAGAGACGTTTTAGCTGATGGGTTAGTTCTGAGCACCAGGGAGTAGCACCAAGCTGTGAAGTCTAAATGGCTCCCTGCAAGGTGGCTCTTCCTATTCAGAGGCAGACCTCGGGCTGGCTGCGCCCCTCACGCTGACTTCTCACACTCCCCCTGCAGTTGTCAGGGAGGATTACCCCGAGGAGCTGGGAAACAACTGTGATCCAGGGCCCAGTTCCTAGGGGTTCTGATGGGATTGGTCTGAGGAGGAAATCTGGGATCAGGAAATTTCAATGTGTAGCCTTGGGAGAGAACCACTGCCAACGATGAAGTTCTCACCTTCACCCCTGTCCCTGAGGAGCTGACTGTCCCTAACAAAAACGCAGCAGCACTACTAGGGATTTTTGTAAATAAGTAGATTTTAGCTGATCTGATCAGAAAAAAAAAGGAACTATGTGAGATGACAGATGTGATCATCTGTTTCACCATAGTAACCATTGTCTAGTCTGCTTGTTTCTATATGTTTCTGTGTGTCTATATCATCCTGTGATATCATGTTATAAACCTCAGATACACACAATAAAATTCATTTTAAAAATAAAAATTGAGCATGCGTTACTTTTAAAATAAAAGAAAAAATGCATGTGTGGGACAGTGGGGAAGAAATTTTGCAAAGTTAGACTTGATTTTTCATCTCCCATGAGAAAAGTGAATAATTGTGCCAGTGGTCACAAGTTTTTTTGCATCAAAAAGAAAAAAGGATAATATATTTTCAGCATCCACCCACCCATCCATCCATCTGCTCACTTTTCCCTCCCTCCCTCCTTCCCTCCCTCCCTTCCTTTTTCCTGTCCTTCTGTCAATTCTTTACATCCATCCATCCATCCATCCATCCTTCCATCTATCAATCCTTCTACCCATTTATTTATCTATCCATCCTTCCTGCCATCCTTTGTTTCACTCTTCCTTTCTTTTTTCTTTCTTCCTTCCATCCTTCCATTTGTCTTTCCATTCTTTCGTCCTTCTATCTCACCCATATATACTGTGTTCGCAGCTGTGCTGGGGGTAGAGAAAGAAGGCTGGGCAGAACATGGGGCAGGAGTTTGAAGGTCTTGTTTTTCTCCTGGTTCTACACCTCTTAGTCAGTTGGCTTTGGGCAGGTCCCTTAATAAAGCTGGGTCACAAGCTATCTGAGAAATGGGGGCATTGGCCTAAAAATCTCAAAGAATCTGTATTTCTAGATGTCTACGGATTCAGAAGACATGGACTCTGCCATCAAAAAGTTTGCAACACAGAGATACAAGACACATAAACGTATCAAAAATATTTTGAGAGCATAAGTATCTCACTTAAGACAGATTCAGGGAAGAATCCCCACTGGCATGACAACTGCTTTCCTCCAAGTTCTAGGGATATTTTATGTGCAAAGATGCCTGTCCCTGTGGAGCAGCCACAGCCAAGTGTGTAGGACTTGAGAGGCTTTTGCAGGGGTGTTATAAGCTTGTGCTGTTGACCAAAAGAATCCAAAATCTGGAACTAAAGCCAAGGGGATGAAAGAATGTGTTTCCAGAGTCATACAGGAGCTTCGCTTCACAGGCGTGCCCAGGATGGTCTACTTTCTGGGAGGATGGGCCATTGTTTGACTGCCATTTCCTGTTGAGGACTCAGACTCTATGGCGTTCCATCTTACATTGTAGATGTTTGTTCAGTAGAGATGCAAATGATTCCCATCCAGTGAAAACATAATCCACCGATTTATCGCCCTGTAGGACATGAACCGGATTTGTCACAAACATTGAAAAATCGATCTCAGTGTGCCTTTCCCAATGGGCTACATAAATCCCAAAGCATCAAATGCCATTTGAACTAGCATTAGCGACTCTCTGGCTCTCTTCTTAATTGATGAGCTGAATAAAATCAAGAGCTTGTGTTTGAAGGAAATGAAAATATTGCTCTCTAAAATACTGGGAATTTTAGTTAAAACACAGGAATATTCTCTGCCCTCCTGTCTTTATCAACTCAGAAACAGAGCTCAGAGACAGCAGTGCCAGAGGACCCAGGAATAGACTTCGCTCTACCCCTTAGTTTTTCTTCCCACATTTTCCCACCTTTTGGAAGCCTGAAGATACTCCCTTTCTTGTCTTGTCACTACATAGGATTTTTGGTTCTTTAGTATTATTTAAGCAAGACCCCTAAGCCACCGCCTTGACAGGGAAATCCTTTTCAACTAAGGCCTCTCCCGTGTGTTGGGTACAGCAAGGTTAGTAAACTTCTGCTTTTTTATTTTGTTAATCTGACTTTCGTTTTCAGGACAGTGTCTCCACTAAGAATCTAAAATGGCAAAGAAATTATGTTTTTCCCCTATATGTTCATTCTATTTTGCTTGCAAGCCATGGTTTTAATTTCCTTCAAAATTTCTCTTGGACATCGCTGGGCCACTGGTCCTGCCAGTCCCCTCTGGACATGAGCGTGTGGGAGAAGGCACAGCTGCGGGGAGGAGGGGCCTTGCAAGGCCCACAGCTGCTCAGCAGCCCAGGCTCTCCCAGTAGAGCCACCAGCCCCTCCCCATAGCCCAGATTCAGTGCTCAAAAGGGCCCTGCTGGTGCACGAAACCGGGAGGGAAGGTGCCTCCGACTCAGAAGCTCGGTTTAGCACTGAAAATCAAGCAGAGACCTGGGACCTGGAAGAGCCAGCTGTATCAGACTGTCTGGCATGAGTTAGACGTTTTCCTTACTCCCCAACCTGAGCAGCCCCATGGTGGTTTTGTGATAGAATAAGAAATATAGGCCGGGTGCGGTGCTCACGCCTGTAATCCCAGCACTTGGGGAGGCTGAGATGGGTGGATCTCCTGAAGTCAGGAGTTTGAGACCAGCCTGACTAACACAGTGAAACCCTGTCTCTACTAAAAATACAAAAATTAGCCAGGCGTGGTGGTGGCGCCTGTAATCTGTTACTCAGGAGGCTGAGGCAGTAGAATTGCTTGAACCCGGGAGGTGGAGGTTGCAGTGAGCCAAGATCGTGCCACTGCACTCCAGCATGGGCGACAGAGTAAGACTCCGTCTCAGAAAAAGAAAAAGAAAAAAGAAAAAAATATATATACAGGTTGAGTATCCCTCATCCAACATGCTTGGGACCAGCACTGTTTCAGATTTCAGATTTCAGATTTTTTCTCTTCAGATTTTGGAATGTCTGTATTATACTTACCAGTTAAAGATTTCTAATCTCAAAATCCAAAATCTGAAATTTTCCAATAAGCATTCCCTTTGAGTGTCATGTTGACACTCAAAAAGTTTAGAATTTTGGAACATTTGGATTTCAGACTTTTGGACTAGGGATACTCAGCCTGTATTTCCTCTGCTGGCCACCATGAAAGCCTCCATTAAAAACCCCAATGGACATTGTGCTGACAGCTTCTGAGTTGGTGAGCACAGTGGGGTGCAGGGAGGGTGGTGCACCCTGGGGAGACATGGGGGCTCTGAGCCTCTTCCTACAGACCTTGCCCTGGGCATCCCTTCCATTTGGCTGTTCCTGAGTTGTATCCTTTGTAATAAACAGGTAATCTAGAAAATAAACTGTTTTCCTGAGTTCTGTGAGCCCCTCTAGGAAAGGATCAAACCCGAGACAGAGGTTGAGGGAACCTCCAGCTGTAGTCAAGTTAGACGAATGTTGTGGGCAACCTGGAGACCTTCTCCTTGTGGTTGGAGTCTGAAGTTAGGGACAGTCTTATGGGACTGAGTCCTTAACATGTGGGCTCTGTGCTGACTTCAGGTGGTGTCAGCATTAAATTGAGTTGTAAGACACCCTGTTGGAGAACTGGTCAGTGGGAAAAAAACAAAACCCACATATCTGAGTCACTGAAGTTTTCAGTGTTGACTGTGGTGTCGGAATTGAAGTGCTCTGGAAGTGTGGAGAGTGGAGAAAATGGTTTGTGCTTTTCTATTACACACCCACTCTGGAGGTTCTTAGGGTTTGCAGACCAGGAAGCAGGGAAAACCCTTCACAGGGAAACCATTCCTGTCCATCCCTGGCTCCTGGGTGGTGGGAAGAGCCATCGCTAATGGGACCAGGGTGGGTATTTTGAGTTCATTTAGCTTAGCCCTTAATGGAATCTTACCTAGACAGTCCTAAGCCCAGGGGCAAGGCAATAAAAGTTGTCCCCATCCCTATCGAATAACTCATAGCATATTAATTTTGCCACAAGGTAACATAAGTGATAGCAGAGATGGTGGGCATAAAATTGATGAAGTCCCCCAGGGACAGCAATCTGATAATTTGAGGCAGGAGGCTCTACCATATTTATGTACCTGTCCCAGCAATTCTACTTCGAGGAAGCTATTCTAAGGGAACGACCAGAGATGAAGGTAAATCATTTAGTAGTCATTGGAGTGTTAGTTATTATAAACACTGGAAAAAGCCAAAATGATCCACAATAGGGGATTAATTTAAAAATGGATGCTGAGGCATAGAGCAGAATAACATATAGCAATTCAAACTTAAAAACAAGAATTTTTAGTAAAAACAGAAATTTTCGCTCTTAAAAAGCCCATTGGATGGGCGCGGCAGCTCACACCTATAATTCCAGCACTGTGGGAGGCTGAGGTAGGAGGATCACTTGTGCCCAAGAATTTGAGATGAGCTGGGGCAACATAGTGAGACCCTGTCTCTAAAAAAAAAAATTAGAAAAATTAGCCGATGCTCACCTGTAGTCCCATCTACTTGGGAGGCTGAGGTGGGAGGATTGCTTGAGCCCACGAATTCAAGATTACAGGGAGCTATGATCACACCACTGCTCTCGGGCCGGGCCACAGGGCAAAAACTGTCTTTTAAAAAAGCCCATCATAAGGTGCAGTAAACCACCATGGCACATTCTGCACATGTATCTCAGAACTTAAAGTACAATAATAAATTTAAAAAGCCCTTCATAAAAATCTGTTTATATAAGACGATCCCAGTCTCCTCAAAAAGAGTTTCAATGTGCATGAAAGAGATGAATGGGAAGGAGCTATGAAGAAGTATCTGGAAGGTGAGACAGCAGGGGACTTTCTGTCCTCAGATACTTTTCTCATCTCTAACGTGAGCACACATTCGATTTATAACAAAAATAAACACTGTAGAAAGGTCTTTGTTTTAAAGTCTGAAATATCAAAAGTATCCTTGTTTTTGAAATGTCACCCGCAGCAGGTCCTTCCTCCGCATCTGGTGCCTCTTTCATCTGCGTGTGGCTGTCAGAAGCAGGCCTTGTTCGAGGAATTCTTACAGAGCCAGCCTGGGGGTGTCCAACCACCCAGGCCCTTTGCTGCATTGGCCACTGATGGTGAATTAAATCCTCAGACTTGTGTTACTGGTGACAACGATGATGTCACATGTACAAGGACACAATTTTAAGACAGATCAGGCCTAGCACTCCCTGTTACCTTCCTCCAGCCCTTAGTGCCTCATGGGTGTCCTCAGCGGCAGTGGTACTGTCCCCAAGCTCCAGGCCATCTCTTGCTGCCTTTTCTTTTTGCTGTGCTTCTAGCTCTTTCCTCTGGCACCTTCTGGTCCACATATCTCCCCTGTGCTGTCCTCCCCTGACCACACAGGCTCAAGACAGAACTATACAGAGAAAGAGCTCTGAAGTCACCAAGCCCAACCATTTGTATTACAAAGATAAAAGCAAAACAACTTGGTTTCTGAGTCTAAAATATCTATATTTAGATCAATGGTTACTTTACAGCTTTCTCCAGGAACAATGGTGTTGGAGCCTTACTTGTTCAGGTTATTTTCTAGAATAAAGGAAGCATCAACATCTAATACTCACTTAAGTCTCTGTAACACTGACAAGCCAAGGTCAAAGAGAATGTTGTAACAGTAACCACTTCTGAAGCAGTTCCTCGGTATCAGGCTAGATCTTTCACAAAATTATCTCATTTTATCTTGTAATAAAGGAACATCACCTCCGTTTTCCAGATGAGCCAAGGTTCTGGTGGTTAAGAAATTTGCCCCAGGTTATCAACTAGCCAATGGTAGAGGCGGGATTTTAACCCAGGGCCATTTGCCCTCAACCTCGATCTTCTGCGGATGCCTCCTTACAATACTTAGCAGGATATTAGGGGATGATTGAAGAGCTTCTAGGCATGGCAACCACCAGAAACTTCTCTTCCCTGCCCTGCCTCTGAGAGCCTCCAAGAATTAAGGAGAGGCCTCCCTTCATGACCTAGAAGGTCCCAGCACATTGGAGCCCTTCCAAGTCTAGTAGCAGCCATGGAGCTCCAAAAGTGGGGGAATGTTTCCCCTCGCCCCACTCATCCCACGTCTCAGCCTGGCACCTGGAAAGCAGAGCCTGGGACTAAATCTCATCAGAGTACAAGCTGTGATCCCAGGGAACAGAGCCAGAGAGGGCGCCTGACTGGGAAGAAGAGAAGGAGAGAAAGCCATACAGGGACACACTCTCCAGCTGCCACATCTATGGGCGGCTGAGGCTGCGTTCCCACAGGAGGCTGACACTGACCAGGAGTTGGAGTGCCCTGTGCTTCTGTGTGTGTGTGTGTGTGTGTGTGTGTGTGTGTGTGTGTGTGTGTGCGCGCGCGCGCGCGCGTGCATAGAGGAGGTTCCCTGGGTCACTCCACTTCTCACCTCAAAGCAGCCCTGGGCAAGATAAGCCATGTGGGCTACCTATTTACACCTGCTGGAAGCCAGATGAAGCTTGCACAGTAGTGGCTGGGGGAAGAGTGGGTCGGGAAGATTTCGAATGGTGCGCAGAGCTGCTGGCCGTAGCCTCCCAGGTCCTGCCATAGAATTGTCTTTCTCCAGCACTGATTCAGCCTGGGTATCAGGTTAGATACTTCATAAAAGTATCTAATTTTATCATGTAAGAAAGATATATCATCTCCATTTTCCAGATGAGCCAACTGAGGTTCCAGGGGTTAAGAAATTTGCCCAAGGTTATAAACTAGCCAATGGTAGAGGCAGGAGTTTAGCCTAGGGGCCTCTGCCTTCAACCCCGATCTTATGCTGATGTCTCCTTACAGTATTTACCAGGAGATTAAGGGAGGTGCTCTTGCATTGGAGAAAGCATTGACTCTGTCTCCAGCGGGCTGGTCACTTCTTCATCAGCCAAAGCCTCGGTTGTTTTGTCTTAGATAACTCCATATGTAGACCATCAGGGCAGTCTGGGATGAATCAGCTCAGCTGGGGTCACTCCAGGCCCCCAGCTTTGGTTTCTGATTTGTTGGAGCAGCTGTTTGTGAAGGAACATTTTAATCTCCACCCAAACATGCAGTTGAAACTCTTTTTTACCAAATCAGCAAGGGCCGCAGAATGACAACCCCAGTTCCTCACCCCTCCACACCTGCTTCCCCACACTCTCGGCTTCTGACTTCTGGTTAATGGTCGCTTGTTCATGTAGGGTGGGTTTCTTAGAACAAAGGCACTAGCAGCTCCTAAAGAGTGATTTGAGCCTCTACCTCTCAACCGCTTGCAGCATTAAGCAGCTTCTGCCAGCTTCGTCTCAGTTTAAATGATCTTTGGTGTTTTCCCCCGGCTTCCTACATGGTTATAGTGTGGAACACTTTCTTCTGGATTCAGTGATGGAACACAGCAACGAGGCCATGATTTGCCAAATCTCAATGTTTACGTTTATGTGATTAGATCTGAGGCTGTCATTATGCTGGTGCCATGAATATGGCCCAGCTTTGTGCCATGAACAGTCATTTTTGAGTTCAGTTCCTCCTCCCCTGTGGCAGGCAAGGAGGAGTGGGAGGTGGAAGGGGAGCAGGTTGTCACAAGCCTGTGAAGTTCCCAAGACTAATGGGGCAGGGAGAAGAGATAATTCTTCCTCTGTCTTTCCCCCCCAGGTAAGGCAGGCTCCAGAGGCTTCCCTTGGGAAAGGGGTATGTGGGGTGCAGTGGACCCTCCTGTGCATATAAAGGTCCCACCAGTTACACAGAGAGTGCCCCAGCAGACTCTCTGGGCTGACTTTGGAAGGGCAAATCAAATCTTGCCAGCAGCTGCATGAAGCTGTTTGCACAGTCCACTTTATTTTTCATGTAAGCTTCCTTCTTTCTTTTTACATGTAAAATACCAATAGCTAAGACTTATTGAGTTGCTTATGCATGCCATAGGCTGTGAGACGTCTTGTGTGCTAGCTCATTCAAACCTCACCACCTCTGAGATGTCATTATCAGCATCCCCAGTGTAACGGGGAGAAAGCTGAGGCCTGCTGAGGAAGGGCAGGGCAGGGACTCCAGCTCAGGCAAGCCCGCCCTGAGCTCATTTCCCTCCCACCGCCAAAAACTGCCCGGACACAGCCTGCTTATTCCCTGAGTCTTCTTACCTAAAACAAGACAGTCGATGTTGAAGGGGTCAGCTTCTCATGGCTAAGCTGGCCCTGCCTGAGAGAAGCAGGCAAACGCAGAGTGGGAAGGGAACCATTTTAAAGCCTCTTTTTTTTTTTTAAAGCATTTTACCAATTTACCATTTTAACCATTTTTAGTAGTCCAGTGACACTAAGTACTTTCTCGTTACACAGCCTTCCCCACATCCATCTTCCAGAACTCTGTCATTGTCCCAAACGGAAACTCTGTACTCCTTAAACACGAACTTAACATTCTCCCTCCCACAACCCTGGCAGCCACAATTCCACCTTCTGTCTCTATGAATTTGACTCTCTGGGTACCTCATATAAGTGAAATCATACTGTTACTTGTTCTTATGTGACTTATTTCATTGGGCATGATGTCCTGAGGTTTCATCCATGTTGCAGGATGTGTCAGAATCTCCTTTTTCTTTTTCTTTTTTCTTTTTTTTTTGAGACAGAGTCTCACTCTGTCACCCAGGCGGGAGTGCAATGGCACGATCTCGGCTCACTGCAGCCTCTGCCTCCCAGGTTGAAGTGATTCTCCTGCCTCAGCCTCCCAAGTAGCTGGGACTACAAGTGTGCACCACCACGCCCAGCTAATTTTTGTATTTTAGTAGAGACAGGATTTCGCCATGTTGGCCAGGCTGATCTGGAACTCCTGACCTCAGGAGATCTGCCATCCACAGCCTCCCAAAGTGCTGGGATTACAGGCCATGAGACACTGCGCCCAGCCAGAATCTCCTTCTTTTTAAGGCTGAATAATTGTTCCATTTTATGTGGAGAACATATTGTTTGTTTTTTCTCTCATCAGTGGACACATAGGTTACTCCTTCCTTTCAGCTATTGTGAATAGTGCTGCTGTGAATATGGGTGCGCAAGTATCTCTTTGACATCCTGCTCTCAATTCTTTCAGGTGTATCCTCTGAAGTGGGGTATACTCACACGGCAATTCTATTCTTAATTTTTTGAGAAACCACCGTGCGATTTTCCACAATGGCTGCACCATTTTGCATTCCCGCCAACAGGGTACAAAGGTTCCAGTTTCTCCATATCCTGGCCAACACTTGTTGTTCTCTATTTTGTTTTGTTTATTATAATAGCCATCTTAATGGGCGTAAGGGTGGATCCCATCACTTTTGAGTCCCATGTGGCCCACTAGTGCAGTATGGGGCTTGCATCTGTAAAAATTTCTGTTTTTCAAATTAAAAATTAATAACCTACCATTTTCACTGATTTATACGTAAAGTCATGGGAGGATGTGATTGTCACATCACAGATGAGGAAACTGAGGCTCAGAGAAATGAGGCAGTTTCACCGCCTCTTAGACGTCCGAGATGAAAGAACGTCTAAGAGGCAGTGGCGGGTCCAGCACCGGGACACTCGGGTCACCCTGGCAGGGCATGTCACTACCTACGTGCCAGGTAGGGGTCAGCCGTTTACTGAGCTGTCCTATCAATTCTGCACAGCAGCCTGGGAGACTAGGCATTCATGCCCTCACTTTACAGGCTAGAAACAGAAAGGGAGGTTAGGAGGAGGTCAGCATCTCTCACAGGGAGGGCAGGGCCGGCTGGCTCCTCCAGCCCTGGTCCTGGGAGCACTTCCAAGGTTACCTTCCCAGCTGAGATCTAGCTGCACACTGAAAGTCAAGCGGGATAAAGAAAATCAAGTGTTACTCACTGAACAGCAGTGAGAAGTGTAAGGGACAAAGGAAGGCCACTGAGTCAGGAATATCCACTGCTGTCAGCCAGGTCTCAGTGGTCTGTCCCAGAGGGACGAAATGTAGCCTCTGAGTCTCATTTTCTTGGTGTTCAAGCCAAAGATGCCAATTGCCCACCTTCCAGGTGGTCCAGAGGATTTAATGTAAGTCGCCTAGTACTGGGCCCGGCTCAGGCAAACATTACTTTCCTTCTCCTTCCCCTTAACAGGGGCTGAGGGGATCCTGGCCATGCCTGCCCAATCCCAGAGAGAAGCAGCATCCCAGCCTGGGAAGGGAGGAGAAGGGCCACAGGGTGTGGACTCATGAGAGGATGATTTAGGGCCAGCAGCAGTGTTCTTGGTGTCACTTGGCATGCCACCATCAGTCAGCTTCCACCAAGTGCCAGGCCCCTATAAATAGCTGCAAGGGTGACATTGGCTGAGGCTTCTGCCTTAGAAACTCTCTGCAAAGGACGCTGGATCACCCAGGAAAGTGTATTTGTATTCTAGGCAGGAATAGAAGTTATGCCACTGAAAATAAAGATTTTATGTATTTGTACATATCTATCCTATAAATAAAATTTATATCCATCTTCCGGGGGTCCAGTCCCACCAGCTCAGTCCTCATTTAATCTGTATGGTGGTTATTAACAGTGTCTGGGAACCAACTGTGGGCCTTTCTGAAATATCATCCCTGTCAGTCCCAGGCCTTTCGAGCAGAGCGAGATCTCCTGACTGCGGAATTACAGCGTTCATATTAGCACGCCTGCTAAGAAATTCTTATGCTGGCGATACGCACTGCCCTGAAGTGTTTCATGGAAATTAGATTTCGGGAGAACAAAATCACAGAGGGCTCCAAGGCTGCAGGAGGCGGGGATCCCTCTTTGTTACTGGTTTGCCCAGTAATTAATTTCTTCCCCAGCTCAATTTGAAGGAAAAGATTGTGCTCATTAATTTATCGTCCACCTGTTCCTGAGGATTATTTTGATTGCATTTTAACAGGAGACTTTGTATTCAGTCGGGAGATTTAATATCATCCCAAGAGCTGGCATCTGAGTGCAGCGAGCCATGTTATTCTGAGTGATTTCCACCCAAACAGAAACAAGTGCACTCGGTGACTTTCACAGCAAGGCCCTGAGTCATTCGAACCCTCTGTGCAGAACCTCAGGGGCATCTCCCTTGGTGCACTCTGCCCTGCCTCGCAGATACTTTAGGGTATCTCGTTGATCCCAGATCCCCTGTTTCCCCCACCTCTCTTTTGTACCAAAGATACATAAGTCATAAACATCTAGAATATTTTGTAAAAGAACCAGACCAGGCTGAGCATGGTGGCTCATGCCTGTAATCTCAGCATTTTAGGGGGCTGAGGTGGGCAGATCACTTGAGGCTAGGAGTTCGAGGCCAGCCTGGGCAATATAGTGAGACCCATCCCTCCAGAAAAAAAAAAAGGCCAGTTGTGGTGGTACATTCCTGTAGTCCCAGCTACTTGGGAGGCTGAGGCAGAAGGATCACTTGCCCACAGGTTCAAGGCTGCAGTGAGCTTTAATTGTGCCTGTCTCAAAAAAAGAAAGACCCTATCTCAAAAAAGAAAAAAAAAAAAGTGGGACAATATTAAACACAAGTAAAGAAAGCATACAAATACTTTCTGTGACAAATCTGATTATCCATAGCAAATTCAGAGGGCTTCAAACCACCAAATGAAATCTCACTCATCACCTCATTTTAAACTGTTGGTTATTTTTATTTAGACACAGGAATTATAGTTTGATAACATTCAGAAAATTATATTTAACCCTCATTTAGATTCAATCTGAATCGATTTAATGAAACGTGAATACTTTTCTAGATTTACAGAGAGAATAAAAAGAAATTTAGACCAGAAAGAAAAACATTTGATGTCTTTTCTATACCCAGGAGACACAATACCAGGTTCTTTTGCTAGGGCTATTGTCCTCAATGGTAATGGAGGAGAAAAGCCTAGAATCCCAGGGAAACATAGATCGGGATTCAGGAGAGGCATGGATCCTGCCATCCAGTTATTTCCCCCACAGACATCAATGGCCCTGGTGCTGTGCCAGCCCTGGAAGAACCAGCAGCAAGCAGACCTTATTCCTTCCTCCTGCAGCTTCTAGTCTAGTGAGAGGCTGATGTTAGCTGAGTTACCACAACAGATATGAAACTAGAATGTACTATAGGCTGTAAGAGGGAATTTTGCCCTAACCTAAGAAAGTAGGGAAAGCTTCAGCAGCAGAAACCAGAAAGACAAATGGTGTGGACTAGAAGAAAGTGGGTGGGGATGACTGCTTCAAGCAGAGAACAGCATGTGCAAAGGCACTGTGGCCAGCCAGAGGGGATGTGGCACAAAGGTCAACGTGGCTAAGATGGAAGGAGGTTTGGGCTCAGTCTGTCAAATACCTGGAGAGGTGAGTGGGGCTGGACTGTGCGGGATTTTGATTAGGCCAACTGGTTAATTTGATTTCAACCTTGAACATCTTGCCATCTTGGAGCCAGGCTTCCTGGGCATGAACCCTGGATCTGCCAGGCCCTTTCAACCCTTCTGGGCCTCAGGGCCCTCAAATGTGAAGTAGGGGCAATAATACCCCCTCTTCTGATGGTTGGTGTGAGGATTAAATAAGGAAAGAATAGGACAGTCCATGGAACATACTATACATTATTATTTTCTTTTGTTACTATCTTTAACACAAGCAGTTCTCACCAAGTCACCTCTAAGTGCTTTTTGGCTCTGATGCTTTAGATTTCTAAGAACCTTTTTTGATATATTCATAGTACAGTTGACCTTTGAAAAACATGGGTTTGAACTGCCCAGGTCCACTTACATAGGGATTATTTTTCCACCTCTGCTACCCCTGAGACAGCAAGACCAGCCCCTCCTCTCCTTCCTCCTCCTCAGCCTACTCAACATGAACACAGTGAGGATGAAGACCTTTACAATGCTCCACTGCCACTTAACACAAAATGTGTTTTCTCTTCCTTATGATTTTCTTAATATTATTTTCTTTTCTCTAGATTACTTTAAGAATACAGTATATGATGCACAAAACATACAAAATACATGTTAATGTACTGTTTATGTTATCAGTAAGGCTTCTGGTCAACTGTACCCCATTAGTAGTTAAGTTTTTGGGGAGTTAAAATTTACACATGGATTTTTTTTACTGCACAGGGTCGGCATTGTACGAGGGTCAACAGTAACTCTCATCCTGGAGAAATGCAAAGGAGACGATGTCACTCATTGTATAAAGCACGCAGTGAAGCCATGGGCTGGGATGAAGGGGCCCAGGGGAAGTGCATGGAGTAGGAGGAGAGGGAAGTGGAGGGAGCCCCTCAGAATGACCCAAACTGAGGGAGCAGAAAGGACAGAAACCAGTAGCAGAGATGGGGAAGAATCAACCCAACGTTATTGGATACTTATAACTCTTAAACTCAGGAGGATGCAGTGTTGAGAGGGGTAGACGCTGGTGACAACTCCCATGGGATGAGGACAGAGGGTGGGGCCATGGCTCTGGGAATCTGGAGTTCACTCTGCCTGGGGCCTTCCAGTAACTTCATATAAACTGGAAAAAGACACCCTCCTCAGAAGCCTCGTGTTCCACTTGTGGAGAATCATTATAATTCAGTGATGTAATTGGAACTGGACCCCCTACAGCCATCTGCCTGGCCACTGGTGTGGTAAATATATACACCTGCACAGCTCTGCTGGGACCGTCATCCCTTTGCCTTGGTGCTCCCAGCTGGGGGCGACCACCCCACAGGCAAACTTGGAGAAAACAGCTTTGGAACCAATCCGACTCAGGGAGATCACAATGGGAGGTGAGGACGCAGAGGAGAGGTGAATTCAGATCACGCTGTCAAAAACTCAGGCAGAGAAGAAAGAAAGCAGCTAAGGGCTGGTTTGAGGCTGAAGCTGGACTGAGGCTGTAGAAATTGTAGGCATATTTGTAGACTGAACAACAGGAGCCTGTGGAAAGGTGGAGAAAGAGAGAATTGAGAGCCAGAGAAGAATGTTCAATGGTAAGGACTGCAGCCCACAGAGAGGTTCCCAGCTGTGGGACCTCTGCCACCCAGAGAGCTGCAAGACAGCTGTGCAGAGGGGAGGGGCCTCCGCAGAACACATTCTCATTATTTGCTTTCAGTGCGTCTGCCTCGAAATGAAACTCCAAGGATCTGACTGAGAAATGGATAAAGGGCTCTGGGCAAGCAAGTTGAAAAGGAAATCAGAGAGGGTGTAGTCGTCATAAATCTGTCCATCAGCAAACACTTACTCAGTACTTGGGATGCTGTTTTCAAAGTGAGATCCTGAACCATTTGCATGAAAGTCTCTTGGACTATCAGGGCAGATTCACATTTTTGGGCCCCACCAGGAGCTTTGTGAAGGCAACATTTCCCCCATCTCCCTGGATGATTCGCAGTCAATCTGCAATTTGGGATTCATTGATTAGGTAAGGCCGGACACTGCATGGCAGAGGCACAAAAGACCTGGCTCCTGACAGAGAAAATAGTGGTTGATACGAAAAGGGAACTTGTGACTCTGTATACTAGAAAATTCAGGAGGAATTCTCAGAGATGGCACTGTTTTCACTAGGTGCCAAGACTAGTCGACAGAGGGCATCTGGAGGTTAGAGAGACAGCAGTCAGGCAGGAGACCCAGAGAGCCCAGGGAATGGGGAGCACACAAGCTTGACTTTGAGACCTGGAAGGAATTCAGGGAACAGAACGGGAGGGTGAACAAAGGGGCAGAGGTGGAAATTAGAGAGTGCTTTTCAAGGAATACTAAAGAGCTCCGCTTGGCATGACAATTTGTAACGAAAATGGGAGACAAGGTGGAAAAGGGAGTTCATGCTAAATCACGATAGGCTTTGAAGACCAATTGAAGGAGTGGCTTGATGTATCTTGGCAGGCCATTTTGAGTGCCCTCTCTGGGCTGGCACAGGGCTGGCTGTTGTCCAGTAGTGGAGATAGATGTATACACAGGTAATTGTTATTCTAAGCATGAGCAAAGGAATATACAGGCCGAGGTGGAGGAAGGAGTCATGGACCATCTGTGGGCTTGGGGCAGCTTCCCAGACAGGGCACAATTTCTATCCCTGAGTTTCCAAATGGAAACAAATACCACACATGTAACACTACCCGCATGCACAAAACACACATATACACATACACACAGCATATACAACATACACATAAACACAAGTGTCACACACGACACATACAACACACACCACCTACATGCAACACAACATACATATACATACAATACACACGTGCACAACACACATAACACACAACACACACACATAACACAACACACATATATACACAACACAGAACACAGAACACATACACACAACATATGTATACACACAATACGCATAACAATATACATAAACAAAACACAGAACACATACACATAACACAACACATGTATACGTACAATACATGTGACATGCAACACACACCACACACACCACACACAACACAATACACATGCCCACAACACACACCTGCACACATAACACACGTGAAACATATGCAAACATAAACACACTCAACACACACAACACAAACACACAACACACAACACAAACACACACAACACACATACACAAACACACACAACACACAACACAAACACACACAACACACAACACACACACAACACACAACACAATACACATGACCACAACACACACCTGCACACATAACACACGTGAAACATATGCAAACATAAACACACTCAACACACACAACACAAACACACAACACAAACACACACAACACACAACACAAACACACACAACACACAACACAAACACACACAACACACATATACACAAACATGCATAACACAAACACACACAACACACATAACATAAATACACACAACACACAACACAAACACACACAACACACATATGCACAAACACGCATAACACAAACACACACAACACACATAACATAAATACACACAACACACAACACAAACACACACAACACACATAACACACACAACACACAACACACATACACATACACAAACGCATACAACACAAACGCACACAACATACATAACACAAGCACACACAACACACATGAACACATACCACACAGACACACAACACACATAACACAGACACACAACACACATGAACACATACCATGCATACACACGACACAAATAACACAAACACACACAACACACATATACACATAACACAAACACACACAACACACATGAACACATACCACACATACACACAACGCACATATACACAAACACACACAACACACATGAACACATACCACACATACAACACACATAACACAAACACACACAACACACATGAACACATACCACACATGCACACACATATATAACACATAACATACACAGTCCTCCCAAACACACACACACACATCCCACATGCACAGTTTCCCTGTAGGGCTACGTGTGGAGTTTGTAGACAGGAAGGATGCCAACCGAGTGAGTGACGGTGGGTTTCTCATAGCAGCTCTTCCACTATCTTGCGCCCTTCTTGGGCACTCTGGACAGCCCTGGGCCTCCCCTCCTGGGAGAAGATGTTAGAGCTCGCCCCAGTGGTGTAGATGGCACAGCCCTTGCCAGTTCTAGGCTTCTGAGTCAGTGTGTCTATGCGAAGAGAGAAACACGATCCACTGTCAGCCATCTGACGAGGCTTTGCCTAAAAGTTTGCTCAAACCTGGCTTACTGGTTTCACGCCTCTGGAGCACCTACTCCCAGTGCTCTGATGGACAAGGGCTGGCCTGTCCCTGCACAGATATGGGAGGCACGTGACTTCTTTAAAGGGCAGGTTCTCCCCAGGGCACAACACCTTAGTTGGACCGAAGATTCAGCTGAAAGTCACAGGTAATTTCTTGGCAGCAAGAGATAGTGGCAGAGTGGGAATTCTTCCTGGGTTGGAGCAGGGCCATTCCTCAATGGGCACCATGAAACAGGAAGAGGGAGCACTCTTGTGTCGGCGTCACACAGGAAACATCCCCGGGTAGTTGGAGGGGAGCTCTGGCTTGACAGTCAGCATCCTCTCCAATGCTATCTGGAGGTTCCAGCTCTCCATATTAATTCAGCCAACAGGTGTGCTATGCTAGCTGCTCCCTTCTGTAAATATTTACCAGCAACCCCTGGGAGCTGTCCCCATCCATGTATTTCCCACCCATTACTGTGGCAACTGTTCTCTGTGTGGGCGTCATAGAATGCTGTGGTAGGATGTCTTCTTGTAGGATGGATGTACGATGCTAAATGGTTTCAGTGAAGAGGACTTTATGAGAAAACACGGGAGGCAGAGTGTTGTCTGAGCAAATTCGTTTGTCACTTTACCTGGAGGAGGAATGCTTTGCTCAAAGGAGCCTATGAGACAGCTCTGCAGTCCTTCATCTTTGTCCCTCACCACCTTAGCAGATATGTCACAAATGCTCTTGCTGCTTTGAAAGAACCAATTTCATTTACTCCTTTCTCTCATGCTTTAAGCAAAGCGTGCAAGATGTAGGGCATGCATCAGCCTGGTCTCTGCTCATGGAGCTCAGCCTAGGGAGGGAAGCAGGTCGGTGTCATCAGGGAATGAGCAAGTTGCTTTAGGAGTAAATATGTAGAGGTGGTCATCCCTGGAGAAGGTGGGCTTGGATCCAGGCATAGAAGCAGGGAGACATTCTGCCTGGGACTCTCCGAGGAAGGTGGAACGCAGCCTCCCTGTGGGACAGGTCAAGGTGAGCTGATGCTGAAGTTCTGGTGGTAGGAGAGATACCATGTCTCACCTTCAGAGGATGGGGACTATGCAGAAGCTCTTCCTCCTGGGAGAGTAGAGCAGGCCGAGCCCAAGCAAGAAGTGACCTGTGCAGAGTTATTGCCAGGGCCCCACCACCTGCGTTCTACCCATGGCATGGTCTCATCTGCCTCAAGCATCCTGAGAACCTGCGCCATCTGTCTCAGCTCTTCTTGCCATCCAAATCCATGACCACGACGGAGCTGAGAAATGTGCGCTCACTAAGGTGTGGGTGAGCAATCGCCCCTTCACTGATCACCTCCAGAGTGTTTGCTCTTCTGTGGTTGCAGAGAGCCCATGAGAATACCTAGGCAGCAGGGCAGGGGCTGTAGGGCACTCCTAGTGCCCAGGGTGGCTATCTGTGAACTGTCCTGATCCAAATCACAGTGACAACTCAGCCACAGAAAGCTCCAGGTCTCTTCCCAAGTGACCAAGAGAAAGGATAGGAGAAACTAACATTTTTTGAGGATTTGCTATGAATTTGGCTCCTTAATAAACATTTCCTCATCATCATTCATTCTTCAATTTATTCTTTTACTTATTCATTTATTTATTTATTCACTCATTCATTTAGCACATTTTTTTACTGAGCAGTTACTTTGTGTGCTGGGCACTGATCCAGGCAGTCACCTTCCCTTGAGGTTCCCCAGTGGAAGGTTGATATTGTTTGGATCTGTGTCCCTGCCTACATCTCAAGTTGAATTGTAATTCCCAATGCCGAAGGTGGGGTCTGGTGGCAGGTGTTTGGGTCGTGGGGGCAGATCCCGGGCTTGGTCCTGTGTTTGTGATACTGGATTCTCATGAGATCTGGTAATTTAGAAGTGTGTGGCACCTCCCCCACCCCCATTCTCTCAATTGGTCCCGCTTTCACCATGTGACCTGCAAGCTCCCGCTTTGCCTTCCACCATCAGTAAAAGCTCCCTGAGGCCTCCCCAGAAGCCAGGTTTCCCATACAGCCTGCAGAACCATAAACCAATTCAGCTTCTTTTCTTTATAATTAGTCTCAGGTATTTCTTTATAGCAATGCAAGAACGGACCAATACAAAGGTCATCCCCATTCTGTGCCTGCAACATCTGCTCAGCATCCAAAGGCCCCCTGGCTTCAGGTGGTCACCACTTACACAGAGTGTTGAATAACCAGACAAAACTTTCTGCCCTCGCCAAACTTATGCTCCACAGGAGAGAGAGAGAGACAGTAAATCCTTAAGGAAGAAACACTTACAAAATGTCAGTAGTGGTAAGTGTTAGCAGGAAAATAAGCAAGGAACGATACTGTGAGATGTGGGTGTGATGGGGAATTTTAGATCGGGTGGCCAAAAGGTGAATTTTGGGAAAAGATGGAAAGTGATGAGGGAGATAGCCATGGGGCCAGCTGGTGGGAGAGCAACTGGAGCGGAGCTAACAGCAGGTGCACAGACCTGAGGCAGAGAGCACCTGGCATGTGCCTGGAGGAAGCCAGGGTGCCTGGAGTGGAATGAAGGTGCTGGAGATGGGAATGAGTTCAAAGAAGCAATCGGGGCGAGGGGCGCAGAGTCAAAGGGGGTCGATTTCATAAGGAATTTGACGCCATTATAAGTGCAGGCATTTTCTCTCTGAATGAGACGGAGACTCACTGCATAAGGAATTTGAGGTCATTATAAGTGCAGGCATTTTCTCTCTAAGTGAGATGGAGACCCAGTGCAGTGATTACACCCCAGCAGAATCCCTCTCCTGTGGGGTCGTGATAGGCTGGGTGTTGTGGGGTTGGCCTGATGGGAAGGGCAGAAGTGGGGAGACCACTTAGGGAGTTCTTGCAATGATCCAAGAGACTTGCTTCCGGATGGTGGTAGTGGTCAAATTCTGCATATATTCTAAAGGTGGAGTTCTCAGGCCATACAGATGGACCGGATGTGAGGAATGACTCAAAGAGAAGTATCAGGAATGGCTCCGCAGGTTTTGCTGAGTCACTGCAAGAGCTGAGTTAACAGAGAACAGAAAGGCTGCCCAAGTGCTCATTTGAGAAAGGAATAGCAGGATGTTAGTTTGGACCATGTGAAGTTTGAGGTGACCGATCGCCATCCAAGGGGAGCAGGGAAGCGCAGGCAGTTTGGGCAATGGGTGGGAGGTCAGGGAAAGGTCTGTGCAGGAGATAACACATTTGGAAGCCATGAGCATAGAGATCGTTTTGGAAATCATGATTCGGCAAGAGATTATTTAGTAAGTGAGGCTGGACCAAAAGGAGGAAAGGCCCAAGGTCTGAGTTGAGGGCTCGGCAACACCCGGGGTTTGGGGAGACAAGACTGAAACAGCACGACAATCTGAGAAGGAATGGCCAGAGAAATGGGAGGGGAGCCCAGCCAGGTGACATCCGTGAGGCCCAGCAAGGGGCCCCACAGGCTGCTGAGCACCCAGGGGAAGGTGTTCTGAGGAGCCGCAGAGGGTGTGAGTCACCAGTGACCTTGGGGTGGTTAGGACAAAGTCCCGATTGAGTGAGTTCTCGAGAAAGCAGGAGGAGATAAGCAGAGGCAGCAGGCATTGCCTCCACTTTTCAGTAGTTCTGCTGTAAAGGGAGAGGAAAAATGGGGGCAGGAGCTCGAGAGGAAGTGGGGTCAGGAATAGGTCCTTAAGACCAAGAGAAATCACATCAGGTTGGCGTCACAGCCACATGGCAGAGATGCAACGGTGCAGCTGCTTGTGACAAGGAAGGGTTCAGAGGATGTACATCTGGATCAGGGTCTCATGTCTACAAGTGGGGAGCTGAGGCCTGAACCAGCACTGCGCTGCATTTTTAAAGAATCTTGCTACAACCAGGAAGCCATGGAGTTTTGTTGAAAAAGAGCCTGACCTTCCACCCTAAGTGACCCCCTCTTCTAATTCTGTTGAAGGTTCTCCTCCTCTAGGAAGTCCCTCCTGACCAATGTGGCTTGGTGCCAGGCGCTCACATATGGAAGCCCTGCAGAGCCGCCATGGGTACCAGCCCAGTGGTGTGTATGTGACTTGCACTGAAGTCATCTTCTCTGCAGCTGAGTGTTGATGCAGAGTACCTAGAAGGCAGGGAATATGCTGGCTACTTTCCTGTTTTCTTTATATCTCCTGGAGCTATCTACCCCTGGTCTCCTTCCCTTCCCCCTACATACACACACACACACACACACACATGCTCACACGAGATGTTTAAAGAGTTATTGGACTTTAAAACAGAAATCAGCATTCAGAACCTCTGCTTTCATGAGGAAAGGCCTTGAGGGCAGTGGAGGAGGAGGTTGGACTTTAGATCCTTACTTGGGATGGGCAGAGTAGGTTCCTGGTTATATTGGCTCTTCTTTCTGTCATCCAGTTCCTGCAACACAAAGCCTGGAGAGGCACGAGGAAGCCCTTTGCTAGCATAAGCTTTATGTGTTTTCTAGTTCAAGAAGAGATTGGTCATTGATCTTGCCTTTTGTTTTATTCATTTTACTTTTCTTCTTTAAGTAATTACTTATGAGTTGTTTGCCCTGAAAGCAATTTCTTATGTGTTCATTTATCAAAATAACAATAACAATTTATCCAAGGTCAGAACAGCATAAACCACAAACTGCAAACGAGGGCATATTCCCATTTCACAGATGGCAAAACTGGGGACTGTGAAAGGTGACATGCTCTTGTTGAGTGATGGGCCCCAGTGTCAAACAATAAACTAGATCTGAAATGGAAAGCCAGGATAACAGGGTTCTTAGACTTCTGCTAGATGTGTTCAAAAGCTCCAGGCCAGCCTATATTAAGTGAGGAAAGTTGAGATCCATAGAGATTGATTCCTGCTTTTTTTCCCCAAGTTCCAATTTCTTCTCCAGGGCTTCTAGTTCCCTTTTGTAATTATTTCTATATACCTGTGATTGACTTTTTTTTCTCAATTGAATATATCAGCTGAAATAAGGAGGAACACTGTTTGGCTTGATTTTAAAAGGCTCCATGTAGGTGTGCCCCTGTCTGGAAAGTACTTATAATGTGGAATTAAGGACAAGACTCCAGCTTTAAGGCAACTGTTAAAGGAACAAGTAATGGAAAGTTGCCTTTCACATCTCACTCATTTTAGACACATTCTAGTTAACTCTGCCGGAAAAATAATTGGCTTAGATTGGGTCGATCCAATTGAGGATCTAAATAACCTTGCTTGAGTGGTATTTATATTTCAGCTTCTGGTTTTGGGTGAAGTTATTATGTGGCTTGAATGCTAATTGCACACTAAGTGACGACAAAAATAATACCAAGGCCCATCAAATGATATCACTTGCTCTTAACCTCCTTGTAAATAAGTGCATGGGGAGTTTTTCAAAAGTTCATTTTGCACAGGTGGTTTCTCAAAAGTTCATTTTAAGTTGTTTGTTGGGAACTTGCCTTATTTCCCTAAAGAAATAGTGTTCTGCTTAGTGGTAAACTCCACTGGTCAGAGTCATAATAAAAGTCCAATTCACCTAAGCTCTAATGTAGCTGGGCGAAAGTATTTACAGACCCAGCCAGAGTCCTGGGTCCTGGGTGGCAGATGCTATTTAGGTTAAGAAAAAGAAAGATGAGGAGGAAGAGGATGCCCTACTCCCACCCCTTTCCTGGGACACAGACCCCTCCATGTCAGTGTCCAGAGAGAGGTCAGGCTGAGAGTGGTGCCCAGGACAGGGCCTTAACTGGACAGGCTGGTTGGGGCAGAAGCAGAATGGCCCTTAACACCACAAAGATGGCTAGCAGGTGCAGTTGACTCCCAGAGTTGCTGGGAGTTGAGAGGAGTAAACAGAATGACCGAGCGGAAGTCCCGGTATGAAGGCGTGGTGGTTCACACCTGTAATCCCAGAACTTTGGGAGGCTGAAGTGGGCTGATCACCTGAGGTCAAGAGTTCAACACCTTGGTCAACTAGCTTGACCAATATGATGAAACTACTTCTCTCCTAAAAAAAAATACAAAAATTAGCTGGGCTGTGGTGCCATGTGCCTGTAATCCCAGCTACTCAGGAGGCTGAGATGGGAGAATCGCTTGAACCTGGGAGGCAGCAGTTGTAGTGAGCTGAGATTGCGTCACTGCACTCCAGCCTGGACAACAGAGGGAGACCCTGTCTCAAAAAAAAAAAAAAAAAAAAAAAAAAAAAAAAAAAAAAACTGGTAGTAGAATTAGCATCTGAGAGTCGGCGTAGAAACTGGGGCAAATTCTGAAACTGAGTCTAGTAACTAAAAGAGAGTGAAAAACACATGGAGGGCAGGAGGCAGCCACATAGAAAGTGGGTTTCAAACTAGGAAGGTCAGAGTGGGAGAGGATAGGGCTGAGGGAAGCGTTTGGGGTGCACAAGGGAGAGGGAACCCAGGCTGGAGTCTGTGGGTCAAGACAGTTTAGTTACAACCATTTTTTCCGTGTGAAGTCTTTTCCTTTCCTATTCCTTAAGGCAACCACATTTTCAGCAGCATTTTCACATCAGTGAGTTTGTCTCTGGCCTCTGCACCCTCTCCCACTTCCTGGTGCCCATCCTCCCCTCCTCCGTGACCCTCATCTGAGCCACCCTTAGGCTCTTGCTGCAACTTCTCCCCCATGTCTGTCTGTGCTCCTGCTGGGACTCCTTCCTCTGCTCTCTCTGCCCTGCTTGTCAAGCTCCAGGCAGTCCTGCAGATGAGCTGAACATTCTCAAGAAGGAAAGGACTTCTATTATGTATAAATGATCAATCACCCTGGTTCTTCTTCCAGAAGGGTTTGCATTCTGAGAGGACACTTGTCAGCCAAGAGAAATCTATAACTGGTGAATCTGAAGTCATACTACATGAAAGCAGTGAAGTGGAGCGGGAGGTAGGGAGGAGAGAAGAGGGAGATTTTTAGGCAGCGAGGTGAACATTGGGCAGATTGATCCTGCCCAGGAATCCTCCCTGAGATGCAGCTCTCAGAATTGGGGCTCCTTGCCCAAGCTACAGGTTTTCTAAAAGCTCTAGATTTTCACTGCATTTCCCACCGCTGTAGTAGGAACTAGCATACTGGGGACTGGGGCACAGGAAAAATGCTGGTAAGATCAGCTAAAATCTACTGAGTACTCCCCGGGTGCCAAGATTGCTCTAAGTATTTTAATGCACACCATCTTTTAAGCTTCACAGCAATCCTATGAAGAAGATGCTGTCAGTCGTCTTTCCCTGTATTACAGATGAGGAAACTGAGGCACGGAGAGGCTGGGTAACTTGAACCAAGCCATGTTGCTAAATGTGGCAGAGCCAGGATTTGAAGCATGCCCAGCTGACCCAGTACTTCTGCCTTTGACCTTGACCTTCTTCTGCCTATGAAGGTAGAGAAAGAAAGGGTGGCTTACAGGCACATGGCTTTGTAGCCTGGTAGCTTTGCATCTGTATCTTCCAGTTACAGGAATCTGAGTTGAGCTAAGGAAGTGAGCATGAGGAAGAAGAGGAACTCAGCGAAGACAAAAGCCGGAAGAAATGCAGCTGGCAGATGGGAGCAGGCTCAGGTGTTAAGCTGACCAGTGGGGCAAAAAGGGCTGGTCAGGGAGTGGCTGAGAAGACATTTCTACAGGACAAAGACCAAGGATTCTACATGGACAGAGCCTGGAAGAAGATGAAGTGGGGAAAGTCTTTGCACGTGGACGGGATTGAGGTGATGACTTTACCTAAGAATGGGAATGAGGTAGCAGCCAAGACATGGTGATGTGAGGGAAGGAGGGAGAATGGAGAGGTGGATAGGGCTGACTGCCATACACTTCTCTGGACAGGTGAGTTTTCTGCAAAGAGGAGAATCTGATGGTCATAGAAGCTGAGCAGGCAAAAGACTCTCTGGTTATGATTATCTGAGAAATCATTCTTAAAACATAATATTGCTGTGGGCCATGCACCGTGAGCCTGGCTCTGTATGAGGTATTTTATGTGCATCATTCTAACTCTGTCAACCCTTCAAGTTAGATAGTGACGCTTCCATTTTACCAAAGGAGAAAATTGAGCCCAGAATGGTTAAGTGACTTGCCCCAGATCATACCATTAGTAAATTACAGAGTGGGAATGTAAAACCAAGATGAGCTTGCTGCATTACTTAAGCACAGGCTAAGCTGCTGTGACATAGACATCCAAAGAACAGTGAGTTATATAAGATGGAAGCTTATTTCTCTTTCATGTAGTAGACTGGAGGTTAGAAGCCCATGTAAGTGGAGTGGCTCTGCTCCACAATGTCATGTCATTTCAGACATCTGACTTTCTTCTGTTGTATGGCTTTGTGACATCTTAAGGAGTTGTCCTCATCTGCACAGGTGAAGCTGGGTCCTTAGAATACCGGTGTCCTTGTGGAAAACACTCCAAGCAAATGACCTTATGTGAATAATATGAGCTTCAATGAGATTGCTGTTGCTCCCGTTGGATTGTCTGAGCTTGGTCATCGTCTCACATCGGGCTGCAAGGGTGACCAGAGAACCTGCAGTCAGGTGGCCGTGTGCCCCAGTGACACCGGGGCTCTCATAGCAAAGGGAGAAGACTGTCAAAGTTTTTGATATTTTGGCCACATAATGTTGTCTCTGGTTGTGCAGATGAGATGCTGTGCATTTGGGCTTGAGCTTGGGCTTGTGCTTATGAGAGGACCAGGGGGAGGCAGAGCAATGATGTTGTTAGGATTAAATGACAACCAGACTTCTGTTATTTCTGGAAGGTATTTTTCCATGACTCAAAGAGTGGGAGGAGGGGGAAAGTTCCTTGCTGCTGAGATATTTGGCTCTTGGAGAAGGTCCGGAAGAGCTACCTTGGTAGTCAGAGGAAGGTTTGTATTTTCTCAATATTAACATGACTCAGAATCAACATGGAAAAAGTTTAAGTATGCAAACTACAAGGAAGAAAATCAAAATTACCTGCTGTTTCTCCACCCAGAGAGACCCCTGATTAGTGACCTTTCTCCTAAACAGACAGGCGCATATACCTTTTATTTTTTGCAACATTTGAATGATGTGAACATACAATTTTGCGTCTGGCTCTTTTTCCTGTCTGGGACATGAGCAGCTGCCTGTGGCTATGGGGAGAAGAAAAGCTTACTTTCCTCTAGCGCTCTGTGTTGCAGCTGTGCACTGACTACTGGTTGTAGCATGAACAGATGAATACAGCACCAGGGGCTCCATCCAGGGCCCTGGGGTGGCCCCACACAGGGGCCTGAGCGGGCAGAGGTTGGGTGGAGAGTGATGGGCCGATGGGGGCTCTCCAAGGTCCCCCTCCTCCCCAGGGCCTCCCACACTGTGCAGCTCCAGCTCCTTGGAGCTGTCACTTCCAACATGTTATTTTCCCATCTCTCTAGATAGTCAGAACCACTGCCTGTTTAAGCCAGCAAAGGAGATGTCTCCTGCAATGCCAGGGCTGGGAAGGGGTGGAACTGAAGATTGCCTCTTACTCCCCAGCCAGTGGAGGTGCAGCGGGTCTGCCTTGGGATCAGGTGAAGTGTAATTGGAAGATGGTCTCTCCACATTCATGCTCTCCTCACCTGGGACTAGGAATAAGAAAGGCCCACAGCCTGCCCCACCTTGGAGCTGAGGCAGCCTCCATCCCATCGGGTCACCCCTGGTTTCTGCACTCTCCTCCGGCCACCTATGCAATCCAGAGGTGCAGAGGCCCCAGGCGAGGCGAGCCTGTCTTCATTCTTAGGTGGACAGGTGGCATATTTCTTTCTCTCCAGAGCCTCAGAACGTCTCACAGAGGCATGGCGTCATCTCTGTCTTAAAACTTCCCAGACAAGGGGATCAGCCTCTCTTCTAGGGGGAAGTCAGGTTGTCCTCACAGGTGAAAGGCCTTGGCCTTGGGCTGCTGACGAGCAGAGCCTGGGGCGTGTCAGTCCTCCCCTCCCAGCCTGATGAGCCCACACGGAAGCAAAGGATGGAAGGAAGCTGGTTCCCCAGCTGTAGACTCAGCAATGTGCTCAGCCTCCTCTTTGGTCTTCGTGTACCTTTGGCGTAGACTTCGGAACTTCCTGAGAAGGCAGCAGTGAGCTGTGGGGAAAGGAACGACATCTCTTTCTGGAGTCGTTGCCAGCACTTGGGTCATGCAGGTCCTTCTCTGTGTCTCCTCCGACTGGAACACTCAACACGTCCTCTCAGCTGATAACAATATCTAACATTAATAAGTATAATGCTTCCCATATACGTGTGTGTGTGTGTGTATTACTTTTAAAAATGATTGTTGTATATTTCATAAATGAAGTAAAACTTCATAATAATCCTGAAATAAAGGTCAGTGGGATACATCAAATGAACTTATTTAATCTATTTATACGGTTTGACATATGCGTAAATTAATAGAGCTAAAGAAAAGAATGGCAGGCATGGATCTCTTCAATAACTGTTGAAATCGTTCAGCACCATGCCTAAACATTGAACCCAAAGCCTTCAGTCCTAAAGTTTGTTATATGAGCTACAACGTTATCATGACGATCATTTTGAGGCTTGCACAAGGAGAACACAGGTGTGCTGTGGTCATGTTATCAACAGGAAAAAAATCACGTGTGTGTGTGTTTGTGTGTGTGTGTGTGTGTGATAGAGTCTTGCTCTGTCGCCTAGGCTGGAGTGCAGTGTTGTGATCTTGGCTCACTGCAACCCTCTGCCTTCCGGCTTCAAATGATTCTCATACCTCAGACTCCCAAGTAGCTAGGATTACAGGCGTGCACCACCATGCTGGCTAATTTTTTTGTATTTTCAGTAGAGACAGGGTTTCACCATGTTGGTCAGGCTGATCTTGAACTCCTGAGCTCAAGAGATCTGCCTGCCTCCGTCTCCCAAAGTGCTGGGATTACAGGCATGAGCCATGGTGTCCGGCCCCAAGTTGTTCAATCATTTTTAGCTCAGGGACAGACAAATATTTACTTTCCTACTCAAAATGCATGGTAAGGTTAATTGAGTTCATAAATATTATTGATGGGGTAATAAAGAGTTTCCCAGATGCACAACTCAGACCACAGAGGGGTCTTCCATATGTAGCACAAGTGGCAAGAAAGGCAAATGGGGAAAGTTTACTATATCATAATACATTATATATGTATATGCTTGCTATGTATATTACATATGTAGTAAGTCTATATAGTGCTTGCTACATGATTACTCTTTTATATATCTGCCTACTATATATATGCTTACTATATATTACATGTCTATGGTAAGCACTAAGGTAGTTGTGTAGTAAGCACTATAATAATGTGTATATGTATGATAAACACTATATATATATATATATATATATATGGCACTATTGTAAGCACTTTGCAACTATTCATCTATTCAGTTATCAATCTTCACAACAGACTATGAGTGGGTTCCATTATGATTCCATTTTAAGATGAGGCCCTGTGCCAGCTAGTTACATTTGCTCCCACAGATCCACTTGGCATACTCCCCACCTCTGGCATGCTCTTCACTCCAGCAGCCAGGTCTAGCTAGACCACACAGACAAGCTTCTGTGTTCAGCACTTTTGGTTGGGTTTAGCCAGTGAGGAGCCTCATCAGGAGAATGGAGGGAGAGAGGGGAGAGTGAGGACGTGCACCTGTTACCCTGGCTTCCTCCCTACAAGATGACGGTGACTGTCTGGGTTCCCTTACCTGAGGACATGACTGCTTTTAGAATAAGGCTCTACAGTCTCTCTCTCCCTGTGTTCCTTCTAGCTCAGTGCTGGGGACAACTCTAACACTGCTGGCCCTGTGTCCCTGCACTGGCGCCTGTTTTCCCCACGCTCCGCCCACATCTTTGAAATGATCATTTTATAAATAGTCCCTCCAGTGACCCTAATTTGGTGTTCCATCTGTTTCCTACTGAAACTCTGACTGATATGGCCACTATGGGATTTAACTCATTTGCACGAGATCATCCAGCCAGGAAGGGACAGAGCTGGGGTCTGAACCCAGGCAGTCTGTCCTGGTGTCTGTGCTTCTAACTGCCGCCCGAACCTCTCTGTGGAAAGAGCACTGGTCAGGAACCAGTGTGCTGGTTTGTGCTCTTCTGCCAACTGGCCATGCAGCTTTGGGCAAATAATGAGATCTCGGTTTCTGTTTCTCAGGCATACAATGAGGTGGTTGCAGTTCCTTTTTGTTCTAACACATGGCTTCCCAAATTCCAGCTGTAAGTCAGTCTCTTGCAGCCCTGCATTTCCTAGGGCCTTTCCTTGCTATTAGTTGTCGCTGTGAAAGCACAAGTTACACTTAACTCTCTAAAACAACTGAGGACACAATTTGCAGGGGCAGTGTTGTACTAAATAAAGCTGTGCTCCATTGTGAAGGTGTTCCGCCTCAGGAAACTGCTCCTTTCTCATTCGAGTTCAAATGTGGTCCCAATTTGCTTGTCTTGTTTATTTATGTCCCTTCCCTCTGAACTCCATTTAATTAAATAACCAAAAAAAGAAAAAAAGCTGTATTCACTGTGAGTTGCCGTCTTCATTCAAAAAAATGCTGAGCGCACCAAAAGCCAGCAAAGTTCTTGTTTTTGCAACTCAGTGAAGCCTGCTTTCTTTTTCATGAGCACCAAATGACTGCATGCATGCCAACCACGGAAATTAGGATTTGGTTTTGGTTGGCAAAAACGATCATTGACCTGAATCAAATGTCAGTTTTACTCTAGGGGCAAGAATTTTGTGATTGAAGAATACTGTTCAGGGGTAAGTTCTGCCCATCAGTTCCCCAGGGAGCTGGGCACAGTGGGTTGGAGCAAATAGAAAGAGTGAGGGAGGCTTGAATGGGACTAAAGGGGACACAGTGTTGGGGCACACCACATGGGAGATGGGGAACACAGCTTGGAGAGATCTTCTGGATGCAACCACCACAAAGGAGGATAACTCACAAGTAATCCTGCGGCTGCCACCCCTATCCTAACACGAAGGCAGAGGAAGGCTGAGAGACACAGGATTGATAGCATTTATTTAATGTGAAAAATGTTGGAGGGTTTTAGTGGACCACAAGTTCACGAAGTTGGTGATCCTTCAAGACAAAGAGGTCAAGGGTCCAAAAACTTAATGTTTTAATCCAAAGTTATAAAACTTGGGCAAAGCCACAGCTCAAACTCAGACTTTCTTTCTGTAAAGTCCATGCTCATTCCTTTATACTGTAGGTTCCCAGACCTGGAGAATCGAAAATATGTGTAGATTCTCAGACCCCATTCCTGACCTCCTGAATCAGAAAATTCACAAGGGTAACTTAGGAATCAATATTTTTGCTTTGGAATGCATCAAAAGGATACAATGTTGGGATTAGCACCTAAATAACCAGGGTATGGGCGGAGTACATGGGGACCCAGTGGAAACTAGAGTGGCCATTAGTTGATAATGGCCAAAACTGAGTGATGAGCATATCAGGTTAATTTCACTATTTTCTCTACTTAATAGGCATCACGGGAGGGACTGAGTAAAGTGTCTCTAAAAGGGACATAAGTGTTATCTTTTTCCCAAACAGTCAGCAGAGCTGTAGCCATCAAGCATTATGCAATGTGGGAAGCAAAGTGCTGGAAGAATCTTGAAAAGCTGAATCTCCCCGCTGCATGCTGGCATCATCACCATAACCACTCTCTTCACGAGGATCATCTGTTTGGGGCAGGATTTGCTCTTCTCCTGGGCTTATACTAAATAACCAGCAGAGGGAAACACACAAGAAAGTTTGGCACATTGGATGTTTTCTCAGGCTCAGCACAATCAGCTCCACCTGCTCAACGTCACACGAAGAGAGTCAACACTGCAGCACCGGACACAGGCAGGGGCCAGCCACCCTGGTGTTGGCAAGCAGCCCACGCAGGAGACAGAACTCCAGGTCAGCCTGGCAGTTCACATCATGTGCGGGGACAGCGGGTAGCAGTGGCAGCAGAGCGCACGAACACGCTGGCTTTGGGGAGATGAAGACCTAGCACCAAGTCTGATTTGGTCATTGCTGTGGGCAGGTTGTCAAATCTCTGGGATCCTCCGTTTTCTTATCTGTAAAATGAAAATAATAATACAGTTGAGCATCCCTACTCCGGAAATCCAAATCCAAAATGCTCCAAAATCCAAAACTTTTTGAGCATCAACATGACACTATCAGTGGAAAATTCCAACCTGGCTTCATGCGACAGGTTACAGTCACAGCTTTGTTTCATGCACTAAAGTATTTAACATATTACATAAAATCACTTTTGGGCTGTGTGCTGCATATGAGGTGTATACGAAACATAAATGAATTTCATGTTTAGACTTCAGTCCCATTCCCAAGATACCTCATTATGTATATGCAAATATTCCAAAATCTGAAAAAAATACAAAACACTCATGGACCCAAGGATGTCAGACAAGGGATATTCCACCTGTAATACTGCTGGGGTCCTGGCTTGGGAGGATTTCTGGAGGTGGTGCGTGGGAAGCATTTAGCAGAGGGTCTCATGCATGAGGAATGGGAGTTATTCTTCTTATGGAATCTGCTCTCTGGCTCTCCAGCTTCCTTGGAGCAGAGGCTGCCCAGTCTCTGCCTGCAGCCCTGTCTTCCACTTCAATGTGCTCCAGCTTCAGTGTGCTCCAGCGGACTCTGGGGCCCAGAGCTGTATCTCTTTGCCTGAAGCCTTTCTCTGTAGCTACAGAAGGTCATTCTACCCCCAGGCAAGGCAGTCCAGGAGGAGAATTCATGACAGAAGCAGTCTTTGAATCCTGCACGGCAACACTGAAGCCTCTCCCACCCACAAGGTGTGTGTTTTCTGCAGGCTCCCAGCTCCCTGTGGCATTAGGCTCCCATTACCCACAGCCATGGCTGCTGTGATAACACACCCTGTAAAGACCGCATCCCCTTTCCTGTCTCATTTCACTACTCTCCTAATGATGTTTTCCTTCACCTCCCAAAGAAGCAACATGTGCTTGAACCCTTTCCCAGGGATCGCTTCTGGGGGTAACTCAAACTAAGGCACTGCCCCCTACCCTCCACGTTCTCCTGATTTCTTCAGTATCTCAGGCTTCTCAGTCAAGCTGACTTCAGATCTCATGTCTCCCTCCTCCTGTCCTTTTGGTGGTGGCCGCTGTGTGCCATGGCCAGATATCCAGTGGAGGCCCCTCATTACAGCTGTGGTGGATGTGAACTGCGTGCCCCTGCCTTAGGTGCAGCCTGAGTGGGGTCCCACCCCACAGTCTAAAGCCTCTGAGGTGCTCCCCTGCATTCCTGCAGGTAGGCTGTGTTTGTTGAAGAAATGCAGAATGTGCTTCCTTCCCTCAGCTCTGTCATCTGGATCCTAAAGCAGCCCACAAAGCAGTCACTTGGACCCATCCCAGACCAGCCCTACAGTCTCCTGTGGCGCCAGTTGGCTCAACAACACATCTTTATTTGCCCCATCCACCTCCCAAATAAATCATTGTGCTCAAATCTTTGCCTTGGGGTCTGCTTTGGGGGCTCCCCAAACTGAGACAGCTGGTGTTTGAAGCAGTCTTGGTAGCAGAGTTTCGTAGGATTCTGCTCTTGGATCTTTTGCTGCTCAGAGGGCAACAAGGCCCCAGTTCTTGGTGGTAAGTGGGTGGTGATGACCCCTTGGCATACATCATAACTGTTAAGAATGTCTTCACTTGGTGAATAAGCTACTGCAACTCCACCCAGTAAGCAGCCGGCATGCCAGGGTGGATGCAGGTCTTTGGTATACTGCTCTCTGACACTGTGGCTAGGACTTCCCACCTACCACATTTCTGCCCTGCCAGTGGCTCCCAGTTAGGCTCTGGTGGGGTGGGGGGAGGGGGAATGGGAAGCTGGAGGAAAACTGGAGGCTAGACAAGAAAGAAGGGACATGCTCCTTCTCGCCTCCTCCCTTTGTCTGGTGTCAGGCTCATCCCAGCAATGGTACACCACCTTTGCAGTTACAACACTTGGTTCCAGTAGCAACAATTGGTTCCAGTTAATGGCTTTGCCCAGACCAGCTTCATGGCACCCCTCAGGGATACAAGCACCAGTTAGCTGGTGCCCTCTACTTGGACAAAACTCTTTCCTGTGTGCCCCCCCAAGTACTGGGGTGATAGCTGCTTCCTGCCATTACCACCTCTGTGATACCTCAATGAGGGTGGCCAGCAGTCCTGGTCTGCCTGAGACTAAAGTTTTTCCCAGAGCACAGTGCTTTAAGTGCTAAAACTAGAACAGTCCTGGGCAAACTGGGATGGTTGTTCACCCTATCTCAACGTGCCCATTTAGACCTGTCTGGTTCCTCAATTCTTGGTATTAAATTCTCTCTGTAAAAATAACTGATGTATTTTAAAACTCCTGTCTGGAGCCTGGTTGATACAGGAAGAAGTGCAGGTGCTAGAGGATGCACCAGCTTGTGCAATAATATCACTAGCATTTGAGAGCTATGGTGGTGACAGCACATACAAGTGCGGTGGAGATGACTGAGGATTGTTAGGTGCATCAATGCCCTGAAGGGGGAAAATAGCCCAGCATGAGTCAACTAACAATCAAAGAAAGCACAAAATTAGAAGCCAGAAAACCTCTATGGCAGCATGTAACACCTACAGCCAGTCCTAATGCACTGCCAAGAGAGTGCTTTACAGCTTGCAAACAATGATGACCTTCTGTTAATGCCAGAACTGCCTTGGCAGCAGAAAGGGTAGAATGTCTAGCAAGGTAGGCATACAAAAATAGATTTATTATGTAAGACCAGAGAATCTACCAATTAACCAGGCTCTGTAACTGTATGGCACAGCCTGCCGAAAATTAAGCTTATGATCTGATAAAAGAATAGCAAAGTCTGAATTTATGGCTCCAGCAAATGTTCTATGCCAAAGTCAAGCAGCTGATAAGGAGGAGGGGACCTGAGGACCTGAAATGAGGACTTTCAGGTAGATATGCTTCAGAACCTTCAATCCTCAGATTCCCTGGAACTCTCTGGGCTTGCAGAAGTGGCCCACTTCCCTTGTAGAGAGAAAAGCCTTCCCTTATCCCAAGACCACACAAAGTCCTCACTCAAGGCAGAGGCTTTCTGAGATGATGAGTGCCCTTCTCAAGATTTTCTCCATCAGCCCTCACAGCTTCTAGACCAGGGGTCAGCAGACTTCTTTTGTAAAGAGACAGCAAAAAATTTAGGCTTTGTGGTTTGTACAGTGTTTGCCATAATGATTCAACTCTTCCAGTGTATCACAAAGGCAGCATAGACAATATGTAAACGAATGGGTCTTTCGATAAAACTTTATTTACAAAAACAGACAATATTTGACACATGGGCCATAGTTTGCCAATCCCTGTTTAGGCCAAATTGGTACATACCTCAGAATGTTAGATGAGAGAAGTACTGTCATTGTTTCAGAAAGGGATGTAGCATCTAGCTAATATGTACCAACATGACCCTGGAAGACATGTTTGGGGCTGCATTTTGAGTATGCTGGACTGAAGGAGAGTTTATGGATATGTGAGCTATCTCCTGTGGCTCAGGATGCAGTATCCTGGCAAGAACACCTAAAACCAGTTCTGATGCACTGCCAAGATAGTGCCTTACAGCTTGCAAGCAATAATGGCCTCTTGTTAATGCCAGAGCTGCCTTGGCAGCAGAAAGGGTAGAATGTCTAGCGAGGTAGGCATACAAAAATAGATTTATTGTGTAAGACCAGAGAATCTGCCAATTAACCAGGCTCTGGGAGAGCCCAGAGGGTTTGCTCTCCATTAGCAATATAAGGAATATGTCAGTTAGGGGGCCACCCACATTGTTGAGAAACTTCTGGTGATTGACCTTTCTAGGCTGCTATGGGTCTGGGCTCCCTCTTAGTGTCATTGGGTATGATGGGATTCAAGAACAGCACAGCACAGTTGGCAGCACTTACCCATCAAAGGCAAAGTAGACAAATGATTGTAACAGCAGCAAAGTTAGAAGGACAATCTGGGCTCTTATCTGCAGGAATCAGGGAGTAGCAACTAATAGACTGTGGTGTTCCTAGCAGTGAGACTGGAACATATTGTTTGAACTATGTAACTAAAGATCAAAAGCTGATGAGCAGAAGACTGATGTCAGCTGTTGCAATGAAAAATCTTGATCTTTTGCCCAGTTTCCAGACCTAAGCCACTTGTTAGACCCAGAGGCTGTATTGAAAGGGAGGCTGGGTACCCCTGAGAAATGACCTTGTATTGCCACATTAAGCATACACAGTAGTGATACCCCCTATCTATTACCAAAAAGATCTATGGGCATTTCTCCTGAGGACGCAGATCTTTGAAGAGCTGTGGACACAAGATCTGAGCTGAAGCTGATACCATGGGACTAGTGCCATCACAACACCCTCTGTTGATGTGAGGAAAGTCCTGGCTTCAAATCTGTCTCCTAGTGAGGCCAATGGACCTATGCCCTAGCTGCTATTCATTTTCCTGGTCTCTGAGTTCATAATCAAAATAGACATACTTAACAGTGGGAGAACCTGTTATAAAATAAGAGCCATGATGCTATGAAATGCCTAGTGGATGTTCTAAAAAATTCCTCACCCCAGCCAAGATAGAAAATGAGAAATACTGTCTCTTTCTGGATTAAAATGCCACCCTCCAAGGCTCAAGGAAGGCAGACATTATGATGGTCCCCATCATATCCCTAAATAATTTACTAGTCCCATCACGCAAAAATGAGATGGCGCATTGCAGATGAAGATGGACTACTGACAAATTAACCAAGTGGTAGCCACAATTACAAGTGCTGGAATAGATCAACACAACGTCTATCACTAAGTATAATAATCTGCCAGATGCATTCTCTCTCTCTCTCTCTCTCTCTCTCTCTCTCTCTCTCTGAGATAAGAGTGTCACTCTGTAGCCCAGGCTGAAGTGCACTAGCATGATCTTGGTTCACTGCAACCTCTGCCTCCTGGGTTCAAGCAATTCTCGTGCCTCAGCCACCAGAGTAGCTGGGATTACAGGCACGTGCCACCATGTCTGGCTGATTTTTGTATTTTTAATAGAGACGGGGTTTCATCATGTTGGCCAGATTGGTCTCGAACTCCTGACCTCAGATGATCTACCCACCTCAGCCTCCCAACGTGCTGGGATTACAGGCATGAGCCACCAGGCCCAGTCATAGCAGATGCATTTTCTTAAATTTCTATTAGGAGAGAGGATCAGAAGCAACTTGCCTTTACTAGGAATAGAAAACAACATACATTCACAGCATTGGCCTAGAGCTCTGTGAATTTCCTATTGTTTGTCGAAGTATAATTCAGAGGAGTTTGGTTGTCTAGATATTCTGCAGAACATTCTGTTAGTCCACCATATTGAGGACATCATGGTAAGCAAACCCAGTTAACAGGAAATTTAAGTATTCTGAATACCCTGGTAGGATTTATATGCATCAGAGCATAGGAGATACACTCTAAAATCTTCAGGGACCTGCTACTGTGGCAGTTGTTAGAGGGCCAATGATTTGGGGCATTTCAGGATAGCCCCTCCAAGCTGTAAGACAAAGGCGTAACACTTATTAGAACACTTCAGATTTTGAAGATAGCATATACCACACTGAGAAATACTATTCCAACTCATTTACTGGCTTCTAGTTTTGAATGGAACCCAGAGAATCTAAAACCTTTCCTTCCTCAGTGAATCGACACCTTTATCATCATGTAATGTTACTCTTGATCCCTCATATTAATTCTTTGTTCCAGAGTCTACTTTGTCTGATACTAACAAAGGTACTCCAATATTCTTTTGATTGGTGATTTCATAATATATCATTTTCCATGCTTTTACTTTTAAATTTTTTCTTTACATTAAAAGTATATTTCTTGTAAACAGCATAGTTTTTAAAAAAAAAATCAATATGACAATCTCTGCCTTTTAATTTGTGTGTTTAGACCATTTACATGTGATATATGTATGATATGATTTGTATCAGTACAAATATTTATAATGGTAGATTTAAATCTACCACTTTGCTAGTTGTTTTCTATTAAACTCACATGTTTTTCATGGCCTTTTTCTTCTTTTTCTACCTGCTTTTCAGATTGAGCATTCTATGTTTTCATTTTAGCTCTATACTCAGTTTATTAGTTATACTATTCTTTTTATTTTTAGTTGCTTTAGAGTTTACTGTGTACATATTTGATTTATTACAGTCTAACTTCAAATATTATGCCATTTCACAAAGTTCTTGTAAAGCAAGAACTTTACAAAGTATACTCCCACATGTTTTATTATTGTTGTCTTAAACTCTAGAGTAGAGTACTTTGTGAGCCTTTTTGCTTTAGGCCAGTGATAGGCACACCGATTTGTGATTGTGCCTATTCCAGCCTGCCACTGGTTATTGTAAATAAAGTTTTATTGGAATATAGCCATTTGCTTACATGGCAGCCTTCAGGCTACAATGGCAGAGTTGAATGGTTGCACTAGAGACCACGGGCCCACAAAGCCTAAGATATCTGCTATGTGGTCCTCTGTAGAAAGAAAGTTTATTAATCCCTGCAAATAGTCAACTATTTTTAAGGTAATTAATAATAGGCAAAAATGACCCTTATATTCACCATTTCTGAAGTTCATTTCTTTGTGTAGATCTAAGTTTCTGATTGGCATCATACTCCTGTCTGAAAAACTTCCTTTAATATTTCTTACAGGCTGGGCGCAGTGGCTCACGCCTGTAATCTCAGCACTTTGGGAGGCCGAGACGGGTGGATCATGAGGTCAGGAGATCGAGACCATCCTGGCTAACACAGTGAAACCCCGTCTGTACTAAAAATACAAAAAATTAGCCGGGTGCGGTGGTGGGCACCTGTAGTCCCAGCTACACAGGAGGCTGAGGCAGGAGAATGGCGTGAACCCGGGAGGTGGAGCTTGCAGTGAGCGGAGATTGCGCCACTGCACTCCAGCCTGGGCGACAGAGTGAGACAAAATATATATATATATATCCTACAGATGAGGGCTGCCAACAATGAGTTCTCTAAGCATTTATTTGCCTGAAAAAGTCTTTATTTCACCTCCATTTAAAAATGTATATTTTTTAGGTGTGGAAATCTCTACTAACAGAAAATGTCTATCAAGACTTTAAAAGCCTTCCCTTGCCTTCTGGTTTCCACTGTTTCTGGCCTCTTCCAATCAACTGGCATTTTAGCTGACTTTGCCTTACCTGCTTGTAAGGTGTCTGTGCTGGTCTCCCCTGCTCTGACACTGATGAGCCTGCCCTCATGCTTCCTGTCTTTGGAGGGGCTTGTCCTTCTTTGGAATTCTAGTTGCTTAGTTGCCCTGTGAGGTCAGTCCTCTGATGAGTTCAAGGAACGTTATTATTTTCTATTTTATTTGTCATATTCTTATTGTTAGGGTAGAGGTGATACACTTTCTAACTCTCTACATAGACATGGAAATCAATCTAAGATTTTTAAGAAAATAATTTAAGGCAGTCTTAAACAGTTTGGTCCCAATACAAACTGAGTTATTTAACTCATTCAAACATTTAAAATAGGATTTATAAATTTAATATATTTTATTTTCTTGTTTAGTTACTTCAATTGCCTGATGGCTAAACCAAACCTTTCCAGATTTCTTAGGTAATTTTCATAAAGTTAATGGATTACAATTATAAACAATGAATCCAGGTCTTTCTGAATGTTCCCATACTATTTATAAACTTAATTTCAAATTAAAAATCATGAGTTTAAATCACTTAATTTTAATATGAACCACAAAGTTGGTCTATTACTTGTATAGCCCCAAATTTCTTAAGTACTTCAAGAACATAGATACCAGAAATGAATAAAATACTTATGTCAAGAATTGTAGAGCCTGAGAGTTCACTCTGCTTTCCAACTAACAAGTTTCATTGATGCTGGCAAAAGACACGAGATCCTGGATCAGAGACAAAGAACTTTGTTGCCTCAATAGTAGTAGACAGAGTATCAGTATTTACACCAGTTCCTCAAGTCCCAGTTCTCATAAGGTGATATGAAGAGCCCGGGGACATCTTTACACACAATGGGTTACAGGAGAGGAACCCCGAACTTAGAGATCTGGAATCTTTTATAATAGGCAGTAAGTCTACTTGACCTTTGCATTGGAGGCAGATGTTATCTTTATTATATCAGACAACAAACCAACCTGCCCTTTGTTCTTGAAGGGCACCATCTCTGTCTTCCAAAGCTGCTCAGAAAAACACCCTCTGCTCACAAGACGTGCAGAAATATGAGAGACCCATGGAAAATTGTGTCTCAACACCATAACCACGAAATAATGTTACTATGAGTTGATTCCTCTTAAGTATTCTAAATTCTAATCCAGTGTTTGAAAGGTGTTCTCCTACTAAGAAAACGGTTGTCATTTCAAACAACTTTTGGATTATCTTCTCACACAACTTTTGTGGTTGTCCATCCTAGCTGAGGAGTTTTTAAGACCAGTGGATTTCTGGCTGGAATTTTGTCTTGCTTCTTGTTAGTAACCTTGACTGCCAGGCTGATCCAGTTTTACAGTCACTCTGCTAACATTCTCCAAACAGGGTGTTCTTCCTGCCTGTGTCACCTACTCTTAATGTTATACAGGATCTCATTCTGCGGATCTCCAGCTTGGCTGCCACACTCTGTGATTGGGTTCGGCACAGCTATTTACTTCTTTCTTCTATTTCAAGTTCTTTTCACTCCATCCCTATCTTTTAGACCACAAACCTCGCAGTTACTTCTAACTTTACAGGCTCAACTGTTAAGAATATTTGATTCGATTCTTTCGTGGGATAAAAGAGGGTATCTTCTCACTTAGTTCTCTCTTTCAGTTCTAGAAAGTGCTAAGCATACCAATTTGGCTGAGGGAAAGAGGAAATTCTTCCTGTGAAGGTCTCTGTCTCAGAGACATAACCATTATGGCAGCATCCCAGGTGCTGTGGCTGGGAGTTGGGTGATTCTGTCCACTCCGGAAGAACTATGGGCCCCTGGAAGGTGCTTCTCCTCAGCCTGCTGTGCACATCAGCGGCAGCCCCACCCCCACCCCAGGAGGACCACCTGCCATGGAGGCTGAGTCCAGCCAGGAGTCCAACCAGCTCCTGGATGTTTACCTTTACAGCACCAAGGCAGCTCCTAGGGAGAGGCGAGCTCTGACTCCACCCAGACCCATTCCCCAGGTTCCTCCTTCTTCCCTCCAGCGGATCATTAATCTCCCAGGACACACGCTGCACGCTAATTGCGCTCGTAATGGGAAATGAGTCAGAGAGAAGGGTCACCACTGTGGTGACATGGAGCTACCTTTTTATAGGCACATGGTTTTAATGGGAATGTGAGAAGGAATCACTACCCTAAGGCAGCCTCTGGTTTGACTAGATTGAAACAACCAAGGCTTCTCCCCATTTCAAATTGTAAATTAATTATAGCCTAAGCTTAGCATCTCAGTCAGCCTTCATTATCCATTCAGTTTGAAGGCCATTACGGACCACAGAGCATCCGGCTCCACCAGACAGCGGCACATCTGTACTCTCAACTCACGGAGTAAAACTTGAGCTGCTATCTCATTTCCCTCAGTTAATAGCAAAATAAAGAGTGCCCCGGGGGAAGGAGACCTGTCAATGGTAAGATAGGCTCACATCCGGGCTGGCAGGGTCTTACTTTCCTCACAGAGCTGCAGGAGGAAGGGGCGCCCTCACTGGGAGCTTTATTGGGAACTGCAGCTGAGCCTGAGCTCCAGGGCAATGTGGAGCAGTTCTGAGTTGTTGTCTCAGTTTCACAATTACTTCTTTGCCAGAATGCACAGAAAACTGGGGTGCTCTTATTTCTGCTTTATGAGACGCCTTGTTGTGAAAAGGGGCTGGGATTCCAGGGATTGGAAAGCAAGTATTGTTGATGGGAACCAAGAGATTTGAGCTGTAGTCCTGTCCCCACTGCTCACTGACACCATGCTTGGATGAGTCACTCAATCTATTAGTTTACTAATTCCTCAGAGGATGTAATTCTTCCTGCCTTGCCTGTATCTCAGGGTTGTTGTTGGAGTCTAATTAAATAATAGGTTAGTAAATAAGAATGCACTCTGTGAAGTACTGTCTTCCTTATTCTAAGCTGGAATCCAGAGAGTTGGTTCCGTTTTTAGGACAGGACAGAGCTGGCTTGCTCAGGGATTGAGAACAAAGCTACCTGGGTTCTTGGTCTGAAACTATATTCAAGAGCTAGAAAGACTGGTCATGGCTTTCCACCTATGGAACCTATGTTGTCTTAGAAGTGGAAGAAAAGGGGAGTCTTCCCTGCCTAGCTATGAGAGTATAGGTAAGCCACCTAAGTAAGCGAGTTTACCAAGGAAGAGAGTGCAGTGAGAAAGAGAAGACAGTAGACTTGGGAGCAGGGAAGAAGAGAGATGGAAGTAAAGGACTGAAAGATAAGGGGCATCCAAGACTACATGGGGTTGGCTGTGTCCTCAAGCTGTGTCTGGAATCCTAATGCTTCTCACCTCTGCTGCCACCTTGCATAGCCATCGTCTGCAGAGGCTCCTGAGGGCTGTCCTGGCTCTCATCTCCAACATGTCCTACCATTTGTTTTTGACACAGAAGTCAGAGCAAGCAGCATTTAGACAGCCCAGCTCCTCTCAGAGCCCTCAGTAGCTCCTTATTCTACTCCGGGTAAAAGTCAAAGTATTGACAGAAGCCTGTGAGGTCATCCTCTCAGGACTTACCTTTTGCCCCTCTCTCCCCTGTCACCCACCCAGTCATATGAGCTTCCAGGTTGATGCAGGCTGTTCTAGGCTGTTCCAGGCTGCTCCAGTTTGCTGCGGGCCATTCCAGGCTGCTTCAGGCTAGTCTAGGCTGTTCCAGGTTGTTCTAGACTGTTCCAGGCTTTTCTAGGCTGTTCCAGGCTGCTCCAGGCTGTTCTAGGTTGTTCTAGGCTGCTCCAGGCTGTTCTAGGTTGCTACAGGTTGTTATAAGCTGTTCCAGGCTGCTTCAGTCTCTCTAGGCTGCTCCAGCCTCTTCTAGGCTGTTACAGATTGTTCTAGGCTGTTCCATGCTGTTTTTAAGCAGATCCTCAGTCAGTACCTTAGTTGGCAAACCAACTTTGCTTTTTCTCCCAAACCTCTGGTGATTCCCCAGGAATCATTCACATCTTTGCTCTGATGTCATTTTCACAATGAGTCTTCCCATGAAGACCACTGCAAACTCCCCAGCTCTCTACCTACCTATCAATTCCTCTTCCTTGTCTTTCCCATAGCACTTAACACCATCTACAATGCCATATCTTTTATTCATTTATTACATTTATTGTTTATTATCTGTCAGATTCCTCCTCTCCTTTCCCCTCCCAGCCCCTCACTCCCCCACCCTCACCCCTAGAATGGAAATTTTGTGAGGGCGGTGTTTTTTTTCTATCTGTTTCTTTTCACTGATGTATCCCAAGGACCCAGAACACTGCCAGGCACATGTTAAGTATTTAATAAATATTTGTGGAGAGTGAATAATTTTGTGGAAGGTAAGGGTGGAGACTGTCTCAAGAAAGAGATAGAATTTAACAGTGTCCACACTTCCAAATGCTTCAGAGAGATCAAGGTGAGAGCTGAGATTAGATGGCCAACGTGCACCTTAAAAACTGCAATATCAGTAGCATATTTGGACGGAACAGATTGTGGGGATGATGAGGCGAATAAATGGAAAAATGAATAAATGCAAGTGCAGGCAAGATAAATGTTGACAACTCATCTAGGAAATGCAAAAGCGAAGGACTGTGAGTAATTTGAATGCTAATGTCTCCAAGGAGGGGGATGTTACTTATCCAGCCTTGATCTAGCAATGATTTAGGGAGCACTGTCTTACAGGCCACAGCCCAGGGATGTCACCTAAGGTTTTTCTAGGTTAGCAAGGAACACAGGCTTGGAACTCTTCATCACAACACATACTGTGCTATAAATGGTATACTGTAGTAGAGCCATATTCATATTTATATTAAACGTTTTTAGGACATAGACCTCTTTAAGAACCTGATAAAGCGATCCGTTGTTTTCTCCTCAGATGAAAACATACAGGTGCTCATGTACGAAATTCCACACAACATTTTAGGAATTCACAGATCCTTGAGGCCAGCGGGTGGATCCCTGGGGCTCTCTATGGAAGGGATTTTCAAAAAAGTATTGGAAGAGGCAAATAAATAGCAGGTCTGTCCTGGGGGAAGGAGGAAGCCTCTGGAGAAGGGGGCGGCTGAGCTGGGACTTGGAGGACAAGCAAAACTTGCTTTCTCGACTCCAGTGTGGGCAGGGCATGGCATAGCCCGCTGAGCCCGTGGGCAGGACCTGGGGGATGAGAGCTGTTGAGTCTAACTGACCACCATTCCTGAGTTTGCCCTTTCACTGATGGCTTCAGACTGAGAGTGGGCTGGGCTCCCTGAGATGGTGTGGATAAGTGACCTGAAGAGGGCTGGGCTCCAGCCAGCATCGCTGAAGAGGAATCGCCATGGAAATAAATGGTTTTCATAATCTAACCAGATCTCTCAACAAGAAAGAGCCCTGGGTAGGACCGAGGTAGAGGTGTCTCTCCATGGGAGGGGTCCCTGCTGTGTGACCACATCTGTTTTGATTTGGCTCTCAGGCCATGTATTTATTTAACAGATGTGGCCTTTCGGTGGGTTCAGCATTTTACTCCCCTGGCAGTCACTGATTCAGAGAGGCTCAGCCGACTCTCTGTGTTTGTTTGGCTTTGAGGAATGGAAAACGTGGTTCTTTGTAACATCTCTCCCTTTAGCAGGTGGTCTGGGGGTGGAGGCAGGAATGGCCACCGCCTCACAAATAGCTGCTGGTCTTTTCCCATCTTTGTTCCTCTTTCTCAATACTCCACTGACAGCCACAGTCCCCTGAGGAGGAGTGAGAAGTTAGAACAATTGAGTTTCTCTGCTCCAGGCCTGTCGGCATCCAATAAGCCAACAACTCAACAACTCGACAACTCCGCCTGGCTCTACTTCAGCAGCTGCAAAAGGAGTTGCTGGCAGCGAGGACTACTGGGGCAGAGCTACTCAAGTCAAAGATTTAAATCCGCTGGCAGATACTACTTTCTCCTTTCAGCAAGCAAATTCTGTGTGTGTGCACATGTGCCCATACTCTCCTTATAATTTGACTTCTGATCTTCCTATTTTAAATAAGAAGATTCAGGAGTTTTCTCATATGTGACATTAAAAAATAAATGACCACAGAAATCATACCCACATTCCCTTTGCACTTTACAATTTTTAAAGTACTTTTATAACTGTGACTTCACAATGGCCCTGTAAAACAGCAAGGCTGGCATTATAATTACCCAATTTTAGAGATAAGCAAACTGAGATTCCTGGATGTAATTTGTCACTATAATATGACTTATAAAAACCCAACATATACTATTCTAAAGCTATTCTCATGTAATCTAAGTCATACAGTTTGAGGAAAGGGTTCATCTTTGCCTATCCAGTTGAGGTGCTTCATCTTCAAAATCAGAAAGTTCCTTACTATAGAAACTGTCATTGATTTTCAACTGTTTTGAAATAGAAGCTGAGGTCAAACTGCATCCCCAGATTAATCAAGTAAAGAATATTAGTAGCTAATATTTATTTTGAACTTCTACTATATGTTAGATACTAGTTAATTAACATACTCACTTGATCCTCATAGCAGCCTTGTTATATATATATATGTTTTACTAATGAAAGAAAGCTACAAAAAGTTTAAGTAATTTGCATAAGGACAGGCAGAATCCATATTTAAACCCAAGGAGTTTGAATTCAGAATCCAAGAGAGCTAAGTAGTTGGGTTGATAAGACAAACCAATAATTCAGAATGGTAGGACTAAGAATAATCTATCCTGTACTTAGGGGCCAGGCGTGGTGGCTATCATCTATAATCTGAGGCTGAGGCTTGAGGATGACTTGAAGCCAGGAGTTTGCCATCAGCTTAGGCAAAGACAGCGAGACTCCATTTCAGCAAAAAAATTAAAAAATTAGCCAGGCATGGTGGCATGTGCCTGTCGTCTCAGCTACTTAGGCGGCTGAGGCAGGAGGGTTGCTTGAGCCCAAGAGTTCAAGGCTGCAGTAAGCTGTGATTGTGCCACCGCACTCCAGTGTGGGTGACCGTGCAAGACCCTCTCTTTAAAAAAAAAAATCTGTTCTATTCAAGTCTTGCAGATTAATAAAAGGTTTGATTCCCACAAAGTTAAAACAATTTTAAATCTGGATATACCAAATAGCTTCAAAGTGTACAAAGTAAAATATGACTGAACTAACCACAAGACAATAGACAAATTCACAATTATAATGGAAGATTTTCATTCAGCTCTCTCAGTGATCGGTAGAAAAAAAGATTAGTAAAGAGATAGAAGTGGCCAAAACAAGGAATAAACTTAACCAAATTAATATGTGTATATGTGTACACACATAAAGCAGTCTCCTCAATAACAACTCTTCAAAATACAAAAATTTATACCATGTGCTAGATTTTTCATAGTAAGCGTGAACAAATTTTAAAGGACTGAAATAATACAGGGTATGTTCTTTGATGACGAGCTAATTAAGCTATAAATAAATAACAGAAAAGATAAATAGAAAATTCTCATTAGTTTGGAAATAAATAAATATACTTCTAAATATTCTATGCGTCAAAGAAGAAATCACAATGGAAATATGTGAATTGGATGACATTACAGATAGAAGCTTATGAAATGTACTTAAATCATGCATGGAAGGAAACAGTAGCTATAAATGCATATATTATAAAAGATAATGTTGAAAATTAATAAGCTGATATCACCAGAAGTTATAACATAAACAGCAAATTAAATCCAAGGAAATTAGAAAAATCGAATATTTAGATGAGAGCAAAAATTAAAAACACAAAAAATATGTATAAAATAGAGAAAGTCACCAAAGCCAAGAGGTGGTTCTTTCAAAAGCCTAATAAAATTGAATAAGTTAAAAAAAAAACCTTAAATAACCAATATCAAAAATGAAAAAGGCAACATTACTGCTGATTCTGTTATTAAAAATTAAAAGATAACATTAGAATATTATGAACAGTTTTATGCCAAAAGTTAAAAATTTAGAGGAAATGAACAAATTAATTAAAAATAAAACTTACCAAAGATGAAGAAGACAATTTTAATGTTCCCGTATCTACTAAAGAAATTGATTTTTTGAATGCAAAACCTTCCACCTTCCCTAGGAGATCTATTTCTATTCAGTCTGTAGAAAGCCACAAGAGAATGTCACTCCTACCATAACAGTGAGAAAAAGGCAGATCATCTGCAAAATGATAACTTTTTGAGCCCATCAAAGAGCTGAGTTTTTCGGGAAAACAGGTAGAATGAATTCCAAAGAGCGTTGAGCCCCTTTAAGGAGAGAGAGTTCAAACAAACTGTTTCACTTTCAGCAGAATCCAAAAGCTGCCATCAGTGTATAAGAAGAAAGCAGAAACTTTTAACAAATTCATAAAGGCCAAGTGTAGACTATCATGACAGTGCAGAATACTCTGGAGTTCCACACTCAAGGGGAAGTCTGTACTCAAGCTCTTATCCATGAATCTCCACTGGATACACACAAGAAATATAGGGGGCAGGGCAGAAAACTAGAGACAGCCACACTTAGTGGTGCAGGCATGCCAGAAGTAATCAGCTGCTACTGGGGGACAGAAACAAAACCCTGTCCATTTCCCAGACTCTTGTCTCATAAGAGGTATAAGCCTTAAGTTTCTAGAAGAGGAAACCCTCCCATTTCCAGGAGAGATTCACCGCTTGTCAGGGAGGGGTAGAAGCACACCTATCTGCCACTGGAGGAAGAGTAGAAAACTCTCAGAGCACTTGGTCTGAAAGACCCAACCAGATGCAAGGCACAGTTTGGCTGTCCTGAGGTGGGGTAGGTAGAATGGTAATAATGAGACACTTCCACTCCCAAGGTGGTCCAAATGCACAGGGCCTGCTAAAGACAGAAGCTGGATGAGGAGAATCAAGGGCACCCCCTGCCTCCACCACGAGCCTCATACCAAGTAACACACAAGGTCAGTCTACTACTGGGGAAGAAGCAAGAAAAAGACCCTTCTGTGGTCACTGAAAGCTAAGAGAGGAACAGGAACATTTGGAAAAATCCACTAGCACCATAGATACCACAATATGAAGAAAACCACCAGCTCTCCACTGGAGGAGATAGAAGTCTGGATGCCCCTAAGGTGACTAGACAGCAACAACCTAGCTGAACAACTGACTAGATTAACACACACATACATACACACACACACACACACACACACACACACACACGCTGATGGACTGACAGGAAAAGAAGTGACCCATTTTCAGGCATAAATATTATTTATCTTTGTTTCTACTCTTTTTCTTAATAAAATATTCTTCGTTTGATGAAAAGTTATAAAACATACAAAAGCTAAACAAATGAGCAAATAAAAAGACTTTATTGTTAAGAGATAAATCAATCAACAGAAACAGATTAAGAAATGACCCAGATGTTAAAGAATTATCGGATACGACTTTGTAATAGCTATAACTGATAAATTAAAAGATCTGTTGGGAAAGGTGGACAACTTGCATGAACAGATGGGGAATTTTAGCAGTCAGGTGGAAATGATTTTTTAAAAAATCAAATGGAAATGCTAGAAATGTTTAAAAGAAACTCATGATATCAAAGATGAATTCCTTCTACAGACTTAAAAGGAAGCTGGACATCATGTTGAGGAAAGAACCATGAACTTGAAGATAGGTCAATGATTAAAACAGGACAGAAAGAAAAAAAAAGAATTAAAAAACCCAGAACAGTAAGAGCTGTGAGACAGTTATCAAATGGAATAAAAATACGTCATTAGAATTCTAGAAGGAGAGGAGACAGAGAAACAGATATAAGAAGTAGTTCAAGAGATAATGACCGAGAATTTTTAAAAACTAATAAAAAATGACAAAGCAAAGATATACAAAATTCAAAGCATCTCAAGGAGGATGTCACACATGCACACACATACACACAGTATAGTCAAACTTCTGAAAACCAAAGATACAGGGAAAATCTTGGAACCAGTGGAAGGAAAAAGCAATATTAAATACAGTGGAACAAAGATGTGAATATCAAGCCGGCTTTTGTCAGAAAGTAGACAAACCAGAAGATAATGCAGCTACTTCTTTAAGGTACTGAGAGAAAAAAGTCAACTTAGAACTCTATATCCAGTGAATACGTCTTTGAAAACTGAAGTCAGAATAAAAACTTTTTTCAGACAAAAAAACTAATAGATTTCATTGCCTGGAGACTTGGACAATAAGAAATATTAAGGGAAGTCCTTGAGGCAGCAGAAAGATACCAGATGGAAATGAAAAGCTCTAGTAATACACAAAGAAATGTCGAGCTTTAGAAATAGTAAAAATAAAGGTAAATATGAAACAGTTTCTCTTACTTTGTATTATTTTATAAGAAATCTCTTTTGGAAATAAAATATTCTGTCTGAAGCAAAATAGTAACAGTAATTTTGGAGTTTATAACATATGCAATAGTATAGCAAAAGCAGCTTAAAGTATGGGAGGGAGAAAATAGAAATATAATGTTACTAGGTTCTTATGCTATATCTGAAGCATCCTAATATTATTTGAAGTAGGCTTTGATAAGTTAATGTAAACATGGCAATCCCTAGAGTAAGAACTAAATAGATTAGAAAAGAAGTATAACTAATAAGCCAATGGCAAATATAAAGTGGAATTATGCAATATAATTTTAAGCCAATGGTAAATATAAAGTGGAATTATGCAATATAATTTAAAGACAAAATAGCAGGAAAACAGAAAAAAAAATTAAAACAAGACAGTATAAACATGACAGTTGATTTAAATCCAACCATATCAATAATTGCATTAAATATAGATAGACTAAATGCCCCAAATTAAAAGGCAGAGATTGCCCAATTGAATACAGAAAAACCAAATCCAAAGATATACTGTCTGCAAGAAACCAGTTAAATAGAAAGAAATATGTAGGCTAAAAGCAAAAGGATGGGAAAAGATATGCCATGCAAAGTCTGATAAAAAAAATAGAAGTGGCTATATTAGTATTAGAAAAATTAGATTTTAGAACAATGAATATTACCATGGCTAGAAAGAGACCTTACATAATAATATTATATGTTTATCAAAAAGACAAAATCTTAGGTATGCACATAAAAACAGAACTTGAAAAACATGAAGAAAAACCTGACAGAAGTGAAAATCGTATTTGGAGACCTTAATACTCCTCTCTACATAATTAAAAGAATGAGTAAACATGAAGTTAATAAGGATACAGCAAAGTTGAACAAGACTATCAACAGTTTGAGCTAAGTGACATTTACCGAATGCTCCTTCTGACAATAGCAGAATACACATTCTTTTCAGTATGCGTAGAACACTCACCAAGATGAATTATAATCTGTGTCATGGAATAAATCTTACACATTCAAAATTATAGAAATCTAATGAATTATCTTCTTTGACAAGAACAGAATTAAGTAAGAAATCACAATAAAAATCCTGAAAATATATCTGAAAATCCCTAAATATTTGGCAATCAAACAACACATTTCAGGATAACACATGAGTCAAAGGGGCACTCAAATGGGGAAATAAGAAAAAAATTTGAATTGAACAAAAATGAACACAAAACATATCAAAACTTGTGGGACACAGATAAAGCCACATTAAGAGGGAAATCTATAGCATTAAATAGTTACATCTGAACAAAGATTTCAAATCAATGATCTAATCGTCTACCTTAAGAAACTTGAAAATGAAGAGCAAAGTACCCAAACAAACAGAAGGAAGGAAATAAGAAAAGAATAAATAAATGAATTTTGAAACAGACAAATAATAGTGAAAATCAATGAAATCAACTTGATTATTTAAAAAAATAATAATATTGCTAAATCTCTAGACAGACTTATCAAGAACAAAAAATGTATATATGTAGAGAGGACACAAATTACCAATATCAAAGCAAATCCAATGAAAATCCTAGCAGAATTTTTGTTCTTTGGTAGAAATTAACAAGGTGATTATAAAATATATTTAGAATACAGAAGTTTTGAAAAAGAACAACAAAGTTAGAGGACCCTCACATCTGATTTCAACTTTTGCTATGAAGCTATAGTTATCAGGAGAATGTGATTTTGGAATAAAGATAGACATATAGATATATGACAAATAGACATATGTCAATTTACATTGACATATTGGTCAATGTAAATGAACACGGTGTCTAGAAATAGATCCATACATATATAGTCCATTGAGTTTTGACAAGGCATCAGGGTAATTAAATGGATAAACATGTCTTTTTGACATACTTTTAAAAAATGAACATTTACCTCACAACATATACAAAAAAACAATTCAAAATCATAAACTTAAATGGAGAAACTAAAGCTATAAAATTTCTAGAAGAAAATATAGGAAAACAATTATGACATTGGGTTAGGCAACATATTTTTAGATAAAACACTAAGAGCATGAACTGTAAAAAAGAAAATTGGTAAATTAGACTTCAAAATGTTAAAATGTATGAAGGCATGGGTAAGAAAATGAAAAGATAAGCCATAGACTGGGAGGAAATATTTGCGTAATGCATATCTGATAAAGGACCATATTCAAAATAAATAAACAACTCAATTTAATTATAAGAAAACAATTCCATTAAAAAAAAAAAAACAGGCAAAAGATGTGAATAGACATTTTACCAGAGAAGAAATATGTGTAGCCAATTTGCATATGAAAAGATGCTCATCATTATACCTTGCTAGAAAAATGCATATTAAAATCCCCAAACTAAAATGGCAGTTAAAAAAAAAAAAACAATACCAGGTGTTGGTACCGGATGCAGAGCACCAGGAAATTTCATACATTGCTGGTGAGAATGCAAAATAGCATAGCCACTTTGGAGAAACGTTTGGCCATGTTTTATAAAATTAAACATACCCTGCCCAAATGATCCGGCCATCCCATTCCTAGGTATTTGCTACTGCTAGCTGTTTGCTCCTAGGCATGTCCACATAAGGATCTGCACATGAATGTTTGTAGTCACCTTTTTATAGTAGCCCAAACCAGCAGCAACCCAAAAGTCCATGTCCTGCTGAATGGACAAACAAATTGTATACATTCATTTACTTGACTATTACTCGGCAATAAAATAAACTACTGACACTTATAACAGCTAGATGAATCCCATAAGTAGTATGCTCAGTGAAAAAAGCCAAACTCAAAAGGCTACAAACTATGATTCTGCGGATATGGCATTCTAGAAAAGGCAAATTGACAAGGACAGAAAACGGCAGCGGTTGCCAGAGACTGCTATTAAAGGAAGAGAATTGACTAAATAAGAACATAGGGGACTTTCTGGGCAGAGGGAAATGTTCTAGATACTGATTCACTGCTGTATACATTTGTCGAAACTCATTGAATTGTACACTTAAAAAGAGCATGTTTTACCTTTTGTAAATTATACCTCAAAAATACTACTTAAAAAAATACTTTAAAATACCATTTCCACAAAGAAAACTAGAGTCCCAGATGACTTCACTATCAAATTGTACCACATATTTAAAGAAAAATAATGCTTACCTACAGAGGATAAAAACTCCCAAAGAATAGAAAAAGTGTGAACTTCTATTAACTTATTTCTTCAGACCAATGTAACCCTGATTCCATAGTCCACAATGATAATATTAAAAAAGGAAATTTATAGACCAGTCTCATTCATGAATTGTGCAACAATCCCAAATAAAATATTAGCAAACCCAAACCAGCAATACATTAACAAAGATAATATGTCATAATCAAGTTGGGTTTATTCCAAGAATGCAAAACTAGCTTAATATTTGAAAATCAATCACTGCAAATCACCATATTGACAGAATAAAGAAGTAAAATCATACAATTATTTTAATAAATGTCAAAAAAGAACTTGATAAAATTCTATACCCATTTATAATTTTTAGAAACTCTAAGCAAAACCAACAAATGAAGGCAAATTTCTTAACCAGTTAAGGTTATCTCTTAAGAACTTACAAAAACATAATTCTTAATGGTGATTTACTGAAAGCTTTCCCTCTGAGGTCAGGATAAGGATGCCTGGTATACCACTTATATTTAAAATTTTATTGGTGGTTCAAACCAGTACAATAAGGCAATGAAAATAAATACAAAGTATAAGGATTGGAAGGCAAAAATTACAACTGTATTTCTTGCAAATTATATAATCATGTATGCAGACAAATTATTTAAATCTATAGATTATTGCAACACATTGCAAGATACAAGATAAATATAAAATATTTTAAAAATAATTATACTCCTGTAGCAGCAACAAAATAAAATAAATTTAAAAATAGATATTGTATGCAACAGCATATAAAATAAAATGGGACTAAATCTAATGGTGACTTTCAAGGCAATGAAATAATATTGAGAGAAACTAAAGAAAACCTAAATAAATGGAGGAATTGAAATAGATCAAGAATTAAAAAGAGGCAAAAGGTATGGAGAAAGCTTAAAAACATATTATCTTCAACTTAATTGATAGAGTCAGTAACATTCAAATCAAAATCCCCTCAGATTTCTGTGGGTGTATGTTTATAAGGAAACTGACAAACTTATTTTAAAATTCATGGGGAAATGCAATTGCCAAGACATCTAAAGGTGTACAATGTGGAGGACTTACTTATTCTATAAGATTCCAAGACTTATTCATAAAGCTAGAATGTGTGGTATTAGTGTAAGGATAGAGAAACCAATGGAACAGAAGAGAGTATTGATCCATGCATTTATTCAGGAATAGCACTGCAGACCAATCGGGAAATGGCGGTCTTCAATAAATGATGCTACATCAACTAGATATTCAAGTGAGGAAAAAAGGCAACTTGATCCCCCCTCCTACCTTACACCATATACAAGAATAAATTCCAAGTGGTTTATAGATTTAAGTGTGGAAGGTAAAACAATAAAGCTCCATGAATATACATAGGAGGATTTCTTGGTGACGTTGAGGCAGATAAGGAATTTTGAAAACAGAACACAGACACCACTAACCATAAAGGAAAAGACTGATGAATGATACTACATTAAAATTAAGCATGTGCTGGTCATCAACTTCAGTGTGAGCATAGTGGGAGGAATCGTTAATACAACCCATGTCATCCTGGTATAAGCAGTGTCCTTTGTTTGCAGTGCCTGTAATTCAGAACCCACAAAGAAATTCAAAGTAAGAAAAATTTCTCAGACCTCAAAGACAAAGAAACGGAAGGAAGGAGGTCAAATTTTTAAGACAGTTATGCCATGTGCAAAACTCGACTTTCCATGGTGTCCCTTCTGGACACTCTTTTGTAGACCCCTCCTCATCAAACTTGTTCAAGTTCTTCTGCACTGTAGCAGTAGACCACGGGTCTTCCAAGATAGCAAATATTTTATAACAGCCTTAAAAGTTTGAGACACAGAGGATGAAAGTCATTTACAACTGAAGAAACCATGACAAGTGCTCAGTGTCACACTTCGGTAACACTCCACAAAGCTTAAGTACTCAATCATTGAAGTTGTGAGGTACAAAATGGAGTGTCAAATTGAGCCAGGGTTTAGATCAATGAAGTTATTACCTAAGCAACATTTTGAACATAAGAGAGGATGTACAGACTTCATCAGTGAAGTCCTGGAATTTTCTCTAAGGTCTAACTTCAGAGAGAGCAAATGGAATATTGATGCTACCTTGCCAAACACAATTTCCAAGTAACTTTATTCTCTGCTCCTCCTTTTATCTCTTTCTCTTTCTAAACTAACTTCCTTTTCTCTTTTACATTTGATTTCTAATTTTCTCCCTACTTTGTCTCTTTCTGCCTCTTGATCCCTAATTCTTTTTATCTCTGTATTTCTGGCTTTTTCTCTTTATAGTGCCCAGTTTCTCATTTTCTAACTCTCTTTATAGCCATTCTCTGTCTTTCACTTTGTCTGGATAATCTTTCTCCTTTTGCCTTTCATTCATTTCCTCTCTCTTACTAGCACTGTTGCTGTGGATCTCCCCTGGTCCCTCTCTCACCCTCTCTCTCCCAATTCCTGTTTTATTAGATTCCTGGGTAAAGGAGAGGTAGTATGAGAGCTGCCATCCACCTCATTCTCATTTTTCTCACCTTTGCAGACACATTAGCCCATAAAACCTCGAAATTCCCTCCAGATCCTTTCTCACAGACACATGCCTGCCAGCCTAAAGGGAGGGTTTGGGGATGCGTGTGGAGGACGACATCTTATCAACACCCAGGGGAACTAGCATCGAGCAGCAACAAGAGAGATGTAATTGTCAGGCTGTAAACACCCCCATGGTACTTCAGGGCTGTTAGATTTTGTACTAATAAGAGCTATGAGCTCACTGAGGTTTATTGACTTCTGAACTGCCGCATCCCTATAACACATGCTCCAAGCAGAATGCTGAGATGAGGCAAGCAGGAAGGAATAGGAAGGGGATGAAATTGAGCTTTCACTGTGGCTTAAATCCCTGAGCCAGGGCAAACTTGCTGCTGCGTGCATCTGTTTCCTTCTTACAAATTCCATATCATAACCTATGTTATTTTTTCTTACACATTCATGTACCTTTCTCTTATTGATAGAAAAAAATAGCACAGAATCCAATTGCAGTGTGGTTCATTAAAACAATTTTAAAAATCACTTAAGCAATTAGCCAACGAGAGATCTTCTGAGTGAACAGTGTGCCTGAACGATTTATGAGTTGGCAAAGTCTTGACTGAATTAATTAATCAGGAGTTAATGTTTTAGCTGCCAGCCCCAGCTTGGATGATTGCTGCTGTCATTTGAAATCACTGATGGTTTGCTCGGATAGTCAGACATGATGTATCGTCTTGGTCAGAGACCCGTCCTGCTCATTAAAGTAAGCTGCTCCTAGAAACAAGCTCAGAATCTCTCTGTGTTACAGTAGAATAATCCATGAGGATAGCAAGCTTAGGGCAGACCAGTAGGGACCACAGAACAGAAATGGGATGGAGGAAAGGCAGTGTAAGTGAGGGAGGAAGGAAAGACCAACAAGCAATGATGGTTGCCATCTTGATGAATGCTGTCTGCCAGGCACTTCCACGTGCTGTCTCAATCACAGATCTCAAAGCTCCTGAAGACTGACTATTGATATTCCCATGTTATAGATGAAGAAATGTATTTCCCAGGAGCTGAGAGAGGATGTTCCTCATGCCAGCTACTTTATGTGTCTTATCTCTGCTAATTATCACTCCCCTCCATGAAGGGTTTTACAAATGGAAAATGGAATAACTTGGGAGTTGTTGAAAAACTTGACTAGGGTCAAAGAACTGGACAATGGCAGCGATTGGCTGCACACATCTGCACTTCACCACAGCATGGTCCTCTTCACATCCTTAGGAATGCAAGACAGAGGCCAGTGGAGGGAAAACTTGGCCTATCTCAGGTATCAGCTGTGACTTGTAGCCACAAGGTGATTGCTCAAATCCAGCCTTCTATTATTGGCTTCCCAGAGGCTTAGCTGCTGGGAGGAAGCTAAATTTAAATTCTGCTTCTAGAATTTTCTGTCTCTCAGGCTTTTGGTAAGTCTCTTAAACTCCTTGAGCTTTAGTCTTCTCAAGGGAGTAGCTTGCAGTCTGTAGTGGGAGTTAAGAGGTAGGCTAGGTAAAGTATGCTCTAAACCAGGAATTCATTTTATTCTTATAGCTATTATGTGCTGAATTTCATTGCCCCTGATTCATATGTTAAAGTCCTAAACCCCAGTACCTGGGAATGTGACTGTATTTGGGGACAGGGTCTTTGAAGAGGTAATTAAGCTAAAATGAGGTTATTAGGGTGGGCTTGTTATGTTCTGGATGTTTCTGTCTCCCCAAAATTTAACATTGAAACTGAATTCCTGATGTGGATAGTATTAAAAGGTGGGATGTTTGAGAGGTGATTAGGTATGAGGGCTCTGCTCTCATGAATTGGATTAGTGCCCTTTAAAAGAGGTTCCAGGGAGCCTGTTTTCCCCTTCCACCATGTGTGGAAGCAGCAAGGAGAAGGTGCCATCTATAAAGCAGAGAGTGAGCCTGCACCAAACACCACACCTGCTGGTGCCTTGAACTTGGACTTCCCAGCCTCTCAAACTGTAAGAAATACATTTCTGTTGTTTATAAGATGGCCAGTTTATGCGTTTTTTTTTTTGTTGTTGTTGTTGTTGTTGTTATAGCAGCTCTGTAAGGGCTTAACCTAATATGATTGATATCCTTATATGAAGAGGAGATTAGGACACAGACAGACACAGAAAGAATTCCAGGTGAGGACACATGGAGGAGTCATCTGCAAGTCCAAGGAAAAGGCCTCAGGAGAATCCAACACTGCTGACACCTTGCTCTCAGAATTCTAGCCTCCAGAATTGTGAGAAAATAAATTTGCTTTTAAAGCCATTCAGTCACTAGTACTTTATTATGGCAACCCAATCAAACTAATACAAGTAGCAAAACAGAACTGGAGAAGTCACCCAGTTTCCCCAATATCTTTTCAGTTTTCACCTTTGTATGTAGACAGCCCGAAGAAAGCTTATGTCTCATGGCCATGTCTATGGCAGCTCCCCTATAGCAGTCCCAGTTACTTTCCAGTATGCCCCCCTTGTTGGTTGAGCATCTTTTCCACTAGAATTTAGGATCCATAAAGATGGGTTTTGCTGGTATCTCCAGAGCTACTCAAGTGCCTGGACCATGGCAAGCATTTACCAAATGGATGGACAAATTAATTAGTTGGTAATTAACCTCTTCAAAGTGTTCAGAGAAAGAAATGGAAAACACAGTCCCACCTCTCAGAGATGGTTTTGAGGATTAGACTTCTACTAGTAAGTCATATTCTGATTTCTAGAAGTGAAGTACTCATCTCCCCAATATTTTGTGGGAAGTCTCTGAAAAAGAGAGCTGTCCTCTCTGCAGAGCATGTCATCTTTTCACACACATCTGTGTGCTCTGGACTTTTCGTTTCAATTTGTCTCCCTCTAAAAGTGACCCATGTAAGTTCATGGTGCAAAGACAAAGAAACGGAAGGAGGTCAAATTTTT